>NC_134208.1:60059696-60362727 GCF_965140235.1 Caretta caretta | reverse complement strand
AAATTTTAACTGAATACTTTTACTTAAAATAAGTTTTTCCCCCAAACCCAAATATTTTTACCAAAAATTTCTTGGGTTTTTTTGGTTAAAAAATTTGTTTTCCATTGTTGTGAAACTCATTTCAAGCTGTCTCTTGGCCATAGGAAAAGTGAGAGCTCTAAAAGTTTCTTCAAAAATCAATTTGTTCAGTCCAGCTCTATTTCTAACAAAATGTCTTACCTCTCTCAGGGTACGTCTACAGTGTGAAAGTATTTCGAAATTATTCTATTCGAATTTTCTGAGGCGATTTTATACATTCGGTCTTGTGTGTCCCCACTAAGCGCGTGACTTCAGCGGAGTGTGTCCACAGTACCGAGGCTAGCATCGAATGTCAGAGCGGTGCACTGTGGGTAGCTATCCCACAGTTCCTGCAGTCCCCGCCGCCCATTGGAATAGTGGGATAAGCTCCCAGTACATGATGGGGCAAAAACATTCTCGCGGGTGTTTCTGGGTGTGTGTCGTCAATCGCTCCTCCCTCCGTAAAAGCTATGGCAGACAATCATTTCGCGCCTTTTTGGCATGCAGACGCCATACTGCTTTCAGCAGACGGTGCAGTACGGTGCACCGTTGGTCTCCTGCTACTATGAATCCACCTCACATTTCCTCTCGTCTTCCTATGTAATCTCTATAATATCTACTCTTTCTCTTCCTTGTCGACCGCTTCTGCTGCCAACTCTGCTCGGCCATCGTGAACCAAGCAGCACAGCTTCCACTGCCAACTCTGCTCTCCTGCTCTTGCCGTGCTACCAAGCCTCTCCATGTTGTCTGCCCTGGACTCCTGCCTCCTTGAAAGCTACAGGAGACAACCATTTCCCGCCTTTTTTCGGCTATCATGAATTGAACAGCACCTCTTCCGCTGCCACTCTGCTCTCCTACGTTTTGCGCCCTTTTTCCAGGATTACCCATGCAGGCACCATAGTGTGGCAAGCATGGAGCCCGCTCAGATCTCCGCTGCAGTTTTCACCATTGTAAATACCTCGTGCATTTTCCAGCAGCACATGCAGTACCTGCAAAACTGGGCGAGGAAGTGATGACAGCGCGATTACGATACTGATGAGGACATGGACACAGGCGTTCCTAGAAGCATGGCATGTGGCGATTGGGAGATCATGGTGGTGTTGGGCCAGGTTCATACCATGGAATGCCGATTCTGTGCCCAGGAAACAAGCACAGACTGGTGGGACCACATTGTGTTGCAGGTATGGGATGATTCCCAGTGGCTGCGAAACTTTCATATGTGTAGGGCCACTTTCATGGAACTTTGTGACTTGCAGTCCCCTGCCCTGAAGCGCAAAGACACCAAAATGATAGCAGCCCTCACAGTTGAGAAGCGAGTCGCCATAGCCCTGTGGAAGCTTGCAATGCCTGACAGCTACCGGTCAGTCGCAAATCAGTTTGGAGTGGGCAAATCTACTGTGCGGGATGCTGCAAATAGCCAACACAATCATTGACCAGCTGCTATCAAGGGTAGTGACTATGGGAAATGTGCAGACCACTGTGGATGGTTTTAATGCGCTGGGGTTCCCTAACTGCGGCGGGGTGATAGACGGAACACATATCTCTATCTTGGCCCCGGCACACCGAGGCGGCCAGTACGTAAACCGCAAGGAGTACTTTTCCATGGTGCTGCAAGCACTGGTGGATCACAAGGGACGTTTCACCTACAACAACGTGGGATGGCTGGGGAAGGTGCATGACGCTCGCATCTTCAGGAACTCTGGTCTGTTTGAACAGCTGCAGGAAGGGACTTACTTCCCAGACCAGAAAATTACTGTTGGGGATGTTGAAATGCCTATAGTTATCCTCGGGGACCCAGCCTACCCCTTAATGCTATGGCTCATGAAGCCGTACACAGGCACCCTGGACAGTAGGCTGAGCAAGCACAGAATGGTCGTAGAATGTGCTTTTGGATGTTTGAAAGCGCGCTGGCGCAATTTACTGACTTGGTTAGATCTCAGCACAACCAATATTCCAATTGTAATTGCTGCTTGTTGTGTGTTCCACAATATCTTAGAGAGTAAGAAGGAGACATTTATGGTAGGGTGGGAGGTTGAGGCAACCCGCCTGGTGGCCAATTTCACACAGCCAGACAACAGGGCAATTATAAGAGTGCAGCAGGGCACACTGCGCATCAGAGACGCTTTGAAAGCCAATTTCATGACTGGCCAGGGAACGGTGTGACAGTTGTGTTTGTTACTCTTGACATTAGCCGCCCCCTATATATATATATATGAAAGGAAATAAAGTCACAATTGTTTAAAAAACATTCTTTATTATTTGTTGCACAACACATTGAGAGAAATGAGAAGGTAGACTGGGGGAAGTGATTCGGTTAGGGGGGTGGAGGAGGAGGGAATGACAAGTCCAGAAACCAAATCAAAATTTCGGATATGCCAGCCTTCTGGTGCTTGTGCAATCCTCTGGGGTTGTGTGTGTGGGTCCCCGTAGCCTCCCCCCTCCGCATGTTCTTAGGTGTCTGGGTGAGGAAGCTATGGAACTTGGGGAGGAGGGAGGGCAGTTATACAGGGGTTGCAACGGTGGTCTGTGGTCTTGCTGCCTTTCCTGCATTAGATCCACCATACAGCGGAGCATGTCAGTTTGCTCCCCCATGAGCTTGAGCATAGCATCCTGCCTGCACTCATTGCGCATACCAGGGTTCCCTCTCCACTCTGAACTCTAGGGTACAGATGTGGGAACCCGCATGAAAGACCCCCTACACTTATTTTTACCAGCTTAGGTTAAAAACTTTCCCAAGGCACAAATTTCATCTTGTCCTTAAACAGTATGCTGCCACCACCAAGTGATTTAGACAAAGAACAGGGAAAGGACCACTTGGAGTTCCTATTTCCCCAAAATATCCCCCCAACTCCTTACACCCCCTTTCCCGGGGAGTCTTGAGAATAAACAAGATGAGCACAAACCAGCCTTGGATTTTTAAGACCCCCCAAACCCAGTCAGATTCTTAAAAAACAGAACTTTATTAGAAGAACAAAAAAAGATAAGAGAACAATTCTGTAAGATCAGAATGGAAGATAATCTTACAGGCAGTCAGATTCAAAACACAGACAATCCCTCTAGGCAAAACCTTAAGTTACAAAAAGACACAAAAACAGGAATACACATTTCCTCCAGCACAGCGAATTTTACAAGCCAAAACAAAGAAAACCTAAAGCATTTTCTCACTAGATTACTTACTAACTTTACAGGAGTTGGAGGGCTTGCATCCTTGATCTGTTCCCGGCAAAGGTATCACACAGACAGACAAAAGCCTTTCCCCCCTCCACCAGATTTGAAAGTATCTTGTCCCCTCATTGGTCATTTTGGGCCAGGCGCCAGCCAGGTTACCCAAGCTTCTTAACCCTTTACAGGTAAAAGGTGTAAAAGGCTCTGTCCAGTAGGGATTTTATAGCACTTGTCAAGGTTCCTCCCCCACTCTGAACTCTAGGGTACAGATGTGGGGACCTGCATGAAAAAACCCCCTAAGCTTATCTTTACCAGCTTAGGTCAAAACTTCCCCAAGGTACAAAATATTACACCCGTTATCCTTGGAATGGCCGCTACCACCACCAAACTAATACTGGTTACTGGGGAAGAGCTGTTTGGACGCGTCTTTCCCCCCAAAATACTTCCCAAAACCTTGCACCCCACTTCCTGGACAAGGTTTGGTAAAAAGCCTCACCAATTTGCCTAGGTGACTACAGACCCAGACCCTTGGATCTTAAGAACAATGAACAATCCTCCCAACACTTGCACCCCCCCTTTCCTGGGAAATGTTGGATAAAAAGCCTCACCAATTTGCATAGGTGACCACAGACCCAAACCCTTGGATCTGAGAACAATGAAAAAGCATTCAGTTTTTACAAGAAGACTTTTAATAAAAAATAGAAGTAAATAGAAATAAAGAAATCCCCCCTGTAAAATCAGGATGGTAGATATCTTACAGGGTAATTAGATTCAAAAACATAGAGAACCCCTCTAGGCAAAACCTTAAGTTACAAAAAAGATGCACAGACAGAAATAGTTATTCTATTCAGCACAATGCTTTTCTCAGCCATTTAAAGGAATCATAATCTAACACATACCTAGCTAGATTACTTACTAAAAGTTCTAAGACTCCATTCCTGTTCTGTCTCTGGCAAGAGCAGCATACAGACAGACACAGACCCTTTGTTCCTCTCCCTCCTCCCAGCTTTTGAAAGTATCTTGTCTCCTCATTGGTCATTTTGGTCAGGTGCCAGCGAGGTTACCTTTAGCTTCTTAACCCTTTACAGGTGAGAGGAGCTTTCCCCTGGCCAGGAGGGATTTCAAAGGGGTTTACCCTTCCCTTTATATTTATGACAGCACTGTATACAGAAAAGTGGTTACCCTTCCCTTTATATTTATGACAGCTCATGTCCCTCCTCTCTTCATGTTCATTGAACGCTTTACAGGACTCTGCAATTGTTTACCTCTACACATTCAGCTGGGCCCTATCATTGCATGTCGTCCCGAGTTCATTTTTTCTGCCTTCTAATCTGGACCCGCCTCTGGGACAGAGTAGATAGGGGCCGCGTTGAAACATTTGCACCTGCAGGAGGAGGAAAAGGGAGGATAGTATTTTAAAGATACATTTTAGAGAACAAAGGGGACACTCTTTCTCAGTGAAACAGGCAATTCGTAGTACACAGCACATGTTCTTTCTGTACAAGGTCGCACTTTGCCTCTAATACTGAAGTGCCTGCCACTGTGATTTGAGTAAGCCATCACACGCAGCTGGGCAACAGAATTCAGCTTGCAGGCAGCCATGGTAAACCCTAGGGGCACGAGGGGTTCTGCTTCTTCCACATTCACTTCAGTGCTTTCAAACTCCTGGGCCCCCTTTCCCATAGCAAGCAATACCTGGTGGGTTTGCCATATAAAAGGAGGGCCTGCAGGCTCTCTGGGATGATCACTTCACACAACCCCCAATCCCCCGCCTGGCTCCAATGAGGCTCTGAGCAGGGATGAGCCCTTTAAACTAAACGCAAACAGCGCAGCATGGCTGGGTTTCCCCCCACCCCCACCGCATGGCTCCGATCAGGCTCTCACTCACCAGAAGTGCCTTCTCCAGGGTCATGGTCCGGGAGCCCACGTTGGGAGTGGGGGGAGGCTATTGGCTCCAGCATTAAGAATAGTTCCTGGCTAGGGGGAAAAACGGATTCCCCACTTGCTGCCTGTGCACTGTCCTCCTCCTCCTCCTCTTCGTCCTCCAATAACTCATCCTCCTCGCTCCGTGCAACTCCCACCTTGCACGTGTCCACGGACAGTGGTGGGATAGTGGTGTCGTCACCCCCCATAATTGTATGCAGCTCATGGTAGAAGCAGCATGTATGGGGCTGTGACCCAGAGCGCCTGTTCGCCTCCCTGGCTTTTTGGTACACTTGCCTGAGCTCCTTGATTTTTGTACGACACTGCTCTGTGTCTCTGGAGTAGCCTCTTTCAGTCATGGCCCTGGAGACTTTAGCATACATATTTGCATTTCTTTTTTGGGAACGTAGTTCTGCCATAACAGATTCGTCTCCCCAAAATGCGATGAGATCCAGTACCTCCCGTTCAGACCATGCTGGAGCTCGTCTGCGAATCTGGGACTGCGTGGTCTCTTGTGATAGTGGACTGTGCTGATGGTCACCTGTGCCGATGAGCTCGCCACGGTGACCAAACAGGAAATGAAATTCAAAAGTTCCCGGGGCTTTTACTGCCTCCCTGCCTACTGCATCGGAGTTGACAGTGCTCACAAGGGAGCATTCTGGAATAGTTTCTGGAGGCCAATAACGTCGAATTGCATCCACAGTACCAGTAACCTGGAACTGTGATCTCGATTTTAGCGCTACTCCATTTGCCGAGATGGAGTACAGAAACCGGATTAAAGAGCCCTTTAAATCGAAAAAACTGGTTTGGTCATGTGGATGGAATCAGTTTTATTTTGAATTAACTCGGCTAATTCCGAAATAACCACGTATTGTAGACCAGGCCTCAGTTACAAACCATGTTGTAACCGAAATACACTAACAATAATCTATGCCAGCAGTTTTTATTAACCATTAAATAAACCTCTCAGTTTATCATACTTTTCCTCTGGCTACATTTTTTTGGGTATCTTCCAAGATGAAATGCATAAATACAAAAAGTACTTATACTTAATTAGGATTAGCTCAGAGCAGAATACCAGAAATAATAGTTGAACTTCTACTATAAAGACTTTTAAACTATGAATTAAAAAATTCTTTGATATTTATCACAAACCTCAAATCAATGCTACAGGACAAATGGGAAATAATTCTCAACAATCTTAGGAATTTCAGTGTTGGACAGCTGAATTGAAGAGATATTTACTTTGCAAAATGCTTGAGTAATATGGACTTTTTTGCTTGTGTGGTAAATGAAATAAAAAGTTTTTCCATTGACTTCAATCAGCTTCGGATCAAAGCCCTCAGTAAACTCAATAGCAAATTGATTGGAAATACTGATGAGGTTAATCCTTGAAGGAAGCAATGTATCCTGGTTTTGATCTTAAGAAAGTTTACTTTGATAGAATGCAAAAAGTGCTCAGAAAAATCTGAGGGGCATCATACAGCATGTGATCAATGTTTCCAGTTTTGAAAACAGGCCAGACAGTTGGGGACATGGCATTTAAAATTCATACTTCTCCTGTAATAAAACCCTTGGAGAGAAGTCCAGGAGATTCCGTGGGATTAATCATGCAGAGTTTCTGACAATGTTGCCCATTGGTAGTAGGGATTGTGGAAGTGAAGGGAGTGTCAACCCTGCAAATCCCAGGGACCCACAGAGAAAAGTTTTTTTATATCTGTAGACTGGCTGTCACTTCAATCAGCTCAAGAAGTACCTGCTCCCAGGTGGCATGTCTCCCTAAGTAGCCTGACAAATCGCCTGACTTCCAGTTCCACAAGACTATCTTTCCTCTTTTAATTTCAACTGATTTTGGAAGTTTCACCAAGTTTCAAAGGGAACATGCCACAAAGAGCAACTGCTTTGGAGATCTGCTGAAACTACATACCCTTCCTAGATTTGTGGAGCCCTGACCACAGGGTTTTGGGTGCTTGTGTGAGTGCTGTGCGATTGGAGGAGATTTTGGGTTGACTCCTCTCCCCTTCCTCCACTCATTTCAGGATTATTTAACTTCATTTTATATTTATTTGCTGTCCACATATCACAGCATGAGGGAACATAGAGCCCTAATACAAGTAGGGAAAAGAGCAACACAGGCCTAATTTGTTAAGTGGACATATGAAGATTAATGCCAGCAATGAACAGAAGGCTTTTAAAAACACAAACAATGTTGTTAAGCAAGAGGAAAGGGGGCTCTCAAACATGATCAAAAACAAATTAACTGGATAACTGAGAGTAAACAAAAATTGAAACTTTTATGCTAGAGAATATTTCAGCTAGTAATAAAGATGAATCTTCAAGTATATTACACCCATTAGAGATACACAGAATATATGTATTCTGGGGCTATATTTGAAGATTCATAGTTACTATACACACACACTGTGATGCCAGTTATCTGTTACAAAAAGGGACTGCAAAGGGGCCCCACGGAATACTTGCTGTACAAGGGGGCTTGCTCACTGGTACACGGCTTCTAGAATAGCCCTCTGCCCTCAGGCTCCAGAGTAGGGGGCGTGTCTTGTGCAAGAAGTTGGAGTGTGGGAGGTTCACACCACATTCCAACTGGTCTCCCCTGGGCCATGGGAAGCAGGCCATAAGTTAAGCAGTCCTGAGGCTGCTTTCAGTGATGTTGGGGCTGCCCCAGCCACTAAATAGCTACCAAAATAGAGGGAGTGAAAAGAAGGTTTGAAACCTTCTTTGCCACTCCCAGCCCCTCCATTCCTGTGTTCAGCCAGGGTCAGCCTTACTGGGAAATGGGGCCTATAGGCCTGCTGAAGAATAATAGTGGAGAGTCAGCGAGAAGGGGCGATATCATTAGATCTTTAGGTCATTAGAGTATCTTGGCCAGCTCTCTGCTCTATGGATCCAGCTTCCTTGTTTTGGGGCCTCTGCACAGACCTCCAGTGCAATGTTGAAGAATGTGTTTTCTGCATGACCCTGCATGTTATGTTAAGGATTTACACTACATTTTGTCTCCAAAAGGGATTTAGAGAATAGATCTCAGTCATACCTTGATTTCCTTTTAAAAACTCATCTTCCTGATCAGTGGCCTCCCTTTTTCCACCAGCGAACAAGGGGCAAGAGCAGCATATGCAAAAGGGGGAAGGAACAAGGGGGAGCAAATTCCTCCAAAGCAAATTGATGGGAATCATTGGTGTCAACTGGATGTGCTGGCAGTCCTAACTGAAAAATAGATCTCTGTTTATCTTATATATTTCCATGCCTCATATTTCAAAGTAATATATTGATGTTGCTAATATACATGTGATTAAAATTCTCAACAGTAAGACCTAGAAAAATGAGAAAGATACGTTGTGGGCTAATAAAAATGCATCCTGCTGTACAAAGATAAAGATTGATTTCTAACCTACTTATACAAAAAGCATGGGTGAAATTCCGATCCCACTGAAATCAATGGCAAAAATCCCACTGATTTCAATGGGGTCATGATTTCATCCCAAGACTCTAACTAAACACAGTCGGTACTTTAGCTAAAAGTAGTGGCAGTAGATCTGTTTTGTGGTCTCACACTGGTTTCCATGTTGGTTTAATTTAATTAGCATCAGTGGTGTTGCTTCTTATTTACAGCAGCGTATGTGAGAAAAGACTCAGGCTCAGTATATGGCTGGGTAGAGACGAGAAAATTACCTTGGAAGACAGTAAGTTTGGGAACAAGATTAGAAAATGAAACCAGCATATACAACGGTATCTATATAAGTACAGCTAATTATTATTTTGCAATAAGATTTGGGATTGAATGAAACAAAGTTTTCAAAACTGGTTTAAAGCATCTGCGCCAGACCAGCATTCTATGAACAATCAGTGGTGCTAAACCATGCGATTCAGAGCCATGTTCTAGGCTACCCCTTCTGAGCGAGGTTTGAACATGGTTAACACAATTGTAACATAGTTTTCAAATTACATAGTGTGGAGGCTAAATATGCTCCAGTGCTATTTTTAAACTATGTGCCCTGTGAACAAGACCTTAGAAAATCATGGACCAAGTTGCTTTTTCAAGTTAATGGCCCAGATTCTGATCTTACTTACAATGATCCAAGTCTGGAGGAACTCTTTTAAACAAACTGGAGTTATTCCAGACATGTGCCAGCAGAAATGAGACCAGAATCACTGTTAGGGTTCCCTCCCCACTCTGAACTCTAGGGTACAGATGTGGGGACCCACAAGAAAGACCCCCTAAGCTTATTTCTACCAGCTTACGTTAAAAACTTCCCCAAGGCACAAATCCTTCCTTGTCCTTGGGTGGGTACTGCTGCCACCACCAAATGAGTTAGACAAAGATTCAGGAAAAGGACCACTTGGAGTTCCTGTTTCCTTAAAATATCTCCCCAAACCCCTTCACCCCCTTTCCTGGGGAGGCTTGAGAATAATCTACCAACCAGATAGGTAAACAAGGTGAGCACAGACCAGACTGTTGGGTTTTTAGGACCCTAAAAACCAATCAGGTTCTTAAAAACAGAACTTTATTATAAAAACAAAATAAAAGAAGCACCTCTGTAAAATCAGGATGGAAGGTAATTTTACAGGGTAATCAGATTCAAAACACAGAGGATTCCTCTCTAGGCAAAACTTTAAAATTACAAAAAACAAACAAACAAACAAAAAACAGGAATAAAATGCCCTCTTAGCCTAGGGAAAATTCAAAAGCTAAAACAAAAGATACTCTAACACATTTCCTTGCTGTTACTTACTATTTCTGTAAGTTTAGATGTATCATTCAGTAGGAGCTAGATTACTTGCTTGGTCTCTCTCTTTGTCTCCGGAGAGAATATACAAGCCCAAAACAAAATCCTTCCCCCACAGATTTGAAAGTATCTTCTCCCCTTATTGGTCCTTTTGGTCAGTTGCCAACCAGGTTATCTGAGCTTCTTAACCCTTTACAGGTAAAGGAGGGATTTTATGCTACCCTTAGCTGTGTATTTATGACAATCACCCTTCTGATAATTTAAATATCTACTAAAGTATACAAATCAAAAGAAAATTATCCCCCTTTGCTTCTTAACATTTATTAACTGCACTGAAAATGAAGCTGTTCATTACCAGAATGAATGCTCACCATCTTTTATCAGCTCTATCTGATTGCATATTTACATTAGTTTTTAAAGATAATAAACCTGATCCTTTTCCCCCATTGAAATGAATGAAAACACTCCTATTGACTCTGATGGGTGCAGGATCAAGCCACATATATGTCCCAAAAGACAGACTTCTTATGAAGCAAAGCAATGATTTCTTTACACCTCCTGTATCTTGTACAAATTAACATCAATACCCCAGAGATCTCTGCTTTGCCTCCTGTAAAGTGTAATGTCAGTCATAATTCAGAGCTCTTTGGTATAACAAATATGATGTCCTTGACTACAGTGCTGGTGTGAAATGCTTTCTGTGAATAAAACAGAACAAAACAAACAAAAGGAGATTGCACAATTGTACTCTGGAACTAGTTGTTTGGGATTTAAAATTCCTCTTCTAATGTTCCAGGAAAAAAAGGTATTTATTTTCTTTATCAGTAAAATTATATCATGTCATATAATGTCAGGTATTCCTTTCAGGTACAGTGGTATAAAGCCATTGACTCAATGGAATTGCACCACGTTAACAGAAAGGAGAGTCTGGCTCCGATTTCTTAACATATTTTCCCTTTTTCCTCTCATAGTCCAATTCAGAGTTTTCAAAAGCACTCTTGGATCATTTGTCAATTGCAATAACAGATTATATGTTCTGCAAATGTCAAGTTGGTTTTATATCATTTTCCCATTTATTTTCTATTCTGCTGGGATCCACAAATAATTCAGTTAGAAATTACAAGGGAAAATGTGTCTTGTACTGCTATAAATGCTGCCATTCTGGTTAGCTATAGTTGTCCCCAGGGTTATTTCTTAAATGGTGACATCACTTGATGTGACTTCACTGCTGTGAGGCAAAATATTAAATAACATCCTGCTGAGGTGAACAAACTGTGCAGGTCTTATTAGTAACCCTAGAGACTGCTGGGATAGAATGATTAGAGTCAGTTGGCTTGAACTGTCAGGCTGCCACTGGGGGAAGGCATAATCTCTGGAGCCAATCAGCTTCCAAGAAATGGAATATGTTTAGACTAATAAGGATAGAGAGGTCCCTTAGATTAAATATTTCATCCAAGAGAACATCTTGTTCTGAAAAGTTTTAATTTCATTGAGAAGGACAGTAAATTGTCAGAGACAAGGTGGGTGAGGAAATATCTTGTATTGGAACAGCTTCTGCTGGTGAGAGAGACCAGCTTTCAAGCCACACCAGGGGTGTTCACAGGAATAAAAATTTGACCCTTTTTGGAGGGGCAGATTCCGTGCTGCCTCCATCCCTGAGACCAGAGGAGCTCGCTCTCTCCTTGTGGCCCCACTGGGACCCTGTGCTCCCCTCTCCTCCCACCCTCACCACAGGGTACCCTGTGCTACCACAACAAGGGACCCCATGCTTTCCCCTCGACTGATGCCTTCCTTGACTGCCCCACCCCCAGAGGCTCTGCTCACTGCCTCTTTACTATTGGTTAGGAGGATTTTCACCCGTATCATCTCAGCTGTTGATTGGTGGAGGCAGAGAAATGGGTGGGGTGAGTGAGCTCTGGAAAATGCTGGCTCCTGGAGAGGGGTTTTGGCTGACAAATGCTGTAGCTAAGAGCTCAGTCAGCTCCCACCCTGGACCCGGGGCTGGAGGAGTTCTGTGCCCCTGCCAGGTATTGGGGCCCTACGCCCCTGCTTGACCCCCTCTCCCCCCGTGCATGCCCCTGAGCCACACAGAGCTGTTGTTCAGGTCTTGGAAAGGTCATGGACTTGAAGAAGAATTCTATGTGGCTCAAAAGCTTGTCTCTCTTACCAACAGAAGTTCGTCCAATAAAAGATATTTCCTCACCCACCTTGTCTCTCTGATATCCTGGTATTGATACAGCTACAACTACACTGCATGCACTAAATTGTCAGGTCAGAAACATTAAATATTTCTAGTTTTCTATACCCTGTGCAACTATATATATATATACACACAAAGACTATATAAGTGAGAGCAAAATTTACACGTTAATGCCTCGGTTGCACACTGCAGAGGTGCTAACTCATCGTCAATGTATGTGCAATGTGCCCAGCCATTTAATGGCATCATCATCAGCCAGATGAGAGCCAGTAGTCCACCATCAGAATAAGTCAGTGGGCACTCATCTAGGATATGCAACATAGTCTAAAGTGGTCATTAGAAAACCGTCATTTAAAAAGATTGGCTTCACAGTTGCTCTGTCCTGTTCAAAACTGGTTCAGAGATATCCACAGGTATCTTGGCGGATCAAAACCTGCTGGACAGACGGTTAAGTCAGTAGTGAGAGGGTGATTAATGACTGTAATCGCTGATCACTCGTTGCGCCAAGCAGATGCCATCGTCATGTCCTGTGGTGGCATAAATGACCATAAAGGGTGTCTAGAAGACAGGTGAGCTGGCAGGTGGTTGAAGAAGTCTGTGTACAATGGCAGGTCGCTATTGTCACGGATCTTGGCCAGCAGCATGACACAGGCCTTTTCATGACAAATATGGGCTGGTGTTATGTCACTAAATATCAGTAGCCGTGGTAATGGAGTTCTCCGTAAAGTCTCCGTAACAATATGCATAGCTTTGTTAAGTTCTACATCGACCAGCCTCGTGTGAGACGAGCAACACCAGTCAGGAGCACAGTACTCTACTGTTGAATAGCAGAGGGCAAGGGCTGATGATCTAAGCGCCTGGGCCTCAGGTTGAACTGGCTCTCTGAGCAGGTTGTGCCGAGTGACAACTGTCTTCCTCAAGTGGTTGTGGTACGTTAATGACTTATCCAATGTCACACCGAAGTAAACTGTGTTTGGATCATGCTGCAGTCTTATTTAAAAATGTGTTGGCGTTCTATAGCCCAATAATTATTCCACTACTTGAACAAAGCATTTACCTCAGGCCTTCTCCTTTATGGCTTTAGAAATATTTCTTCAAGGTTTGGAAAAGCCTCATTATAGAGCTTTTTCCAGTTTATCTTCTTTTTCATTAGAGGCTGGTATCACAGCTAGAAAACCCCAGAGGTCAATAAGTACAATAAACTTTGTTTTTATAGAACTGACCAATAGATGTGGGAATAGTATTGTATTAGCTTCCCATGGTGTGCAAGGGTTTTAGTACTTTTCTTCATATTTATGTTTCTGGTTTTCAGGGGGTAATTATGAAGTAAAAGTATATTGAGATCTTGTTTTCTCATAGTATTTAAATTATTGGATGGGGAAGGATACCTCAAGATGATCAAATCTCTTTTTATTTCCTCACCATAAATATGTGTCTGAGGTAAAACGGGCCAATGAATGACAAGTATAAATACAGAGCTGTTCAGGCATGTTGTGGTTTACCAGAGTAGAGAGGTCTCTTCAGGAACTGAATGCACATAGCTAATGCACACCCTGAACAACAAGCTGGCTTATGAGGATGAACTGAGGGAGATAACTGAGACTGCTGACACTCTGTGAGAATGGATCAGTTCATAGTGCTTAGAATGTTAGAGAATTTCTGGGCTTTAAAGATATTTTTATGCTCTGGGTCCCTTTATCCTTTCAATGGTAACTCTCTGTCTTTCATACTTATCCTTGCCCCAGCAAATCATAGGTCTGAAGGATGCTCAGTGTCTGATACTCCCCTTGCAGTGGTACTCAGTAGTTTCTAGTAGTTATAAAGGTCAATGTTATAGTCCATCCATTGAACCATAAACAATACCGGACATTATCAGACAATACCACACAGATATATGTTTCTACTTTTAAAAAAATCTTTCCTTTAACGTGTTTTTTCTTGACCCACAGTTCCTGGCCTAAAAACCAGTAACTGGCTTTTGTATCAATAAACACAGCTGTAATAAAGATGCTTTTGCAAACACGACAGCAAGCATAAGGATATGCATATTGTTACTGCTCTGTATGTAAACCTGTCATCTGATAACAGTAACAAAAAGACTAACAGTGTGTCATAATGAAATACAATCACACAACACGCCACCAGCTGCAGTTACTGTTTAAAAATGTCCATATCAGACCACATCATTTAAGCAGTTCTAGAATAGATTGGGATTTTGTTGACTTGTTTACTTAAAGTCACTGTTTGAATCATGCCTGATGATGTTGTACAGATGAATTCAAGGACTATATCAGAACTTAGACTTTTAAAATTTGTGTTGGTTAAACAAGTTACAAAGCTTAATATTGATTTAAATAGTTTTATCATGTTTTTGGTTGGATTCAAATATTTGTCTACAGTGTTTGAACCTCAAACACTGAATCACCCTACTGCTGCATGAAAATCAGAAAGTGAAACTGATTACAAACAATAAGGAAACTGACCAGTCTAATTCAGTTTCCCAGGCTGAAGACTTGTCTTCACTGAAGCATCAGGTCCTGTTATCCACACTGGAGTTAGCGTAGCTCCAGTGAGAGCATTCACACTGCAAAACAACATTCAGACAGCACAGAATGTTTAGTGTTAGAGGCACAGAGTAAATGAGTCCATACTGCATTAATAGCTCAAGCGTCACCATCACACCACCTTCAACCCATACCTCCTGATGGGTCAGACAGTTCCAGTTGAAAGCACCACTTAACTTGAGCTAGAGATATTTGTGTACAGACAAAAGTTGGGCTTAGGATTATCAACCCTCCCAGTTTCGCTGGGAGTCTCCCGGAATCAGGCCCTAGCTCTCAGAGGCTACTAAAGCCAAACCAGGAGATTTTAGGTGCTGACAGTGGCATAGTGGGGCTAAGGCAGGCTCCCTGCCTGCCCTGGCTCCACGCTGCTCCCGAAAGCAGCTGGCACATCCGTGCAGCTCCCAGTGGGGGTTTCGGGTGGGGGCGTCAGGTGGTGCCGCACGCTCCCCCTGCCCCAAGCACCAACTCTGTCACTCCCATTGGCCGGGAACTGCAGCCAATGGGAGCCATGTGGGTGGGCTTTCAGGCATGGGCAGCGCACAGAGCCCCCTGCCACTCCCCCAAGGAGCCGCAGGGACATGCCAGCCATTTCTGGGAGTGGCACAGGGCCAGGGCAGGCAGGGAGCCTGCCTTAGCCCTCTGTGCCACCAACCAGAAGCCGCTTGAGGTAAGTGGCTCCTGGCCGGAGCCTTCACCCTGCACCTCCTCCTGCACCCAAACCCCCTCCCTCAGCCCCCTCTTGCACCCAAACTCCCTCCAAAAGCCTGAAATCCTCACCCTCTCCTGCACCCCAATGCTTTGAGCCTCCTCCAGCACCCAAACTCCCTCCCAGAGCTTGCACACCACACCTCCTCCTGCTATCCAACCCCTGGACCCAGGCTCATCCTGGAGCCCCCTCCCACACTCCAAACCCCTTGGCCCTGCCCCATAACCCAGAGCACGCACCCTCTCCTGCACCCCAACCCCTGACCCCAGCCCAGTGAAAGTGAGTGAGGGTGGGGAAGAGCGAGTGATGGAGTGGGTGGGGCCTTGGGAAGGGGCAGGGCAAGGGTGTTTAGGTTTGTGTGATCAGACAATTGGCAACCGTATTTGGACTAGGGCCAATATTTGAGTTATACGCTGAGCTAACAGTGCAGTGAAGACAAACTGTCTGCTGAAATGCAAAAAGTGAACAAGACACAAACGCCTGAAAGTAAAATTGATTTGACAGAGTCTTTCAGCTTTAATAATATGAAGTGTTATTAATACCTCTGGTAAGGATTTATTTCTTTAATGTGCATTTTTTATCTTGACTGCTCTAAAACTGTATGGAAGATGTATTCTCACTGTATACAGAGCATTTAGGCCAATGAGTTACTCTGAGCACAATTATTCTAGAATCAGTTACTCTGCACTCTGGAGAATTGCAATTAAACTCTCAGTTGAGCAGGTGTGAAAAATGTCTGTTGCCCATGAAAAACCTACAGAGAGCAGTGCATGTGTGAGCAAGCAGTGGGGGAGATGAGAAAAAGCTCTGTTGGTGGTTTAGAAATGAACATTATCAGAGATCAGAGTGTACTTCTAGCTTTCCCAGAAGTTTCCATTACAAAGAATAACCCTAATGTGATATATTTTCTTTTGGGGGGGGGGATGAGGTTAGGGTGTGGGGCAGAATGGAAATTTCTGTTCTTTGCCAAATCTTGTTACTTTTATAGATATAATTTTACATCATAACATTTGGCGAAGAAATAGTCAAGCGTATATAAAGAAAATTGCCTCTTCATTTAGGGAAGCAGGATAGGTTAACTAGGTTTTAACGTGCCAACATAACTGACCAAGGTTTCCATTACACAGCATGACCACAGAGGATAATTGCTATTTAATTTCCCCTGCCCCAAACCCAGTCATTGCATGAGCAGCTCAGTGCTGGAGTATAACAAACATGTAAGTACCAGGGAGGCAAGCATAGAATCATAGGACTGGAAGGGACCTCAAGAGGTCATCTAGTCCAGTCCCCTGCACTCATGGCAGGACTAAGTATTATCTAGACCATCCTTGACAGGTATTTGTCTAACCTGCTCTTAAAAATCTCCAATGACGGAGATTCCACAACCTCCCTAGGCAATTTATTTCAGTGCTTAACCATGCTGACAATTAGGAAGTTTTTCCTGATGTCCAACCTAAACCTTCCTTGCTGCAATTTAAGCCCATTGCTTCTTGTCCTATCCTCAGAGGTTAAGAACAATTTTTCCTCCTTCCTCTTTGTAACAAACTTTTATGGACTTGAAAACTGTTATCATGCCCCTCCACTCAGTCTTCTCTTCTCCAAACTAAACAAACCCAATTTTTCAATCTTCCCTCAGAGGTCATGTTTTCTAGACCTTTAATAATTTTTGTTACACTTCTCTGGGCTTTCTCCAATTTGTCCACATCTTTCCTGAAAGGCAGGCACTTCAGCAGATAGGCCTTCTAGGGGATAGCCCTGGTACTAGCTATGGCAAGTCCCAGTAACCATTCAGCCACACAGCTAAGTGAAAGGGTATTTTACTAGGGCTGGCAGGAAAGAGATAAGTTGCTAATACCCTAGATACAGAGGCTTGAACAGTTACAGTTCAAAGTGAGCAATAGCAATTAGAAGGTTAGGACTCTTCAGGCCTGGAGTTCCCTGTCTAGGTCAGTCTCTATTCAAGGAAATAGAAGCTTCCCCATTTCCAAGCCAGGCTCAGTTAGTGACTCTCATTGGGGCCCCTTTGCATTGGCTCCTAGCCCAGCTGCTGCTGCTACCCCGTAAGTCTCACATAGACTTGCACCCAACTGTCACAGCCTGTTTCACACACGGTTAACTTTTGCATACAGTTCCTGGGGGTTCCCCTCTACATTTAATTTCTCTGTAGCTCTTGACTCACCATGTAGGTGCTACTTCCGAACACAGGCTGGACACTTTCTGGTTCACCTTACCTGGCCAGGAGGATGGGGATGTGCAAATGGGAAGGGGGCTGATGGGAGTTGTGTTGTCCCCTGCTTAGCAGATCCATCCCAAAATAAAAAAGTTATATTGATGTAATTTTGAGCAATTTAAATACGGGGGTAGGTTTAAGCTTTTAATAATAATAATCAGCATTTCCATCCAGAAACATTTGCTATTTAACTCTTGTGTAGCCATCTTATTGGTATGCATAGTCAAGGAGGATGCCACATTTTCTCCAGCATATAAATCTCTACTGTTTTTTTTCTTTTCATTAATTACAATTTAGAAAATTGAGTAGGCTTTAAAATATCTTCCAATACATACTTCAGGAGTGATGTATAGGGGAATATCAACTAGTATAACTACACTTTCTACTTGCCCCTCACTGTATATTTTAAGTTATACCAACCACAGGTTTTTAGATGGTTGGGAGGTAAAAGCATCGAGCCCAATTCACTGCCTGGGTTTCATAGATTTCTTCCAATAAAATCCATGCTGACAATCCACAGTGGTGGAAAGTCTGCCAAGAGTGAGGACAGTGGCTTAAAATGCCTGTGACCCCTGTTATGCTAGGTGAGCTGGAATTGGGCATTACAGCTCCCAAGGCAGGTTAGAGTCAGGCTGGCTCCCTGGCAGGAATATAAAGCTGCTGTCCCTGGCAAAACACTCAGGAGAGGGCAACAGCTCCATCGCCTTCAGCACTTCCCCAACAGTGAAGTTCCTTTCCCGTGCAGGGGTTGCAAACACTCCTGGGAAAATAAGCCCATAATTCTTTATCTGTTGCCCACCATTCCTTGGTGGTCGGCTGAAAAATATTAAAATAAACAAATAAGTAGCTCTTAGCACAAAACTACTGGGGAAAATATTTTCTCAGTTTATGTATAATTCTTCAGGAATCGTGATTTTTCTACTTGTAGGCATCTTTCTAGTCTAATTTGCCAACCAGGACCTTATAGATCCCTAATCTTTTCTTGTGCATTTTCCAGACCTGAATGCCTAAAATTAGGCGCCTAAATCCATATTTAGGTACCTAAAAAATGGCCTGATTTTCAAAGGTACTTGGCACCTGCACAATGCCCTTCAGTGACTTTGAAAACCAGGCCACTTTTACATCATGTGCCTAATACTAGTCATTGGAGTTTGAAAATTTTGGCCAATGTATTTTTTGCAATATACCTCTGTTACTACCAGTACATCTTTTATGAATAGCACTTTACATTACCAATGCAAAAATAATTTTAAAAATACGTTATTGTTTGTCATATTTACTTATCTTGGGCAATAGGGGCCAGATTTTCCAAAAAGAGTTCAGCTCAAGGAACTGGGACTAGATAGTCAAATGAGCTCATTTCCTATTTAGGCACCTAAATCAGGTCCAGATTTTCAGGAGTGTTCAGCATGTTGGGTGTTGCTGAGCTGTTTTGGCCATAAGTGTCACAGTGGGGGAATTTTTGGTGTTGAGCAATTTTGAAAATCTGACCCTAAGCCACAATGGTCACTTTCTTTTTCTGGCTCTCATGCATTAGCCCAATGCTGATACACTTCTGCTTCCACACTGCAGCAGATTTTGACTGAACTGTAATTAAAACATTTCAAACTTCCCCATGTGGTTTGAAGGAGCCCCTTTTCCATATCTTTGCATTGATATTAATTATTTTAAAATAATTGAGTAATTTTTACCATGCACTAGTGGCAAAAAGAAAATTCAAGGGTCTGTATCACTAAAAACAAACTTAGAGACATGTAGGAAGCCTGGCTGACTGGGACAAATGATATTCACCTCCCTTGTATCCATGTTGAAACAGGATTTTAAGAGGTGACAGCCTTAAAGCAAGGTGATTCTGACAGTGTGTAGTTTCAGTTATGTGAAAACAAGATGGTGTTATGTGGGAATATTTATTTGGATCCTTTTTGCTCCCCAATATTTAAGGTAGCTGTGGTATGTTTTCAGTTTAGCATCTTTTTCTCCCTCTGAGCTAATAAGACAGGAGAAGCTTTCAGCAAACTAGAATGGACAGGATGGTCAAGAATAGAGTAAAACCGACTCAACATGTAGATTCATAAATAAGAATGATCTTAAATCATTCTTTTCAAGTCAAGCAATTGGCTGGGAATTTTTTAAAATCAAAACATTAGAAGAGATACATGAATTTGGTTCCTATATCTGAAAGCCACTGAAGCATATGAGGTCACCATCAGTGCACAGAGGGGGGTATTTGTGCAGTATTTTATGTTGCTCCTTGTCAGCATGTAGCATTGCTGTCTTTCAAACCAATGAAAACATATACATGGTGCAGCTTAACTTTGGTTCTTTAATTTTTCCAATACATTTGGATGGTACTCACTGAAGAGCTGGTAAAACAGTGGTTCTCAAACTTTTGTACTGTTGACCCCTTTCACATGCAAGCCTCTGAGTGTGACCCCCCACTTAATAAATTAAAAACACTTTTTTATATATTTAACACCGTTATAAATGCTGAAGGTAAAACAGGATTTGAGGTGGAGGCTGACATCTTGCGACCCCCCATGTAATAACCTTGTGACCCCTGCGGGGTCACAACCCCCAGTTTGAGAACCCTGTGGTAAAATAATTCGGGACAGATTGTCAGCCTTGCACAGGGAAGCAAAACAGTTAGAGGACATAAGAATCCTTTCCTCTTTCATTGCACAAATGGTAGTAACAACTCAAGTGTCTTGTGCTTGGAGAGTGTGAGCCCTCCTAAGGGGAACAAGGAGAGGCAGAGCTGGATTATCATCTTCCCCACTCCTTGTACAGCCAGTAGAAGTGGCCTGGCTTGAAGCGGGAATGTTGCTGCCATCTTTGAAGGAGTGTGGTAGCAGCATCAATCTTCGAGCACGAGTGGAACATGGTGCTATTTCAGGCTCAATGCTTCTCAGACCTCCCTCTGAGCTGAAGCACCTCCAAACACCCACTAACAAGGGTGGTGGCTTAAAAGAACTCCTCCTGCTTTGAAAGCATACCTCTGCCTGCAAAGAATTGACCTACCCCCTACCCTTACTGTAAATGAGAGTGCTGCTCTATTTTTCCTACCCAGTTTGTTTACTGTTTGTTTATAGTGAGTGTCTCTGTTTCCTGTGTCAAGCCAGCTAGGGCTTTATTTATTTATTTATTTTGGTTGTGTGGATTTTTCACACAGCAACCAGGCAAAGGAGAAGGAGAAGAGATTTTTTTTTTAAAAAATGAAAAAACTAAAATAGGAAAATATTATTGTAAATACCACAAAAATTGTCAGTGTGACTCTGGGACTGGTTTAGTATCAGAAACTACTTTTAACTCATTTTTGAAACTGGCTAGATTTCAGAGGGACAGTGCCTTTCTGAAGCTGCAGTTCTGTCCTTTGGGTGGAATGATTACACAGTACTTAGATGGAGACTAGCATTGGTGTTCAAGCCTGAGCTCCCGTGACACAAAAGAGAGGGAGCTGCTGTGAGCGATTTGGTTCTCCGCTTTGGTCAATAGCCAAATTAGAGTTAGCAGGACACGCTGCAGGACAGGGCTCGTCTTTTGACTCTATTGCTGTGGATAGTGCTGCTGGTTTTGTCTTGGGTGTGCTTGTATTTGTTTGTATCTTCTTTTTTGCTTCCCCCCCACCAGTTTTTAAAAGTCAAACATAAAATTTAGCTGTAATCGTTTTCCATGTTTCAATTAAAGTGTAAAAAATCAGCCTCTAATACAAAAGCATTGTTTCCTGATTGTCTGTGTCTTATTTTCACTCTGAGCTAGCTATAACACATTTCTAAGTAAACGTGAGGTTGTTGGGCCCCAAAGAGTGAAGGATTAGACTTTAATTTCCACATCATGCTGGAACAGTGCTATATCACTCTTAGGGCTGGGGCAGTGATACATCACTCCTGGGTCATTGGAAGGACAATGACAAGGGACTAGAAGGAAGAGCCAACAGCTGCATGTATTATCAGCATACCCATTTCCTGCCATTTTGGAAACAGAAAATCCATTGTTGTGGGAGTGTGACAGAGTGTGAATAGCTTACGGCTGACTCAGCACTCTGTGCACTTGGCAGTTTCCCCACATGGGCCAAATTGAGGAGATAATTGATTAAGGACTGGATGATTCACCAGTTAACAAGGTGATTCAACACCTCAGCTGAGAACAGTTAAAAGAGAAACTGGAGAAGGAAGAGCTAGAGAAGCCCATGATTGTAAGGAGGGGGTGATTCCCCCATCTTGTGCCTAGGGAGAAGGTAAAAGACATATGGGGTGCGGGACAAGGGTTTATATAACACTCTGTAGATAATGCAGCTGGTGTTGAACTTGGTTGTGGTGTTTGCAGCAAGGAATCCAGCCTCTGTACCCTCTGACAGGAAACAAAAATTGCTTAACAAAGATTAAGTGTGGTTCATAAGTTCACTGTGTATTTTACCTTGTGGGATACAAGCTTGGTTCTATATTGTTAACAATACAGAAATGATTAATGCTTATCTAATACCAAGGATTCTCCACTTCAGGAGCAAAGAAAGTTTTTGATAGGTCAGCTAGACTGCATTGCCTGCCTGGTAATCTTCCAGGCATGTTCTTGCTGTCACATGATGAAGCAAATGTTTAATAAGTGTAGACTAAAATTAATGGTGACAAGGTTTCTTTAAAGTCTACATTAAAGGTCATGAGCTGCTCTTCTAGAGGAATGGAAGAACTTCAGAGAGTGGAAAGCAGGAGAAAAAATTTGCAAAGGACAAAATACCCATAACCCAATTCTTCAAGGAACTACATGTCTATAAAGAGGTGCTGGGTAAACCTCAACGTCCATGAAAGTTAATGTGAATCAAAGATACTTAGTACCCAGAAGTGGAGCGTACTCACTACCCCACAAAGTCAGGCCTGTTATGAGCCTTTTTTCCTAAACAGGTCAGTCACAACTACAGTGCTGCAATTTCCTGAGAATAAGGCATGTTCCATGCTAACATCCACTGTGGGACAAGTTACTCAGAACAGATGGAGAGGGGCAGGAGGAGTCTAGGCAATAACCCAGCTACTCCTGTCCCCTCCACACATGCTACACCCTAGAAAGGTGGTGCAGGTTGCTGGGGAGCTTAGGGCAGGTCTACACTACAAATTTACTTTGGTGCAACTGCAGCATGTCTGGTGAAGATGCTCTAAGCTGACGGGAGAAAGCTCTCCCCTTGGCTTAATAACTCCACCTCCCGCAAGAGGCAGTAGCTATGTCTGCAGGAGAAGCTCTCCTGCTGACATAGCACTGTCTACAAGGGGGATTAGGGTCAGTATAACTATGCTGCTCAGGAGTGTGGATTTTTCACATCCCTAAGCAACGTAGTTATATCAAAGTAAGTGTCTAGTGTAGACCTGGTCTTAAAAGGCATTGGATCAGATATGCTGCCCCACTACAGCCCTGTGCCTTAATGGCACAGTCTGGCTCTATCCATTATACAGTACACTGTATTTGTAGGCTAAATTCTGATTTCACTGAAATCAATGCCAAAACTCCTATTGACATCCTAGTGGGAAACGAATTAGAGTCATGTACAGTGCAGTAAAAATAGCCAGCTACTTGAGTACTGTGATACCAGTGACTTTCTTTTAAAACCAAACTTTGTTGTAACATCAGATTAAAAAACAAGCATCCCAGATACCCAATTAGGTTGCATCATAATGAGGAAAAAAGCACTGTCGTGGTAGGTGGGCACTTTGCTATGTGAGAACACATGCACTGGATGTACTAGGCTAGGAAGGACAGTAAATCCCCCCAAATAAGGCATATACATTTTTAATAGCGAGTGTTATTAACCATTGGAACAATTTACCAAAGTGTTTGGTGGATTCTGCATCACTGACAATGTTTAAATCAAGACTGGAAGTTTTTCTAGAAGTTAAGCTCTAAGAATTATTTTGGGGAAGTTCTATGGCCTGTGTTACACAAGAAATTAGACTAGATGATCACAATGGACCCTTCCAGCCTTGGAATCTATGAAACAGACACAGATGAAATGATAAAAGTTTATTTTAAGTAGGTGGTGACCTAAATTCCTCTCCTGATTATCCCTCAGCCAGTATAGCCAAAATGCCTTTCCAGTTGAAGGCAGCTGGACATGACTCCCTGTGAAACAAGTCCATGCCACTCCTTAGCTAGATAAAGTGGATTGCTCAAGAGCAACTAATGTAACTGAAAGTTTCGCTTGAAATCAATGAAGCCATCAAAGTGACACTAACATAAACCACATGCTTTGTACTCTGTGTCCACTGGATTTGCCCTGAAGGTTATATCACTAGTTTTGTGAAACTGTCTTGTTTTGAAGAACATTATATCAACTCACAATGACTGAGGAAGTTTCAGAAAATGTTTTGATAGGCAAATAGTTCCTAAATAGCAATTCTCACGCACAAAACTAAAGTACTTTTCTCAGTGGAGAAACTGTATGGTCATTATAATCCACATGCTATAATGCTTTGTCATGGATCTCTGGGGTGAGCGTCTCTCTGACCCTTAGACAATCTCTCTGAGAGTGAAACCCTTTAGTGCAAGGTCCTCCATTTTTGGCAAGACAGAGCCCAGTGGGTCCAGTACATGGAGGGCAGGTCTACACTACCGCTTAAATCGATATAAATTTCATCGCTCCAGGGTGTGAAAAACATTCCCCCTCCCCACCGAGGGACACAAGTTTTGTGCTGTCCTGTGGTATTTAGATATTGCTTGTAATTATTAGCATTGGGAGCACTGGCTGTTAGGAGTCTGAAAGGACAGGAAACAGGAAGGAGAGGGGAGGAGTTGAGAGGCTGGGAGAAAGCTACAGAGGGTGCAGCAGCAGCTTGGTAAAGAGGTTTCCACTTTGAAAATAAAGTCCTGTTGAAGCTTGTTAGTACCTTGTCTGGTTGATACAACAGGTCCACACCAGCCGATGTAGCGCTGTAGTGTAGACTTGCCCTGAGACTGGGCCTTTTGGCTTAGTTCTCCTATTTCTCACCATGGCTCTTTCAGCAACTCCAAAAGAACCTGAATTCCTGTCAGAGACACTATCCCTTTGAGAGAGATGTTAGCAGTGACAGCCTGTTCAAAACAAGCCAGCAGTTATTAGTCAAAGGAAAGACAGTATGTAGGTCCTTAGGTTAGAATGGAAAAGAAAAGCGTGCAAGAGTGTCTATGGTAGCAACCCAACCTGCCTCTCTTGCCCAAGCATCCTGAATTCAAATCCATTACACTAAGCAGCAGAGTTCTTATGTCTGACCCCTAACATCTCAGTTCCTTGTTTCAAGCTTTAGACAAGCTGTTTTCACATGTTCAGCCTCCCTTGGCAGTCATTCAAAATTTAATTGCTGTGTTGGTCCCAGTATAGTAGAGAGACAAGATGGGTGAGGTAATATGTTTTATTGGACCAACTTCTGTTGGTGAAAGAAAGACAATCTTTTGAGCTTATACAGCGCTCTTCTTCGGTGCTATGTAAGCTCAAAAGCTGGTCTCTTTCACCAGCAGAAGGTGGTCCAATAAAAGATATTACCTCATACACATAGGCAGCAAGCAATGGGGGCAAGGGAGGCTAAGCCTCTCCAAACCTTACGCTGCTATGGGGGGTGGGTGGGGATTAGTGGCAGATTTGGGGCCCCCAGAAAAATCTCCCCCCACCACGGTCCTGTGGCTGGAAGAGCTCTTGATCCCCGCTGTGGCAGTAGGGGAACAGAGCTTTTCCAATCTCAGGGCCGCAGTGGGGGAGGGGAGTGGTGGTGGAAGGAGCGAGCAGGGGCCAGGGCCTCAGGGTGGAAAAGGTGGAGTGGGGACAGAACGTGGGCGGAGCTGCAGGCATAAGGGGCAGAATGGGAGAGGGGCTCCAAGCTCCAGCCAGGGCAAAGAGCTCTGCCATGCAGGGCCAACCTCTCAGCCTCCCCCCGACGGCCCTGACCGAGCTCTCAGCCCCCTGGCTGGGGTGATAGGAGGGAGGGTCCAAGAGCAGTGAGCGGGGATGGAGCCTTGGTCGGAAGAGCTGGGACAGGGGGCTAGCCTCCTCAACAGGAAGCTTCACCCGCTACCCATGCTTATCCACCTTGTCTCATTAAAAGTAATGTCCAGTTGTTGGTCGTCCTTTATATCGCCACGGTAACTCCATTCATATGTTGTTGAAGTCCTTGATAGCTCATTCATACCAACCCAGACATGCCTACCTGACCAACACTCTGATTTCCCTGTCCCAGAGGCAAATACACAATACGCAAGTAAGTTGTAAACTGAGTCATACATATTTTTTCATTTAAAATAATGCAGAAATTTCTCACATCCAGCACACATTTTATTGATGGGAAAAGAAAATCGTAAAGGTATACAAATAAATAATTTGATTTAAAAATATGAGAAAAAGAGAGAAATTAAGGCAACCAATACTGCACCTCAGAGAGCAGGTCTTTTTCTATTTTTAAGTGTTTTCTACAAACATAAAAAGTTCTTGTTCACCAAAGTAGGTTAGGGGATGTTTAGCCATCCATTCCATTGATAGTAGAAAGCAGTAATATACATTAGATATCAATATATTTGTAACCCTTCTGCCCGTCAGAGTTGGCAGCAACAAGGGCTGGGTTCAATATCTAGGGGTTCCATTCCAATAACACAATGCAAACCGGCTCGAGCCCCCCACCCAGTGACCTGGGACAAATATATACCACCCCCGCTGGGCGCCTCCAAGAGGCAATACTTCCCCTCTCGCAAGCACATAGTCTGAGTGTAGCAAAAGCCTTTTAATAACAGAGAGAAACAATGTGGCATTATGTTGGGGAAACACCACCAACAGGATTCATAACACAACCCATGAGCAAAAAAAAAACCCACCCCAGGCAAATTGGGGCATGCCCTTTTCCCTTTGGTTCTTGAGTCCAGCAACCCCAAATCACCCAAAGTCCCAAAAGTCCAATGCCCCAAAAGTCTCTGTCCCTGGTCAGGGCAGCCCCAGAGTTCGAAAGTTTATCTGCGGAGCTTTACCTCCCAACCTGGGTGGAAATGGGACGGGGGTAAGAGGCACCTTACGTGATCTGAAGCTGACCGCCCCATAGCTCCATAGCAGCACTCCGCTCCGCCAGCCGCCCCACAAACTCCTTCGCTCAGCTGCACTCCGCTCCGCCAGCCGCCCCACGAACTCCTTCGCTCCGCTCCACTCCGCTCCGCCAGCCGCCCCACGAACTCCTTCACTCAGCTGCGCTCTGCTCCGCCAGCCGCCCCACGAACTCCTTCACTCAGCTCCACGGCCCACAAGCCACTCCTGCCATCCACACACTGCTCCGCGTCGAACTGCTTCACCAGCCGTCCCGCAAACTGCTCCACAATATATCTTCAGGCTCCCCCACTACTTAACACAACACTCAGTGATTTCAGCTCTTAGGTGAATTCAGCTTGTAGTAGGGGAGCCCCAGTGCTGGTGCACTGTCAGCCCAAAGTGAGCTCAGCAGCCTATAACTAGACTTCTAATGAAATCAAAATTAGCTCTGATATTCCACAGTGGAGAGAGGAGGAAGTGCAATTAGCATGTAAGGCCCTCACCAAGGGGCCCATGCCACCAAGTATTAATACTTGTCCCCAGCCTCTCTCCATTCACACAGTTTTGGAACCCATGACCCTTGCCTAGCGAGTGCTACTTAGTTGATGGTGAATCCCTCCATCATAACAAAAGGCCACGTACAGTTCCAAGCACAGTTCCCATAATCAGGGTAATAACAATTTATTCTTTCTGCCCCAATAACAGAGACACTGGGGATCCCACAGCAGCCAAAGTGACCATTTGGGCAGCTATGGTCTCATTCTAGGCGGGGTGGGTGTGCCTATGCAAATGAGATCGGCCCCTGAAGTTCTTTTCCACAACTTGCCACACCTCACCACCAGATGTCAGGGTGGAGCTCATCCTGACACTGCTTACATATTTTATACTACACCCCCGTCCCCCATTCTGTTTGTCAGAAACCAGACAGTGCCAATAGGGCCAAATCCAGGTTCTCCTCCGTGGCTGCTGTGCTCCCTGACATAGGCAGTGCAGTTCCAATGCATTGGGCAGGCAGGATGTGGAGCCTTGCACAGGGACTGTGAACCACTTCCATGGGTCTCACTGCACTCATGCTCACAGATGAGTTTAGGCTGGCAGAAAGAGGCAGGGGTGTGACCTGTGGATCCACCAGCTCTTCTCCCTACCTCATGGAGCATTGCTGGTGTTATTTCAAATAGAGCAGCCATGCAGTGCCCTGGGGGAGAGGGCACATCCTCCCTGGTCCCGGTGAAGATCATCAGCCTGCAGCTTGGTTATCTAAGCACCAAGGCAAGAGTTTGTCCCGTGATACCTAGTGTACAGATACCTGTACTTAAACAAGCACCTGACATCCTCCATCACAAAAGGACATGATCTTTCAATACCCCTCTCCCCCCTGATAAATTACTTTACATTTGGTAAAGGTAAAAGGAATAAAATCCTCGTATTTAGTTTGATTTTTCAGATGTACAGGTAGTCTGTGACCCATAAGAGGAGAAGAAAGGCAGCTAGAGAGCATAGTGGGGTAGTGCTCTAGCCTTTTTTATTCCTGGAGATTTAGGAAACTGCAGAACTACAAAGGGTTAACGTTTGTTCCGTTCTTCATAGTGTTAGTCATTAGGGTTACATTCTCTTCTGGCTACATGTGTAGCATAACTCAAATTGGCATCGGAGTGTTTTGTAAAACCAAAGCCAGGGATGACTCAAATCTGTGTTTCATAGTACCCGAATGCCAAACTTTGAGGGAGAGGAATTTCGAGAAATGGCTTCAGGTTGGACTCATCTCTAAAAAGCCTTTTATAGGACATACATGCAGTGTATTGTTAGCCTGTCACAGAAACACAGCACTCCCGTATGGTGTTTCTCTTCTTCAGATCTACTGTTAATCTTCAGATGACAATTTGTGTCCACAGCCAATGACCATAGTATGGGTCCAAATCAGCAGTCTTTTTTTGAACTCTCACGCTATTTTTTGTTTTGAGAAGAGAAACCACTATATAGCCAAAATCAGCATGTTTGATTATCATAAGGACTCTCTGCTAGGTTCAGAAAAATCTTTGCATGATCTGATTCTAATAAACCCACAGCTAATGTAACAATATATTCCAATCTGGCCTGTTATTCCAGGAACCCTAGTGAGGTTATATAACAATAGATAGAAGAAAAAGGGTTGGAACAACGGATAGTCTACCCTCTCCTGACATTCTACTCAGCAAATTACTCACAAAGATTTCTTACAATAAAAGGAAAGAACATTTCAAAAAAACTTGTATGTGTTAACTTTTGAAAACTGAAGAATCTATGTATGCCCAGAACAATAATATAGGTTCCAGTAAATAATCACAGCATTCATCTTTTCCTTATTATTTATAGGACACTCTACTGTGGCCTACGCCACTTCCTGCAGCGCCCATTGGCCAGGAACAGCGAACCGCAGCCACTGGTAGCTGCGGGCAGCCATGCAAATATGAACAAACTGTCTGGTGGCCTGCCAGCGGATTACCCTGATGGGCTGCGTGCAGCCCGAGGGCTGCAGATTGCCCACCACTGCTCTAAAACCACGAAATCATTCACTCTCAAGTCTAAACCATGAAAAATGTTTTAGGTGCTCTTGTGGCTGGAGGCTGCACACCAGAGGGACTCAAAAGGAAATACATAGAAAATAGAGACAAAGTAAATCCCAAGTGCTCCGTCTTGGAGAGGAAACATGGTTATGGAGTTTAAAACCCATTACAACCAAACAAATTGAGTAGCCCTATCTGAAAGGAAACATAGTATAGTGTTTATTTTTCCATTATAAACCTGAGACCCAAAAGATTTCCTGAACTCCTCAGGTATTGTTCATGCTCATAATGGAGATCTGTTTTTAGAAAACATAGTTCTTGTGATAAATCTAAACTGTCTGGTGAATAATATACTGTGTAGGCTTTCAGGAAGTTAGTAGCTATTGTATACCTGTATCACATATTGTCTGGGTGGAAATAACCCTACAATGCAAGCAACCTCATTATGAGACTCTCTTGCTTAAAAACACTGGGCTGGATTCTCTTCTCAGGATAGACTTCATTGAATTCAACAGCATTAAACCAGTATATAACAGATGAAAATGAAAAAAAAACCAAACAATCAGGCACACTGTGAATGACATTACAAAAAATTAAGGCTAATCTAAACAAGATATTTATAGCACTGTCTAGAATCAACTTAAGTGTAAATCCTTCTAGGCTCTATGTGAGGGTATGTCTACACTACGGAATAAGGTCGAATTTATAGAAGTCAGTTTTTTAGAAATCGATTTTATATATTCGAGTCTGTGTGTCCCCACAGAAAATGCTCTAAGTGCATTAAGTGCATTAACTTGGAGGAGTGCTTCCACAGTACCGAGGCAAGCGTCGACTTCCGGAGTGTTGCACTGTGGGTAGCTATCCCACAGTTCCCGCAGTCTCCGCTGCCCATTGGAATTCTGGGTTGAGATCCCAATGCCTGATGGGGCTAAAGCATTGTCACTGGTGGTTCTGGGTACATATCGTCAGGCCCCCGTTCCCTCCTTCCCTCGCTCCGTGAAAGCAGCAGCAGACAATCGTTTTGCGCCTTTTTTCTTGAGTTACCTGTGCAGACACCATACCACGGCAAGCATGGAGCCCGCTCAGGTAACCGTCACCGTATGTCTCCTGGGTGCTGGCAGACGTGGTACTGCATTGCTACACAGCAGCAGCAACCTATTGCCTTGTGGCAGCAGATGGTACAATAGGACTGGTAGCCATCATCATCATGTCCGAGGTGCTCCTGGCCACGTCGGCCAGGAGCACCTGGGCAGACCTGGGTGCAGGGACTACATTAGAAGTGACTTGACCAGGTCATTCTCTTTAGTCCTGCAGTCAGTCCTATTGAACCATCTTATGGTGAGCAGGCAGGCGATACGGATTGCTAGCAGTCCTATTGTACCATCTTCTGCCGAGCAGCCATGAGATGTGGATGGCTTGCAGTCCTTCTGCACCGTCTGCTGCCAGCCAAAGATGTAAAAGATAGATGGAGTGGATCAAAACAAGAAATAGACCAGATTTGTTTTGTACTCATTTGCTTCCCCCTCCGCCCCCGTCTAGGGGACTCATTCCTCTAGGTCACACTGCAGTCACTCACAGAGAAGGTGCAGCAAGGTAAATCTAGCCATGTATCAATCAGAGGCCAGACCAACCTGCTTGTTCCAATAAGAACAATTACTTAGGTGCACCATTTCTTATTGGAACCCTCCGTGAAATCCTGCCTGAAATACTCATTGATGTAAAGCCACCCCCTTTGTTGATTTTAATTCCCTGTAAGCCAACCCTGTAAGCCATGTCGTCAGTCGCCCCTCCCTCCGTCAGAGCAACGGCAGACAATCGTTCCGCGCCTTTTTTCTGTGAGGACGCCATACCAAGGCAAACATGGAAGCTTTTGCGTTTAGGAGCACATTAAACACCACATGCATTATCCAGCATTATATGTAGCACCGGAACCTGGCAGAGCGATACCGGGCGAGGAGGCGACGTCACCGTGGTCATGTGAGTGATCAGGACATGGACACAGATTTCTCTGAAAGCATGGGCCCTGCCAATGCATGCATCATGGTGCTAATGGGGCAGGTTCATGCTGTGGAACACCGATTCTGGGCTCGAAAACAAGCACAGACTGGTGGGACCTCATAGTGTTGCAGGTCTGGGACGATTCCCAGTGGCTGCAAAACTTTTGCATGCGTAAGGGCACTTTCATGGAACTTTGTGACTTGCTTTCCCCTGCCCTGAAGCGCATGAATACCAAGATGAGAGCAGCCCTCACAGTTGAGAAGTGAGTGGCGATAGCCCTGTGGAAACTTGCAACACCAGACAGCTACCGGTCAGCTGGGAATCAATTTGGAGTGGGAAAATCTACTGTGGGGGCTGCTGTGATGCAAGTAGCCCACGCAATCAAAGATCTGCTGATATCAAGGGTAGTGTCCCTGGGAAATGTGCAGGTCATAGTGGATGGCTTTGCTGCAATGGGATTCCCTAACTGTGGTGGGGCCATAGACGGAACCCATATCCCTATCTTGGCACTGGAGCACGAAGCTGGCGAGTACATAAACCGCAAGGGGTACTTTTCGATAGTGCTGCACGCTCTGGTGGATCACAAGGGACGTTTCACCAACTTCAACGTGGGATGGCTGGGAAAGGTACATGACGCTTGCATCTTCAGGAACTCTGGTCTGTTTCAAAAGCTGCAGGAAGGGACTTTATTCCCAGAACAGAAAATAACTGTTGGGGATGTTGAAATGCCTATAGTTATCCTTGGGGACCCAGCCTACCCCTTAATGCCATGGCTCATGAAGCTGTATACAGGCAGCCTGGACAGTAGTCAGGAGCTGTTCAACTACAGGCTGAGCAAGTGCAGAATGGTGATAGAATGTGCATTTGGACGTTTAAAGGCGCGCTGGCGCAGTTTACTGACTCGATTAGACCTCAGTGAAACCAATATTCCCACTGTTATTACTGCTTGCTGTGCACTCCACAATATCTGTGAGAGTAAGGGGGAGACGTTTATGGCGGGATGGGAGGTTGAGGCAAATCACCTGGCTGCTGGTTACGCGCAGCCAGACACCAGGACGATTAGAAGAGCACAGGGGGGCGCGGTACGCATCAGAGAAGCTTTGAAAACCAGTTTCATGACTGGCCAGGCTACGGTCTGAAAGTTCTGTTTGTTTCTCCTTGATGAAACCCTCTGCCCCTTGGTTCAGTCTACTTCCCTGTAAGCTAACCACCCTCCTGTCCTCCCTTCGATCACCGCTTGCAGAGGCAATAAAGTCATTGTTGCTTCACATTCATGCATTCTTTATTCATTCATCACACAAATAGGGGGGTGACTACCAAGGTAGCCCAGGAGGGCTAGTGGAGGAGGGAAGGAAAATGCCACACAGCACTTTAAAAGTTTACAACTTTATAATTTATTGAATGCCAGCCTTCTGTTTTTTGGGCAATCCTCTGTGGTGGAGTGGCTGGTTAGCTGGAGGCCCCCCCACCGCATTCTTGGGCATCTGGGTGTGGAAGCTATGGAACTTGGGGAGGAGGGCGGTTGGTTACACAGGGATTGTAGTGGCAGTCTGTGCTCCAGCTGCCTTTGCTGCAGCTCAACCATACACTGGAGCATACTGGTTTGATCCTCCAGCAGCCTCAGCATTGAATCCTGCCTCCTCTCATCACGCTGCCGCCACATTTGAGCTTCAGCCCTCTCTTCAGCCCACCACTTACTCTCTTCAGCCCCTCACCTCTCCTCCCGGTCATTTTGTGCTTTCCTGCACTCTGACATTATTTGCCTCCACGGATTCGTCTGTGCTCTGTCAGTGTGGGAGGACAGCATGAGCTCAGAACATTTCATCACGAGTGCGTTTTTTTCTTTTTTCTTTCTGATCTTCATTAGCCTCTGGGAAGGAGAAGATCCTGTGATCATTGAAACACATGCAGCTGGTGGAGAAAAAAAAAGGGACAACGGTATTTAAAAAGACACATTTTATAAAACAGTGGCTACAGTCTTTCAGGGTAAACCTTGCTGTTAACATTACATACATAGCACATGTGCTTTCGTTATAAGGTTGCATTTTGCCTCCCCCCACCGTGTGGCTACCCCCTCAACCCTCCACCCTCACCGTGGCTAACAGCGGGGAACATTTCTGTTCAGCCACAGACAAACAGCCCAGCAGGAACGGGCACCTCTGAGTGTCCCCTGAAGAAAAGCACCCTATTTCAACCAGGTGACCATGAATGATATCTCACTCTCCTGAGGATAACAGAGAGATAAAGAACGGATGTTGTCTGAACGCCAGCAAACATACACTGCAATGCTTTGTTGTACAATGATTCCTGAGTATGTGTTACTGGCCTGGAGTGGTAAAGTGTCCTACCATGGAGGAAGCAATAAGGCTGCCCTCCCCAGAAACCTTTTGCAAAGGCTTTGGGAGTACATCCAGGAGAGCCGCGAATGCCAGGGCAAATTAATCCTTTCACATGCTTGCTTTTAAACCATGTATAGTATTTTAAAAGATACACTCACCGGAGGTCCCCGCCTGCCGGGTCAGCCTTGGGTGGTTTCAGGGGGTACTGACTCCAGGTCCAGGGTGAGAAACAGTTCCTGGCTGTCGGGAAAACCGGTTTCTCCTCTTGCTTGCTGTGAGCTATCTACAACCTCATCATCATCGTCGTCTTCGTCCCCAAAACCTGCTTCCGTGTTGCCTCCATCTCCATTGAAGGAGTCAAACAACACGGCTGGGGTAGTGGTGGCTGAACCCCCTAAAATGGCATGCAGCTCATCATAGAAGCGGCATGTTTGGGGCTCTGACCCGGAGCGGCCGTTCGCCCCTCTGGTTTTCTGGTAGGCTTGCCTCAGCTCCTTCAGTTTCACGCGGCACTGCTTCGGGTCCCTGTTATGGCCTCTGTCCTTCATGCCCTGGGAGGTTTTGACAAAGGTTTTGGCATTTCGAAAACTGGAACGGAGTTCTGATAGCACGGATTTCTCTCCCCATACAGCGATCAGATCCCGTACCTCCCGTTCAGTCCATGCTGGAGCTCTTTTGCGATTCTGGGACTCCATCATGGTCACCTCTGCTGATGAGCTCTGCATGGTCACCTGCAGCTTGCCACACTGGCCAAACAGGAAATGAGATTCACAAGTTCGCAGTTCTTTTCCTGTCTACCTGGCCAGTGCATCTGAGTTGAGAGTGCTGTCCAGAGCGGTCACAATGGAGCACTCTGGAATAGCTCCCGGAGGCCAATACCATTGAATTGTGTCCACAGTACCCCAAATTCGACCCTGCAAGACCGATTTAAGCGCTAATCCACTTGTCAGGGGTGGAGTAAGGAAATCGATTTTAAGAGCCCTTTAAGTCGAAATGAAGGGCTTCATCGTGTGGATGGGTGCAGGTTTACCTTGATTTAACACTGCTAAATTCGACCTAAAATCCTAGTGTAGACCAGGGCTAAGATTACCCACACTGATTTGCCAGTGTACCTTAAGATTTGCAAAGTCATTACTGATCTGCTATTCTGGGTTTTTCATCAACACAGATTGGCAATTATACCAAACTGGTAGTACTTCTGGTGCTGAAAATCATCTCCTATGACTAGAGAACAAAATGCAAACTAAAGTCAGAAGTGAATTTAGGCAAGTCTGAGAAAAATCTAGGGGCCTGATTCTATTCTTATTAACATGTATATCAAGAGTAATGCCGCTGAAGTCAATAAAATTATACCAGTTTTACCCCAGTATAAGTGATTAGAGAATCAAGCCCTAAGAATGTCAAAGAAAGTCTAGAGGGTATCTAAGATATCGTTATTTATACCTTCCTCTAGGTCCCTCAAACAGGTTTGTTATATTTATGCTCCATCTAAACTCCCTTCCACTCACTTCCACTTATTATATCTTCAACCCCTTTACATGTTAGTTCTGAATCTGCCTACCTAACCCAACCAAGTCTAAGGGAATCTAAATTGGCTCAACTCTCACGAAAAGGGGCCAGAAGACAGGAGTGTAACACAAAAAGAAACAGGGTGTGTGTAATAAAGTAAGTTGAAGAGGCCCCCCCTTCCTTTAACTTAAACTTTTTTATGCCTTCTTCTGAATGTTCAGCTTATAAATTACATCAGTTTAAAGTCTTACACATTAATAAGTAGGTCTAAGGAAGTCTGAGTTTTAGGGTGACAAAGTTAATGTAAGGGAGTTTAACTTATACCTCCTTACTCCTTAGCTCTGAATTTGGCCCTGAAACAGACCTCAAAATTCATTATTACTATTTTATAGTTCTATTACAGTAGCATCCAGAGTCTAAATCGTAACTGGGGACTCATGGTGCTAGGCACTCTAAAAATACTTAGAAAGACACAGTCCCTGCGTCAAACACCTTACCATAGCTTAGTGACACATGAAGGCTGGGAGGGTAGAGATATATGTCCAGATATATACACTTGGCTATATTTTGCATTTTATAATTGAGTGCAAACAAATCCTACCTCCCCACCCGAGCCATAACTAACTGGCTGATTTCCAATAGGCATTGAGACCTAGGTGAGTCTCAAAGAGAGATGTGATGGAACAGAGGATAATGACCTTACTGATCAGATCAAGAAGGGAATTGTGTGCTTGGAGGGCAGCACAGAAGAAGACACAGAGATGTTTGTGAGAGAAGCTAACAAACTGACAGATGGGGCTGTTCTTGGCAGAGTGAAAACTGCATGGGAGGCAACTTGGTAAGAGCAGACATGTAGGGATGGACAGTGTGGTGAAGACACTTGAAAGTGAGGACTTCAACTTGGTGTAGTTAAAGGAGGCCCAATGGAAGGATTAAATGGTGTTTCTGTGGTCAGAGTGACATACAGAATAGATTATTTCATCAGCTCCGTTTAGTATGAACCCAGGAAGGTGACGTAGGTGTTAGGGAGGGATGGGGAGGTTGATGTCACAATAATCAAGACTGGAAATGATGAAGAGTGTCTACATAAGAGGGTTATCTCAGTTACCAACATTGAACCCAACACGCCACAGGTGAGAAGCTAGTTTGTCACATTCCGCCTTACTCTGTCTCTTAGAAAACTTACACTCAAGGTATATGCTTTTATAAATGTTAAGTACAGTCTTATCTTTCAGCTAACTCTCATGTTAAATCAAGATGTGCCTCCAAATCCTGGTGTTCTCATTTTTTCTTGCAGTGAGCCAACAGAATGCTGAACGATAAAATAAAGAGACTGGAAAATTTTAGTTATCAGTTTCCCACATCATTTCAAGCACCGCAGAATGCAACTCATCTCAGTATGGTTACCATGTTTTAAGGCTCTATTAAGTTTATAATCAATATTTTGATTCATCGGCTTCCAAAGACAAACTTATTGACGTGGGGGAGCTTTTCAGCACTTTTGCACTGAGCATAACATTAATCTTGGTATTCAGAATGAAAAGATGGCTCTTCCTCTTCGCAATAATTCTGCTGTAGATCGAGTGTTCGTGCAAATAGTTTTACATGCTTAGAAAATGCATCTTTATAATTTTCTCTCTCTAGGTGGGGATGAGATCCCGAAACCAAGGTGGAGAAAGCTCTCCTAATGGGCATTTCTCCAGTTCTAAGCCCATTGTCAGCAATGCAGAGAATGAAAACCTTCAGGAAGATGCCAAGAAACAGAACAAATCTCATCAAAAGGAAGAGGAGGTCATGGTCTCAGGGACTGTAAAACGACACTTAAAATCACCAGCACCTGGTGAACGAAAGAACAAGAAATCCATAGAACTTTCTAAAGAGGACTTAATCCGGCTCCTCAGTATAATGGAAGGAGAATTGCAGGTAAATAAAACATCCTCTCTCTTATATAACTCTTCTGTGTCTTCTCCTTGTTACACTCTTCTCTGCGGGTATGTTTGCCCTTGGAATTGGGGAGATAATTCCCAGCTCCAGGAGACGTACTCACGCTAGACGTATTCACACTAACCCTCACCAAGCTATTGTACTAAATATGGCATGTAGCCACAGCAGGGCAAGCAGTGGGACAGGCTAGCTGCCCTGAGTACCTGCCTGTGAGACATCCTAGGCAGACACTTAGGGCAGATAGCCCCTCCTGCTGCTCATGCTGCCATGGCTACACTATATTTTTAGCATACTTGCTCAGTAAGAGCTAGTGCGAGGATGTCTCTTGCAGTTATGCATCACACCCCCAGCTCCAAATGTAGATGTACCTTGAGAGACTTGGATCTCAACATTGGCACACAAATTTAAGACAAAGGACTCCAAAGGAGGAGTAATCACAAATGGGATTGAGTGGGTTGAGGTGTTTAGTGCAGAAGTCACTATTAAGTACAGCCTTATTGAAATCCTCATTAGTGATTTGCAGATACTAAAGTGGGAGGAGTTGCAAACACCAGTCAGAAGAGAAAGAGAAATACTAAGAGGCCTAAAGAGATTAGGCATGTGGGCAGAAAACAACCAAATGAGATTCAGATGCAAACAAGTACAATGGGGGAAACAACCCAGAAGACAGTTATTCAATGCAAGGGAGAAACCTGGAAATCAGTAATGCTGGAAAAGAACTTGAGGTGACAGTGGGGCAATACATGAAACAATTTAGCCTTTTATACTGCACTTGTGTTTATATTTGTGAACCACAGCAACATTCCAAAAGCTATGCCAATTTTCCTGGCTGAGTTGACACATTTACCTAAAGATGGGATGGTGCTATAACAGGGGGAATGGGATTTCTTTTCATAGTGGCGTCCCCTCTCTGCATTTCTCCTAACAGTATCCATGTGCAGTTTAAATGAGGTCAGCTTTTTATCATCCACAGCCCCTTCTTTCCAGTGAACCACTATTACACAGCACTTTGTTATGCCCTGCTTTTCCTGCAAGCCACATTCGCTGGACTTTTCCTTTAGTTTTGGACTGATCCCCGTTGCCTCCCCGTTAATCCACTGGCAGGACACAATTATGTTGTGAGTGATCAACCAGTGAGAAACCTGGATTACACCACCACTGCAAAAATATCAGGCCTGAGCTCATTACTGAACACTATTATTCCATCCAGTATTTCATCACCAAAATACCAAGGCACAGTCTAAGGTGCATTGATTGGTTGCTTTCTTAGTAGATATGTATAAAAGAAAAATAATCTTGTCAGCAGAGAAGCTTTTTTTTTTTTCATTTAGCGGCAGAAACTAAATTGTTCTTTGGTTTTCAACTTTAATTTGTCACAAACAAAAGGCACCTTTCCAGAGGAATACAACTATAATTTTTCTATGACAAATGGAAATAAAGAGAATGCAATTCTGTCTGATTCAGTTTTACAAAAAGTCATGCTATTGCTTCTGGGGCAGAATTTCACGAGCCATATGTACTGTTAAAAATGGGAAGATTTCACGTTGGATGAGATTTGCAACTATGTTTGAAAAGATCAGTGTTAATTTTTGCAAAGCAAAACTGTCACGCACAGCTGTCGTGTTGAATGCAGTCTGTTCTGATCAATCATTTAGCATATGTATAGTTTCCTGAAAGATTTAAGCAGAAATCAGTTCAATGGTTTGCATGCACCACTGATGCGGGAGGGATGAAGTACACTTCTGTGGTGAAGACACAAGCCTACGTGGCAGGAGATTTGCTTCTATTCTTGGCTCTGTTGTAGAATCCTGTCTAACTTTGGTTAAGTCACTTACAGCCTGATCCCCAGTGCTTAATTTGTGCTGGGGCTTGCCAGGACTCAGTCCCGGCACTGCTAGGCTTGGCAGTTCATAGCCCCAGCACCTCTGGGCTTCTGTAGACAGCGCTGCTGCCAGCCACAGCACAGATGTAAGGGTGGCAATACACCATACCATGCCACCCTTACTTCTGTGCTGCTGCAACAGCACTGCCTTCAGACCTAGGTGCCCGGTCAGTAGCTGCCACTTTCTGGCTGCCCAGCTCTGAAGGCAGCATCGCTGGCAGCAGCAGTGCAGAAGTAACAGTATCACCACGCAGCTTGAGCCCCGCCACCTCTTTCATTACAAATTAAGCATTGCTGATCCTGCTCCCATTCACGTACATTCCTGTGGACTTCACTGGAGCCCAGCAGGGTCTTCAGTCTTTGTCTCTCACTTTGCATTGAGGGAGCAGAAAGATTAAAGGCCCATCCATCCACCCATTATCCTCATATGGCAACTGAGCACAGATGATGTGCACAGAGCTCAGATCATCATCTGAACTGCAGTAGCATCCAAAGTTCTCAGTCAAAATTGTAGTCCATTGTACTAGTCACTATTCAAACAAATGAATAGTCCCTGCCACACAGAGCTTAGAATCTACTGATACTTACCTACCCCACAAGAGGCCTGTGAAGCTAACTTTGTTCAAGTCTGTGAAGCACTTTGAGATCCTCAGGAGGAAGGTGCTATTGGAGTGGAAAGTATAAATTGTTAATCTGCAGGGTTTTTAATATAGCTTCAGAAACCAATTTGAATTATTTAACCAGTTATGCTAAATGCATTGAATTGTTAATGGAGTGGGCAGGCCAAAGAAGCCTGGCTTGAGATGAAGTTCTGGGCTTTGTGATTATAAATGAGGACATGCCAAAGAAGAATCATGCCAGGGTGAATATACTGGCATTACTCCCTGGCTGTCACAGTGACCTGCTACACTGTATCATTTTACGTATTTTCTTTTTCAGATGTTTATTGTCAACTGTAGTGGCTTGACTAGTGTTTTGATTCATAGAGCCAAATCAAACTCTGGGATTAGCTTGGTCTTCAAACCTTCTGGATTGCCCAAGTTACATTACTTAGCTGATCTCCAGAACAAGAGACTCCTGTTAGCCCCAGCTCTGGTGCCAAGGTTTAGATGCTTTATAAAGCACCTTTCCTACTCAAGATATCGAGACAGGGTCCAGGACACACAAAATGGGGTGTACAGCCTTGTCTTTGGAAACCATTTAAACACCAGCAGAACAAACATCATATAGACACATGTGACAAGGTTTTGTTGAGAGAATGACTGCAGGCTTTGCATCTAGGATTAACCAATATCTTTGCAAAAAGTGTCATAAAGTCTTTAACATCTACAAGGCAACTGATCTAATTTATCAGACTTCTAACAATGTAGTGACCTCCCAGTACTCTGTTGCACTGCTGTCGGTACTGATAATGAGACCTTAGTATGGGATGTGAATTCCTCGCTTCTGCTCCAGGGGCTGAAAATGCTAACAAGCCATACGGATGTCTCCTAACAGTGATAGTTATAACTTTTTTTAAAAACTACAATGGCCTCCAGTAGCTAGCCTGAGTTTTGGTTCCTAGAGCCACGTCAGACACTTTGATTTGTCAGTCCTCAAATTTCCTAGCTTGGCCATATCTAGTTACTGAATTTACAGCAGAATAGAGTTTCATAAACCACTAAAGTCACCAGTGCCTAAACATTGTTCTGTAAGAAAGCAGGAAGAAAAAATGTATATACAAACTTGCAGTAATTAGACTTCTTCCCAATATTCATGGGCAGGGAAGCCTTAAAGACAGCCTCTCCAGGAGGGAATAAGAAATAAACAAGCTCATGCCAGGAACTAATTTAAAAAGCCACACACCGCTTGATACAATAGTTGTTATTCTGCAGTATCTTACTGCTTACAGAAAGCAAGCAGAGATTATGTAGTCTTTAACCATCCACCCTCACGCATAGGGGTAAACAATTTGCAGGGGATGTTTTCCTTATAACAACATGAAAAATGTCTCCAGGTTTTTAAATCATGATTTAAAAATTGATTTAAAAAGAACCTGAACTACAGTCAGACATGAAAGAATAACATCCCTGTACCTGACATTTTCAGTGATTTCGGTGACACAAAAGAAAAGGCATAGATTACCATAACAGAACAGCAGAGGCATCGGAGATCTTTCCAGCTAAGTGTCATCTTATCTGTGGTGCACAGACTTTAGTCTGATACATATACATGTTTGTATTGGCAAGAAAATATACCCTCTATACTTTCCAAACAGCAGCCATTAATCTACAGAAATACCCACCCCAATGTTAAACATTTCCTGATCAGGGGCCTGAAAGGAAACAGGAAGCAGCATATACACATTTTTACTAGCCTCCCTCCTATTTCGGATTAAAAAAAAAAATCTCATTTGCAAAGCCAGTACTCCACTAGGAATAGTTAATTTTTTCAAGGAAAATCATTTATGAGCCAGGTTTTTGTCTGTTGCCTGACAGATGTAGGAAACTGTCTACCAAACTTAAAAGCTACACTACCCACCAATTAAAATAGAAGCACCTTTCAACTCAACCCTCTAGTTATAACCTCTGTGTTAGCATGATTCCTTAGCGTGGCACTGGTATATATCAGACACAGCTCAGAGGTTACCAGTTACATTTGTCTCTTGCACTTTTTAGACAAGCCATGTCTACACTACCACTTTTGTCGGTATAACTTATGTCGCTCAGGGGGGTGAAAAAAACATACCCTGAGCAACATAAGTTACACCAACAGAAGTGCTGATGTGGACAGTGCTATGTTGGCAGGAGAACTTCCCCTGCTGACATAGCTACTGCTGCACGTGAAGGTGATTTTAATATGTCAACAGGAAAGCTCTCTCCCACCAGCATAAAGCAGCTACACAAGCCATCTTACAGTGGTGCAGCTGACCCAGTACAGCTGTGCCGCAGTAAGCTCGCTAGTGTAGACATGGTCACAGTGGAAAATACTTCTTGAGGCCCTTAGTCTACAGCCAGCTCTATGTGGGTGCAGAGCATGCCTGCGCAGAGCCAGTTACAAGATCAGGGCCTAAATTAATCATTTATGTTAAAATACCAGTTACAAATATTTTTGTCTATTGTAGATTGTATACTGGGGAATGTGAATGTCCATATGATGGATTAAATTTCATTCTTAAAACTCAGAGTGTATGGATTTACCACAAAACAGCTGCCCTGAGAAATCATCATTCTTTCAAACTGTCAGATGTAACATCTTTTTAGGAGCTTGCTGTGAAAGGTGTAAACATTGCAAGACAGATGGGCAGAGATTAATCTACCAGAGTAACATCCTTTGCTTAAGGAATAAGACCAAGTGATTCTACCCATATGTAGAGGAAACATTTTACTTTATCCTTTAAAAACAAGGTTTCATTTTACAATTAATTTTAATGCTTATGAATAGTGGTGCTTGAATTTTTTTTAGAGTGGGAGAGCTCTGCCCCCTCTTACACCTGTCCGTGCCCCCCGCTGCTCTCTAGAACTGGGGCCAGGAGCAGGGCCATGGGTCTGGGACGGGGGTGATGTGGACGGGATAAGGGGGCTGAGGCTGGGGCCAAACCTGGGGGTGGAGGTGGAGCCCTGGGTGCAGGGCCAGGAGCAGAGCCCCAGGCGCGGGTCCAGCAGCTGGGAGCCCCGCGTAAAACCAGGGGGTGGTGCAGCATCTTCCGCACCCCTCGTTTTGCACCCATGCCTATGCTCATGAAAGGCACCAGATTGAGAGCCCTGAAGACTGGAGTTATTAATTTCTCTTAAGAGCAATAGGCCCAGCATAGTCAATGGCAGTGCAAGTTTCCACCATACCACCAATTCCCAGCCTGGAGGGACTACTTCTTGGTGTGTCCATTCAATCATTGGTCTCTCTGGATAGAGTGCTAATAAGAGTCTAATTTGTAATGTGAACCGCTATACATTAGGAACTGGACTAAGGATACCAGTTCACACTACACGTAAGGTATTGGTTTTAACCTATAAAACTCTAACGACTTTGGGCCTAGCTATCTGAGGGATTGCATCTCTTCCTATGTTACCCTGTATCCGTTGCATACATTCAAGGTGCTTGAGCTAGTACTTCCAGCAATAAAAAAGAGGGGGCTGATGGCAGGGCAGTCTCCATTGGAGCCCTTGCCTAAGGTCTTGGCTAAACTGAGGTTTGCCCTAGTCACAGCTATCATTGCCCAGCTGTTGGTGTAGTTGCACTATCCCAGAACCCCACAGCTAACAGACAAAGCCACTAACTGCACCCATGGAGCTTACCTTTGCTTGAAACTGGGATAAACTATGTTGTATAAATTGTGATGCTCCTTGTCTGTGCTAAGGGTTTATGCAGTGGCTGTTACCACTGGTAACTGACATGAGGACAAATCCCCCATATAGGCAAGGCCTAAGGAATGCAATTCTCTCTCTGCCAGACCCAGGACTTGTTGAATTCAGGGCATGCTGTAAGATTCAACTATCTATTGTGTTGGGCCTGTCAGTGAGAGGTATATTGGAATTGGTTCTCATGGTACCAGGGACTGAGAGTCACCTTATTATCCCCTGTCTCTAGTGAGAGGGAGTCTTGCCTGTGGTATTTGGGTTCTAGCTCCCTAACACCACCAACTAGTCAGTCACTCTCAAGGGCTCTCCTCTGGGCTATGCCAGCCCTGTCTTTGCCTTGCAAGTTAACAGTTGGTGCCTCCCAGTGTCAAAGTCCCCTTGAATTGTTCCCCTGTAATATTCAGCCCCTGGCACTGGCTACTCGCAGAAATTCTAGATCCTCTGCTCCCAAGAGAGCAGCGTACCCCAGTTTACCAGTTTTACCTTAAATCACTGCTCCTGTGTAATTCACAATACTTATAATAAACCAAAAGAAGGTTTATTTAAGAAAGAATAGAGGTTCCACTAGAAACAAGTGAGAATGATGGAAACAAATGTATTACAATACAAAATAAAATCATAAAATGTAACTAGGGCCTATACTTATTGATAGTTACCTTTCCTATCTAATAAAGTAGGTTTCTCCTCCTCACCCCTCCCCCTCCAAGTTCAGTCTGTTATGGAGCTGGCTGACTTTACAGGAGCCTGGATCCAATCTTTCATGAAACACTCCCAGCCAGCAACATGTCTCCTCAGTGAGTGGATGCACAGTGTCTTCCTCCACGCTGTGGTAAGCTGCATCAGTCTTTTGTCTTTATTCACAGACAGTGCGTTCCCCTGTCTGCTGTAATGTTCCTTTTTAACTCCAAGTGGTTTCAACTGTTCGCAGTTGTCTTCGATAGTTTTTCATTTGATAGTTGTTCTGGGATGGGGCAAGAGTAGACACCTGAACCTTGTATTATATCACCAGACGAGCAGGGAGGGGTGATAACTCCATCGCACTTGAATGGGCCATCACTGAGACATATGAGTCCCTAACTTTTGAGTGACTAACTTTTACTTTACGACCATAAGGCATAGCTTTCAATATAGGTCCTTATTCCTTAAATATTATCTGTACACATGTAACCCTTCTGCCCATCAGAGTTGGCAGCAACAAGGGCCGGGTTCAATATCTAGGGGTTCCATTCCAATAACACAATGCAAACCGGCTCGAGCCCCCACCCAGTGACCTGGGACAAATATATACCACCCCCGCTGGGCGCCTCCAAGAGGTAATACTTCCCCTCTCGCAAGCACATGGTCTGAGTGTAGCAAAAGCCTTTTAATAACAGAGAGAAACAATGTGGCATTATGTTGGGGAAACACCACCAACAGGATTCATAACACAACCCATGAGCAAAAAAAAGAACCCACCCCAGGCAAATTGGGGCATGCCCTTTTCCCTTTGGTTCTTGAGTCCAGCAACCCCAAATCACCCAAAGTCCCAAAAGTCCAATGCCCCAAAAGTCTCTGACCCTGGTCAGGGCAGCCCCAGAGTTCGAAAGTTTATCTGCGGAGCTTTACCTCCCAACCTGGGTGGAAATGGGACGGGGGTAAGAGGCACCTTACGTGATCTGAAGCTGACCGCCCCATAGCTCCATAGCGGCACTCCGCTCCGCCAGCCGCCCCACAAACTCCTTCGCTCAGCTGCACTCCGCTCCGCCAGCCGCCCCACGAACTCCTTCACTCAGCTGCGCTCTGCTCCGCCAGCCGCCCCACGAACTCCTTCGCTCAGCTGCGCTCTGCTCCGCCAGCCGCCCCACGAACTCCTTCGCTCAGCTCCACGGCCCACAAGCCGCTCCTGCCATCCACACACTGCTCCGCGTCGAACTGCTTCACCAGCCGTCCCGCAAACTGCTCCACAATATATCTTCAGGCTCCCCCACTACTTAACACAACACTCAGTGATTTCAGCTCTTAGGTGAATTCAGCTTGTAGTAGGGGAGCCCCAGTGCTGGTGCACTGTCAGCCCAAAGTGAGCTCAGCAGCCTATAACTAGACTTCTAATGAAATCAAAATTAGCTCTGATATTCCACAGTGGAGAGAGGAGGAAGTGCAATTAGCATGTAAGGCCCTCACCAAGGGGCCCATGCCACCAAGTATTAATACTTGTCCCCAGCCTCTCTCCATTCACACAGTTTTGGAACCCATGACCCTTGCCTAGCGAGTGCTACTTAGTTGATGGTGAATCCCTCCATCATAACAAAAGGCCACATACAGTTCCAAGCACAGTTCCCATAATCAGGGTAATAACAATTTATTCTTCCTGCCCCAATAACAGAGACACTGGGGATCCCACAGCAGCCAAAGTGACCATTTGGGCAGCTATGGTCTCATTCTAGGCGGGGTGGGTGTGCCTATGCAAATGAGATCGGCCCCTGAAGTTCTTTTCCACAATTTGCCACACCTCACCACCAGATGTCAGGGTGGAGCTCATCCTGACACTGCTTACATCCTCCCCCCAGCCGAGACTTTGTCGTCCCGACAAATCACACTCCCTTTATACCAACTCATTGGTTTCCTCCAAAGGGCCTCAGGAAGCCCACTTTAGCTTCCACAAGCCTGTGTGCTAAATGTATTGGCTCCTCACTAGTCACCCCAGGTGCATCATAAGTTAACCGTTTCACTGGTCTTATCACCCTGTCTCGTCTATTGAGAATCTCTGTTGTCGAGGTAGGGGGAACATCCTCTTGAGTGACGGATGGAGAGGCTTCCCTGGAGGGTCCCTCGGCTACTGGCGTAGGCCCCTGCACTCCTAGTTCTAACGCTGGAGGGTCCAAGGTGCCCAGGACATCCTCTACCTGTCCGTCCCCATTGTCCAATAACCTGTGTGTGTCATCACAGGGGGGTCTCATCAGCAGCACCGGGGTATCAGAAAGGGGCCTAAATAGTTCCGCCATTGGGTTTAGGGCGGAAGAGGGAAAACTCTCGTTTGGTTCAGCTGATCGAGACTGAAATCTTGTCTCCATCCCAGGATACACCAGGGTTGTGTCTTCCTCCTCAGACTCACTCTCAGATGTGCAGAATAGGGATAAGTTAGCTGCAGGGGGCCCACTGTCTGTGTTGGATGGCGGCTTTGGTCTAGCACCTCTGTTCTGCCCGGCGGCCCTGCCGTGGCCCATCTCACAAGGGGTGCTTACCAATTCCCCCACAGGGAGCAAAAGGTTTCTATGCACCGTCTTTATTTGCCCTGGACCGTCTTCAGGTTTGATCTTGTAGACCGGCAGATCTCCCAGCTTTTCCATCACCAGGTAAGGTATTGCCTTCCATCTGTCAGCTATCTTGTGTTTGCCAGCAATACCCAAATTTCGCAGCAGGACTCTGTCCCCCGGCTGGAGCTCCTGCGAACGCACTCTAGCATCATATCGATGTTTGTTGCGGTCTGCGTTCTTCCGAGCCGCAGCGGTAGCTAAGCGATAAGCATCCCGCAGCTTTTCTCTTAGTCGGGATACATATTGCTGATGAGTTTCATAGCTATCTCCATCCTCTGATACACCAAAGCACAAGTCTATGGGTAATCTTGGTTCTCGCCCAAACATCAAGAGATATGGGGTGACTCCCGTAGCATCGTTCTTTGTGGCATTGTAGGCATGCACCAGAAATGCGACATGCTGGCTCCAGGTTGCCTTCTGCTCTGGTCGCAAAGTTCCCAACATATCTAATAGGGTTCGATTGAACCTCTCTGGCTGAGGATCACCTTGGGGGTGATAAGGCGTTGTCCTAGACTTTTTAATTCCTGCTATCTTCAGCACCTCCTTCAGAAGGTGACTCTCAAAATCCCGCCCCTGATCAGAGTGTATCCGAGCCGGGAATCCATAGACTGAGAAATATTTGTCCCACAATACTCGAGCAACGGTGGTGGCCCTCTGATTACGTGTGGGATATGCTTGTGCATACCGTGTAAAATGGTCAGTCACTACTAGAATGTTTCCAACATTCCTCTTGTCTACCTCTACAGACAAGAAATCAATGCATACCAACTCCAAAGGTTTGTTGCTGGTGATGTTCTTGAGATATGCAGCCCTCGTGGGCAGAGTTTTCCTTTGAACACATCGAGCGCAAGTCTCACATTTCCTGCGAACATCTTCAGCCATTCGGGGCCAATAGAACCTACTACGAATAAGTTCCAGGGTCCTCTCCATCCCTAAATGCCCAAAGTCATCATGAAGGGCCCTCATGGCCAGGGCTCTGTACTTTTTTGGCAGTACTAGTTGTGCTCGTTGTTTTTGTAAAGGGTCAGTGGTCATTCGGTGTAGCACTCCCTGAATCAGTTTTAGTTTGGTCCATTCTCTCAATAGTAGTTTACCCTCCGGGTTAGGTGGGACAACCGCAGCTGGGCTTCGCCCCTCCCTTTTGGCAAGTAGTGTATCACGAATGTCAATATCTTGCCGCTGGGCTTCTTGCCAGTCAGCCGCATTGAGCATGGGCAAAGGAGATTGGTCTAATGCAATATAGTTCACCGAAGCAGAAGGCATGCATTCAGGGGGCAGGCCCAAAGCTTCTGCAACACATCCCTGAAAGCCCTCACGGGCCTCTGGCTCTCGGCGACTCACACTGCAAATAGCTCTCACTCCATCTGTGGGTATCACAGCAACTTCTGGAGCCTGCGGACGCCTGGACAATGCATCTGCATCTACATTGCTTCTCCCTGATCGGTACTGAATGCTGAACTCATAGCTAGCCAAGGCGGCCACCCATCTCTGCCCTGTAGAATCCAGCTTAGCACTTGTTAACACATAAGTCAGTGGATTGTTGTCTGTCCACACCTGGAACTGAGCACCATACAAGTAGTCTCGAAATTTCTCAGTGATGGCCCATTTCAAGGCCAAAAATTCCAGCTTGTGGGTGGGATAGCGAGTTTCACTATCAGACAATCCTCGGCTGGCAAAGGCTACAGGTTTACATTTGCCTTCCACTTCCTGGTACAGGACTGCTCCCAGACCCTCCAAACTGGCATCAGTATGCAGGATAAATGGTTTGCTTGGGTCAGCAAAAACTAGGACTGGAGCATGAGTTAGGCAAGTAATGATTTCTCGAAAAGCCCTTTCACATCTCTCATCCCACCGTGGCCCAAATGGTGCAAAGGGGCCATTGTGTCTCTGCACAGGAGGCTTTGGGGACCTCCCCTTATTCTTGGACTTAGATTTGTTCTTGCTGGACTGATGTCCCCTGGTAAGATCATTCAGAGGCTTTACAATCGTAGCATAGTTTTTCACAAATCTGCGGTAGTAGCCACTAAATCCAAGGAAGGTCTTGAGTTCTCTGTAGTTACTTGGACGTGGCCATGTAGTGAGTGCTTCTATTTTATCAGGATCAGTACTCACACCTTCTTGGGACACAATGTGACCCACATACTTCACTGAGGTTCTGCAGAACTGGCATTTGTCAATTGAAAGCTTCAGACCATAATCCTCCAACCTATCAAGCACTTTAAGAAGTCTTTCTTCATGCTCCTCTAAGGTTCTTCCAAACACAATCAGGTCATCCAAATAAACTAACACTTGCAGTAAATTCATGTCTCCCACAACTTTCTCCATGAGACGTTGAAAGGTGGCAGGTGCTCCAGAAATCCCTTGGGGCATGCGTTCGAACTGATAAAACCCTAATGGGCAGATGAAGGCTGTCTTCTCCTTATCTTCTTCTCCCAGAGGGATCTGGTAGTATCCACTTCGAAGATCCAACACAGAGAACCACTGGCTTCCCAGCAAACAGTCTAAGGCGTCTTGCACTCGAGGCATAGTGTACTGGTCGACCACAGTACGGCTGTTTAGGGTGCGGTAGTCAATACACATCCGGATTTTCCCATTCTTTTTGCGGACTACCACAATGGGTGAGGCGTATGGGCTGCGGGACTCTGTAATGATGCCATTCGCAGCCAGCTCCTGAAGATGATGTCGCACATCTTCCATCTCAGAGAGAGCAATCTTCCTAGATCTCTCCCTGAAAGGTCGAGAGTCATGTAGTCTGATATTGTGCTCTACTCCTTTTGCACATCCCACATCCCACTCATGCAGTGAGAACACCTTGGATCTTTCACAAAGTTTCTTCCTCAGGCGATCTTTCCAGTCCTCGGACACTGGTGAATCTCCAAAGTCAAACTTTGCTGGGTCTATTGTCGGAACTTGAGTTTCACACTGGGGTTTTACAATCGACTCAGGCTCAAAGAGGTCTGCTATCTTTTGTCCTTGCTTCACAAAAATATCACGACTCGTTTCATTAGCAATCAGTATAGTCACCCTTTCCTGGGTGTCAGCAGGTAGGGTTATGACTCCACTGGGGACCAGCACTCCTTCAGGGAGCTCTCCTCCCATCGGCTGCTCTATCATTGCTAACGTCCCTTTACTGCCTTTCAGACAGGTACTCATGACAAGCACTTCTTGCTCCGTCCTTGCAGGCACTACTAAGGGGGTTGTGCCCGCGTACTTCAGTGCCCCAAGTGGTAGCTCAGATGTGTCCCTTTTAGCGCTCTCAATTTTCCTATAGGCTTCAGCACAAAGCGTATGGATCATCAGGGTATTCAGGTACTGGTCCCCAGCCCGCCTTCTGCAGTAATCCGCCAGTACCTTGAAGAGACTGGAGTTGGTCCCTATCAGCACAGACACATCAGAAGTCCCTTTAGGGTCAGGGCATATTAAGGCAGCTGTGTCTACCTCTTCTCTTACCCCAGCAACCTCCTCTGGGAATTCCAGGTGCACTATGACATACCCTTGGTAGGGGTATTCATCCATGCTGAGGCCACACAGGCCAAGGCCAGTCAGTGGCTGTATAGGCAGGTGCCTAAGCATCTGTTGGTAGAATGACTGAAATATAATAGTCACTTGAGATCCAGTGTCAAGCACTGCTTTACACTCCACCCCTTCGATCCTCACCTTGACCTCTGCTCGAGGCCCTATCAGTCCTGCAGGGATCCCAGCTGGACAGTCTTTTCTGGGGGAATCTTCAAATCCTGCAGACCTGGGGGGTCCCCGTCCCCAGACCCTTTGGCAGCTACCGGATCTCTCCCAACTGATCCTCAGCTTTCCATACACTAAGGAGGGGTTTTCTTCATTACGGCACTTGGCAGCACTGTGTCCATCCTGACCACATCGGTAGCAGAAGAATTGACCTTTCCCCCTTCGCCTGGGGGGGATGGTGGCTCTAAGTGCGGGCTTCTCAATCGCCACAGTTTGAGGCTTCTTATTCCTGGAAGTCTTAACTCGGTCAACGGTACTTTGCAGCTCAGCTATCCGTTCCGTCAGGACCTGCATTTGTTGGGCAAGTTCCTCTCTGGTGCTCACCATCAGTACACTGGCCGTTTGCAGTGGTGTTGCGCTGGCTGGATCCGATGTTTGGGCTTCCCAAAACTCACTGGCAGCCTGCCTTTCTTCCTCCTCTCGGACCTCTTTTATCAGCTGGGAGTAACTTGGGGGATGTTCCCGTCGTTCTCTTAGCTGGAGATGAAGTAGAATCGGGTTCTGATACTGAGTTCCTCTTACAATTTGAGCCAGTCTGGTCTGATCCATCTGCTCAGCAGTCACTGCTCCCCTCATGACAGCTCTCTGAAGCAGTCTCTCCAGTCTCTGTATGTAGGCTGAAGCCTTCTCGCCCTTTTGTTGTCGGGAATTAAGGAACTTACAGTAGCTGTCTTCAGGGCCCTCTACGCTCCCAAAGTTGTGTTCAAGGGCCTCTAGGCAGTCCTTCACACTGACCCCAGGGTCAATGAGCTTCAGGGTGCGAATCACATCTAATGCTGGGCCGCCAAGGCTCTCTATAAGGCATCTTCGCTTTTCTGCATCTGGTACGGCCCACTCTTGCAGCATTTCAGTGGTATGCTCTAACCAGGGTTCAAACTCCTCCTCCCCAGCAAATAATCTTAACTTACGACAAGAGTCTGACTCAGCATGGGGCAGCACAACCTTTTCCAATATTTGCCCCAGAGCTTTTGTCCAATCATCAGCCGAGGCTGCAGCCTCTGAGCTAGAAGCTGCTGAGCCAGGGCTCAACAAACCTGACATATTAGCCATTATTCAAACAGTAATTTCCTCAAAATATAAGCACAAACAAAAAAATATAAATTGTTTCCCAATGTAGTGGATCACTCAACAGGTGCTTGCGAGGGGTACTGACCCAGGCGATCCCGGACGAGCCCCCAAAAATGTAACCCTTCTGCCCATCAGAGTTGGCAGCAACAAGGGCCGGGTTCAATATCTAGGGGTTCCATTCCAATAACACAATGCAAACCGGCTCGAGCCCCCACCCAGTGACCTGGGACAAATATATACCACCCCCGCTGGGCGCCTCCAAGAGGCAATACTTCCCCTCTCGCAAGCACATGGTCTGAGTGTAGCAAAAGCCTTTTAATAACAGAGAGAAACAATGTGGCATTATGTTGGGGAAACACCACCAACAGGATTCATAACACAACCCATGAGCAAAAAAAAGAACCCACCCCAGGCAAATTGGGGCATGCCCTTTTCCCTTTGGTTCTTGAGTCCAGCAACCCCAAATCACCCAAAGTCCCAAAAGTCCAATGCCCCAAAAGTCTCTGACCCTGGTCAGGGCAGCCCCAGAGTTCGAAAGTTTATCTGCGGAGCTTTACCTCCCAACCTGGGTGGAAATGGGACGGGGGTAAGAGGCACCTTACGTGATCTGAAGCTGACCGCCCCATAGCTCCATAGCAGCACTCCGCTCCGCCAGCCGCCCCACAAACTCCTTCGCTCAGCTGCACTCCGCTCCGCCAGCCGCCCCACGAACTCCTTCACTCAGCTGCGCTCTGCTCCGCCAGCCGCCCCACGAACTCCTTCGCTCAGCTGCGCTCTGCTCCGCCAGCCGCCCCACGAACTCCTTCGCTCAGCTCCACGGCCCACAAGCCGCTCCTGCCATCCACACACTGCTCCGCGTCGAACTGCTTCACCAGCCGTCCCGCAAACTGCTCCACAATATATCTTCAGGCTCCCCCACTACTTAACACAACACTCAGTGATTTCAGCTCTTAGGTGAATTCAGCTTGTAGTAGGGGAGCCCCAGTGCTGGTGCACTGTCAGCCCAAAGTGAGCTCAGCAGCCTATAACTAGACTTCTAATGAAATCAAAATTAGCTCTGATATTCCACAGTGGAGAGAGGAGGAAGTGCAATTAGCATGTAAGGCCCTCACCAAGGGGCCCATGCCACCAAGTATTAATACTTGTCCCCAGCCTCTCTCCATTCACACAGTTTTGGAACCCATGACCCTTGCCTAGCGAGTGCTACTTAGTTGATGGTGAATCCCTCCATCATAACAAAAGGCCACATACAGTTCCAAGCACAGTTCCCATAATCAGGGTAATAACAATTTATTCTTCCTGCCCCAATAACAGAGACACTGGGGATCCCACAGCAGCCAAAGTGACCATTTGGGCAGCTATGGTCTCATTCTAGGCGGGGTGGGTGTGCCTATGCAAATGAGATCGGCCCCTGAAGTTCTTTTCCACAATTTGCCACACCTCACCACCAGATGTCAGGGTGGAGCTCATCCTGACACTGCTTACACACATCTCACATTGGTTATGAGTATTGATAAGTTACAACCTTTCAGTTGTAACCTCACATGCTACCCTTCATGGATAAATACCAGGAAAGTGGTGTAGTGAGTTTTTCTGGTCTGAAACAGGTCTGAAACTGCTTGTAAAGAACAGTGAACCCTTTCCACATTGGCACCAGTGAGCTGCTGTGTCACATATGATGAAGGCTTTAAGGGTTAATTGTTATTCTGTTTGTTAAGGTCTTTGGGGGAGATTTCAGTAGTCATAGCCCCACAAAGGAATGACCTCCAGAAGACGTAGGGAAATCCCCTTTACTTAAAAATTCAAATAGTGTGTACATGTAAATATACAGCACGTACTCTAACAATCTTTATAGGTAGTTTATTGTAGCATTTTGGCATTCATCTTTCTAATAAATAATTAAGAATTGTAAATTATTACAGCCTTTTCTTGCTCTTTCCTTTCACCTCGCTTTTCTTTCCTTCCATTGTATATTCATATATTCTATTCTACTCTGCTTTACATTTCTCTCTCTGTCAGTATCTGACATTCATTCTTTCCTTAGCTTTCTCTCTCTTTTTCCTTCTTTTCCAGCTATGTTCTCCTCCCCTTTCCACAATGGTCTATCTTTCATTCCTCTCCAGTCTCATATCTTCTTCACCCTTCATCCCCAAATCCCCTCCCACTCCTGTCTCCTTACCTTTGATCACTGTCTCCACTCCTCCCATCCACCACCACCATCCTCTCCTTTCAGTGATCAAGCCCCTGTCCCCAAACTCCTCTTTTATAGCAGCACCAAGTCTAGCCTGCTTCCACCACCCTCTCCAGTCCAGCAGCTCCACTCCAGGGAACTAGCTGAAGTAATCTTGGAACCATTAGCGATTATCTTTGAGAGCTCCCGGAGGACAGGGGAGGTCCCAGAGGCTGAAGAAGGGCAAACATAGCACCTACCTTTAAAAATTGGAACAAAGAGGACCTAGGAATTATAGACCAATCAGCCTAACTTCGATACTTAGAAAGATACTGGAACAAATTATTAAACAATCAGTTTGTAAGCACCTAGAGGATAACAGGGTATAAGGAATAGCCAATATGGATTTGTCAAGAACAAATCATGGCAAACCGACCTAGTTTCCTTCTTTGTCAGGCTTACTAGTCTAGTGGAAAAGAGGGAAGCTGTAGACTGTTTAATAAGTCTTTTGACACAGTCCCGTGTGACATTCTCATAAGCAACTAGGGAAATGTGGTATAGATGAAATTACTATAAGGTGGGTGCAAACCTGGTTGAAGTCCAGAACCTGAGAGCTGGGCCACGAGAACCCTAGGAGAAAGTGGGGTCAAGAACCGTGTAGAGCATTGTCAAGTTCATCTACCTGGGCTGCAAGCAGAATTCAAATGGTTGCAGCAAACCAGATGTTCTTCAACAAATAGTTCTTACTGCCTGCTGTAAGAAGTCCATTTCTTACTAATGGACACAAAAACATCTTTGCTATGAGATTATGTTCAGGATTTATCAAATCTGTGTACTACCTGTATTGCTATATGGATCAGAAACCTGGATTCCCACAGGTGGGCTTGGAATGGCTAGAGTAGGGTTCAGTGTTTTCCCCAAGAATTGAAATGGGGGAGAGGGCAATTCAACTTTACAGGGCGGGGGGTCAGGGCTCATGAGGGGTGAGACCGTGAGGGTGAAGGTGGGCACCATATGGCAACTATGGCACCATAGTAAAAACTGAAAAATGTTTCATGACCATTTTATTAGATTTTAAAATCATCACACAAATTAAAGTTGGCTACTCAAGCCTTCTATGAAGCACTACATCTACATCCTTCTTGGTTTCTTGTTATAATTTTGCACAACTCTGTTCATGAACTTTATGAATGCAATGCATTCATCTTTGGTAGCTTCTTGTGTATCCAGTATTTCCATTCCTTCAATTGATATGGTCATTAGTTCATTCACGTGATCAGGCAGAAGGGGACTTCTTTCAAAACACAAAATTCTATTCAATGATGAAAAAGAAGGCTCAGCTGTAGCTATTGTGACTGGGAGTAGCAAGAGATGAATTCCTACTTCTTTCAGCTCAGGAAACATAGCATAAAGATCGGGTCGAGCCACTAGTAATGATAAAAAAGAAGTTGAAGTCAAATCTTCATTCATTCGTCATATGATATTCCACTCTGTGTTCAAATTCTCTATTCTATCCTGAGTATATGGCAGCCCCATTGCTGGTAGTGCCTCACTCCACTCAACTGTCTGTGATTTATAAGACAGGGATCTGTAAAAGCTACGTAGAGGTTGAGTAGAATCTAGAAGTCGCTGTTGTAGATTTTAACGAATCAAGTCTGTGTACTTTTTTAGTTGTCTTAACAAACACTTCTTGTCCTCTTCACTTAAGGATTCGATATAAATGCCTTCATTAGTCAACTTCTGGACCGAAGTCTTTGTTTCTTCCAGTACTTTGTCAATGGATAGCTCTCTGATTGATCCAAATGTAGCTTCTGTTGCTGGACAAAGATCTACTACTGTTTTAGCAGATGCCTGGATGGCATTGTTTAATGACCCAAGTGGTTTCAACAGTAGACTTACAAGAGAGAGAATGGCAATAGTCTTCTCTGAACGTAGTCACAAAAGTAATCCACCAGCCTCACTACTTAGATCCGTCCCATCTTGATAGATACTTTCCAAAGCCAGTAATAATGGCTGGAGTAATTTTAAGACAACAGCCAAGGATCGCTCATGAGAAAGCCAGAGGGTTTTCCCAGATTGGACTAATTTGAACTTCAGTCCCGGTGTATCTTCTATATTTTCCAAGATATTCAGTCTTTTTGGACTCTTGCTGAAAAAAGAATACCATGAAGACATTAAATTTATAGCTTTTATAATGTCTTTTGAAGAGTCTGCAGCTTGTACTAGTGCTATTTGGAGTAGATGGCCTCTGCAGTGTGTATAGGAGAGACTAGAGTTACACTTTTCTCTGAGCAAAGCTTGTGCTCCACCATGTCTTCCAGAGAAGTTTGCAGCTCTATCAAATGCACAGGCAGCCATCTGTTTGGGGTCCAGTTGACAAGCATTTAACTCTTCTAAATGTGGGTTGTCACAGATGCAGCCAATCTGTCTTCTATAACTTGAACATCTAGCAATGCATGTACTGGCCTACCACTGACGTACAAGATACGTGATACTGACGTACCACTGTTCAAGATAACATACACAACGACTTAATACTTGATGACCATGTGCATTGGTGCATTCATCAGCCATGTATGCACATTTTTTGAATGTGACAGTTCTTCACTTTTTCAACTGTTGAGTCTTTCACTGTTGCACCACATGTGTCTAGCCAGTCAGTTGAGTTTCTTGCAGAAAGATAGTGAGCATTTGCTGGTCTTGTTCGGAACCAGTGTTCAACTTCAGGATGAACAAGTGACAATGCACTTAACATTGGCCTCCAGTTTGTAGTGTGTGGTATCTCTTACTGAAATAGAAAGTATGATGCCACAGCCATGTTTGTTCACATGAACTGTGTTGTGTCTCCAACATTCTTAACAGCCTCATTAACACTCACCGGCGTTATCCTTGGTCAGTGGACACTCAGAGTTCAGAGGTGCTTTCACATGAGTTCATCTCCCAGGTGGGGGGCAAGAAGGCACCATGCTCGTTCCTCCAGGTGCACACTGTTCGCTCTGGCCGCTGTTGTTCATTATGCCACCATTCACTCCATTGCTCTGTTGCCAATGGCCCTGCACCGTCACCTTCTGCTGCCACCTGCCACTGTGACCTCTGCGAGTTTGTCTCTTGAAGTTCCACCCAGCTCTCAGTGATTTTAGCTGAGCTCTCAGTGGGGGAACCTCGCTGCTAGTGCAGACTGGGCCATCTCTTCCACAGAAACACTGTCCCACAGCAGATCTAAGCACTTAGAACTGATTATTAGTGATTTCAGCTGTAGTGATCACTTAACAAAACAAAGACTATCTATGGAGCCTAATCAGCTCTGTCTTTAAATAGTGGAGAGGGGCAGGTCTCATAGTACTTGTGACTCAGGCAGACCATCAAGCAAAACACCTGTCCCCACCCTCTCTCTTGATGCCCTCAATCAGCACAGGCTAAGTACAGTTCTACTGCCCTTTACTCATACAATAAGAATAACAACATTTCATTACACCTCCCTCCCCCGCACTGCATTCAAGTGATTTGTAACCAACCCCAGCCAAAATCTATCACTTGGGCAACACAGCTCTGTTTTCTGGATACCTAGGTAGATTAGGTGTGAACATAAATACAAGCTGGTCCTGAAGCCTTTCCCCCCGAGCCCCCAGCTCATCACTAGCTGTCAGGGAGAGCTCATTTAGACTTTGCTTACAAATCATAATTTGAAATTATTAGGTTGGCCAACATCACCAAAATGAATGCACTGACATAGTCATAAAAACAACAGCTGTGTAAGGAAGCTAGTCTATGTTCATACTTTTCAAATCTATTATACTTTTTCAGATACACGTATTTTATCATACACTGTATATGCTTTTAAAGTGTGTATTAATGTTTCAATTTCAATTCAAATTTCCAAACAATCACTAAATTGGCAACACTGCATGTAACTAGTTCACAAAACTGGGGGGGCGGGGTGTTGGGGAAATTCAGGGGGGGTAAACACCCCCATGGGGGGTATAGGGAAATCCCTGGTAGGGGTTCTCAAACTTCATTGCACTGCAACCCCCCTTCTAACAATAACAATTACTACATGACCCCAGGAGAGGGGACCAAAGCCTGAGCCTGCCCGAGCCCCACCGCCCCAGGTGCCGGGGGGCAAAGCCCAAGTCCCACCGCCCTGAGTGAGGAAGCCAAAGCCCAAGCCCAAGGGCTTCAGCCCCAGGCAGAGGGCCTGTAACCTGAGCCTCGCTGTCCTGAGCGCCGGTGGGGCTCGAGCTTCAGCTTCGGGCCTGGGAAGTGGGACTTGGGACTTGGGCTTCGGCTCTGGCCCCTGGCTCCAGCAAGTCTAACACCAGTCCTGGCAACCCCATTAAAATGGGGTCATGACCCACTTTGGGGTCCCAACCCACAGTTGGAGAACCGCTGGGCTAGAGGCATTCCATATGTGGTGTTAGCACCAAATCCTGAGCACAAAGTGGTTTGACTCTGTGCAAAATGTCAGAGTCTCACAAAGATCTAGCCTTCCTTCCATTGCTTGTTATATTCAAAAGTGGTGTTGCATGCTCTTTGGCCGTGTTCCCAGAATGGACAAATGCAACCAGTGCACTATGCTGTCAAACTCTCTATTGAAGCTTGAAAGGATGCACACCCTGACCCTACCTGGCACTGCCTATGCAGCTGCTTCAGAAATTCATGGATCTGCAGGATTGAGCCAAAGCTGGGAACTTCACTACATGATGCCTAGTGCAGTGTTCTCAGATGTGGTCACTCTGGAAGGTGCAATGGTCTTATATTAACAGGAGTGTCATATGTAAGACATAGGAGGCAACAGTCCTGCTCTACGGGGTGCTGGTATTTCTGGGTGCTGCACTTCAGGAAAGTTGTGGACAAATTGTAGAGTGTCCAGAGGAGAGCAACAAAAATGATAAAATGTTTGGAAAAGCTGACCTATGAGGAAAAGTTAAAAAAAAAAAAAAGGGCATGTTTAGTCTTGATAAAAGACTGGGGTAGGGGAGCTGAAAACAATCTTCAAATATGTTACCGGCTATTATAAAGAGAATGGTGACCAATTGTTCTCAATGTCCACTGAAGGTAGGAAATTTAGGTTAGATATTAGGAACTATAAGGGAAGATAGGCTCTGGAATAGACTTCCAAGGGAGGCTGTGGAATCCCCATCACTGGAGGTTTTAAAGAACGGTTTGGATAAACACTTGTCAGGGATGGTCTAGGTTTAGTCGGTTCTACTTCAGTGCAGAGGGCTGGACTTGATGACCTCTTGAGGTCCCTTCCAGCTCTACATTTCTATGATTCTTTGATTCTCAAGGTCCTTAGTAGACTATGTGTGTTTGATGATGATGAAAACTGGTTGAAAGACTGTACTCAAAGAATAATTATCAATGGCTAGCTGAGGATGAATCTAGTGGGGTTCTGCAGGTGTCTGTCCTGGTTCTGGTGCTATTCAATATTTTCATTAATGAGTAGGATAATAGAGTGGAAAGTAGACTTATAAAATTTGTGATGATACCAACTTGGGAGAGGTTGCAAGCACTTTGGAGGAGAGGATGAATTCAAAATGGCCTTGACAAATTGGAGAATTGATCTCAAATCAAAGACCTTATCTCCACATGTGGAGATCAATATTAGTCTAAATTTGAGATAAATATGTGTACCTACATCATTGCTTTCCATCTTCTAACATCATCTTTCCTCCCATCTCTCTTGGGTACTTACAGTGCTATCACTGTGGCAGTAAGAACTGGTTCTGTCTGCTTGTACTGTATTTGTTTCAATCAGAAATGGTGATGATAGACTTAAACACTGTTGTGATGAGTGATATGGAAAGTGATTAAAGAAATACTGGACATACTCACTTTTTTCCCCCTGGAGCACTTGCTCTCACATTCTTGAATTGATGTGATTAAATAATTAGTTGCTTGAATACTGGAGCAGGGAAGGTGGAGCTGTTGGAGGGGTGGTATATGGAGGTGTTTTGTTATGATTTGTGAGGGGGACTCACTTAGAAAGGGAAGTGAGGAGAAGCTGGTGGAGAATCAATCCAGAGGTAGGCAACAGAATCAAAGAGTGTATGTGAGGTGAGGGAAGTGGAGGGAGTTCTGAAATAGCCATCAGGACTATCAGCTGGTGTGAGAAGCATTTGTCATCTGGAACGGAGTGTGGGTGACCAGGATTGACAAACCTGTGTCTGAGCGGTGAGGAAGAGAGCTGAGGAGAGCAGGAAGCATATGCATGTAGTGGTTTGGTGAAGGTGTTATTAACTATGCTGAACATTACGAGTGGGTTGATTTAGTCAACTCTTATCTGATCATATTGCTTAGATGAGAGTTAACTTTACTAAAGCGCTGAGAACATTCTAGGTATATACACAGCAACAGAAAAAAGGAGCAGGTAAGGTCAGTAGCAGGAGAGAGAAGTAGGTTAAATGAAATTAAATAAAAGAGTAGAATGATGCAGGAAGGGAGTCGAAGAGAAAAGGAGGAATGGAACAGACCAATGACTGAGATAGAGAGCAGGAAAAGGAAAAGAAAGGAGGGATTGAGAAAAAAGGAAGAGAATGAAGGAGAAGGAGGGACTCAACATTGCAGCAGAATGTCAGCAGTAGAATGGTAAAGTAGCAAAAAACACATCAGAGAAGAGACCTTGAAATGACTTATGGACTACAACTGCATCTAGAGAATGTTGCTATGTAGATGCCATGTACGAGAGAGAGAGTGTGCAAAAAAACAGTATTGCTACAAGGAACTAAACTATTCCCTCAGATCTGACTGAATACATGTTGCTTTTCTGCCAACTCATGTTTTTGACATGATACCAAACTAAAGTAGATTTCAGATGGTAAGGGCTTTATGAAAGTTCTGTTTTTTTAAACAATGGAATTGTTATCAGAGGTAAATTCCATGTAATCATCAGTTTTGCTATAATATACGATCACTACATTGCTTAAGCACTGTGATTTAAGGCAATCTGAGCCAGCATACCACAAGTCTTTACTCACAAAAATTTAGAATTACAAAATGGAACTCTGCTGTCTTTACAAGAGAAAGTACTAAGACACAGTTTACAGAAGTATGGTGATTTATTTCAGCATTTTCCTGTTTCCACTGAAGTTAAGCTGGCTCTTTAGTAATAAAACTGCCTTAAAAGTAGATCATTTTTTAAAAAATGTGTTTATAAAAACATCAGCTGTCAGTTTTTAAGCTGTTACCTGTAGTTAACTGTAGGGTGAATCGCTCCTTCATAATAGCTCCATCTGTACTCCTCCATGAACTGTGAACACCAGAGTCTGTCTCTTGTGGCAAATTGCTGGCACTACTATGATGGGTCTTGCGCTTTCTCTTCTTGGAGGGGGTTCAGGGAATTGTTTCTTGCCCCTGAACTGGGGTATTAACTGCCCCACTAGTGTCCTAGAGGAGGGGAGCAGAGAGGGACGGACCCGGGCCCGCCCTCTACTCCGGGTCCCAGCCCAGGGGTCCTAGGGATAGCGGTAAACCACTTGAACTAGCAGTTCCTTCCCCTGGGCTACTTCCCTCTCCTGCCCTTCAGCTTGTGAGGCTTCCTGCCCTCCCTCTGCACAAACCAGGTGTCCCTTTACCTAGGGTCTTTGTCTTCTTAGCCCACCACAGCACTTCTCCAAACTCTCCTCTGCTTCCCTCCAAACTGCTCTCTGCTCCAACACCAATTCACTCTGCTTCAACACCTCCAAACTGCTTTCTACTCGAACATCAATCCTCTCTGCTTCAACTCCTCCACTTGTCTGATTGAAGCAGTAGTTTTTTAATCAGGTGACTGGCTTCAGGTGCTTTGATTAATCTATAGCAAACTTTCTTCCCTTTACAAGGAATAAGGCTCCCTTCTAACACTCTCCTGCTTAGAGTGGACCATGGGTACCTCCTGGGCACTCTGCAGGCGTTTGGATTCGCACCTCAGTTTGTGAGTTTTCTCCAGGTGCTGTACGCTTCCGCGGAGTGTCTGGTTAGGCTCAACTGGACACTGACTGAACCGGTCAGCTTCAGGCGAGGAGTATGGCAGGGGTGCCCCCTCTCGGGCCAGCTGTGCGCTCTGGTGATCGAGCCCTTCCTCTGTCTCCTCTGCAGGAGGTTGACGGGGTTGGTGCTGCAGGAGCCGGAGCTGCGGCTGGTCCTGTCGGCGTACGCCGATGACGTGCTCCTCGTGGTCCAGGACCCGGGCGACTTGGCGCGGGTGGAGGCTTGCCAGGCCATCTATTCGGCAGCCTCCTCCTCCCGAGTCAACTGGGTCAAGAGCTCTGGCTTGGCAGTGGGGGACTGGCGGCAGATGAGCTTCCTCCCACCCGCGCTTCAGACCATCCGGTGGAGCACGGGTCCACTGCGCTACCTAGGCATTTACCTTTCTGCCACGCACCCTTCTCCGCCGGAGAACTGGCAAAATTTAGAAGGCGGGGTGATAGAGCGGCTCCGGAAATGGACGGGACTACTCCGATGTCTCTCCCTTCATGGGAGAGTGCTGGTGCTTAACCAACTAGTCCTGTCCACGCTCTGGTACCGGCTCAACACCCTGGTCCCGGCCCCAGGTTTCCTGACCAACCTCCGGACATTGAGTCTAGAGTTCTTTTGGTCAGGAATACACTGGGCCCCTGTTGGGGTTCTTCATCTACCCCTGAAGGAAGGAGGGCAGGGCCTGAAGTGTCTGCACACTCAGGTCCGTGTCTTCCGCCTCCAGGCCCTGCAGAGGCTCCTTTATAGTGCAGGTAGTTAGACGTGGAGCATACTGGCGTACACCTTCCTGCGCCGCTTCCAAGGGCTCTGATACGACCGGCAGCTCTTTTATCTCTGTCCGAGAGGTTTTCCGCGAGACCTCTCCGGGCTGCCGGTCTTCTACCAGGACCTCCTCCGGACCTGGAAACTGTTTTCAATGACCAGGTCCGTGGCGACCACCGTGGGGGCAGATCTCCTCGCGGAGCCCCTGCTACACAACCCACAGCTCCGTGTGCAGGCGGCAGAGTCCCCCTCGGTGAGCCAGAGTTTGGTCCTGGCGGAAGTCACGAGAGTCGGAGACCTCCTGGACTATGACCGGGGAGACTGGCTGGATCCCCTGACGCTCGCTCGGCGCATGGGGCTCTCCAGACCTCGTACCCCCAAGCGCGTACTTCAGGAGGTGAAGGCTGCCTTGACGCCCGCTGCTCGGGCTTATCTCAACCGAGCCCTGCACGAGGGCACACCCCCACCCACCCTCTACCCCAGGCCCGCTGGACCTTTCAATTGGGCCCCTACCCCGTAGATCTCAACAAACCCCTCACCCTTTCACTGCGAGCCAGCTGCATGAACTGCAGCCAGTCAGCTTCCAAATTGCGCCACGGAAATATCTATACACACTCACACTTCACACCCTTCACGCCCACACCCTGGTGTCCCACCCTGGTACAAAGTGGCGGGACCTCCTGCCACCTTTAGAGGGTAAGCAACCCCGGTGGGCCAGCCTGTATTCCACCTTGGTCCCGAGGCCCGTCGGGGACATTAGTTGGCGGCTCCTTCACGGAGCTGTGAGCACAGGCATGTTTTTGACACAGTTCACCCCCATCCCGGATACTTGCCCTTTTTGCAACGTGAGGGAAACCCTGGCACACGTATATTTAGAGTGTGCCAGGCTGCAGCCCCTTTTTCGGCTCCTCACGAATATTTTATTACGCTTTTGGGTCCACTTTTCCCCTCACCTTTTTATCTACACACTCCCTATCCGTGGCCCCACAAAATCGCGAGATCTCCTGGTTAACCTCCTCCTAGCCCTAGCTAAAACAGCCATTTATAAAACCAGAGAGGGGAGGTTGGCTAATGAAGCGTCCTGCAATTGTAGGACCGTTTTCCGATCCTCAGTACATTCACATATCCGGGCAGAGTTCCTCTGGGCGGCGTCCACCGACTCCCTTGACGCCTTCGAGGAGCGGTGGGCGCTGTCCGCTGTCTCCGTCTGACCCTTTGATTGAGGGGAAGAGCGAGAGACCCCAGCCCCAGCCGTTGCCGCTGTGGATACCATCATCACTGTCACCTAGGAGGGGTCCTATCATACGTGGGTGTACGTCCCCCCCCCCCCCTAAACTGCCACCCCACAGCCATGCCCATCTTGTCGGGCACTCTCAGGAGAGGAATAATTGGTGACACTGGGCGTGGCACTAGGTAACTCGAGGGGGTGGAAGACCATGGGTGTCGAGGAAGCCGCCCCGCTTTGGGCCCAGGCTAGCCTGAACACTTCTCCCTCCTGAAGGCTGCTGTGTTATACCTTGTGTTTGATTTTGTTTTGTTGCATAGTTTTGCTTTATCCTTTTTGGTGATTCTTTGTAAGTGTTACACAAATAAAATTCTTTTCTGCTTCAAAAAAAAAAAACCACTCTCCTGCTGCCTTCTGGCCATGCTGTATCACACTCTGTTGAGCCAACTCAGCATTGGTAACAGAACAGAGAAAGAATAACCAGGGAGGGTATCAGCTGCACGGGATCTTCTAGACTAGACTTGAGGGAGGGCTAAGAGCACCTTTTAATGCTGGCTGGAATGGCTCACAACTGAGAGTGCCAATTTCAGAGCAGATTGTCAAAAGCTGGGTAGGCACCCCAAACTGGTGGTATGTTCTATCATTAGATTTCACCAACCCAGTAACACAGGTGAACTCCTGAGTCACTGTAACAGTCTGACCATGGAGTCACAGACAGTCCCCTTGGGCACTTCAGTCTATCTGGTTACCCAGGCAAGCTGGACTTAGTGATAAATGGTCATTTACACCAAAAATCACAAAATATTCAGGTTGTGCACAGTTCCAAGAGATCAGTCACTTACCCAAGATCAATTTGTACAATATATCTCACACCAAAGACAACAATGGTAGCTAATTAAGGATTTATTAACTAGGAAAAAGAAATGAGAGGGTTATTTACAGGTGAAAGCAGGCAACATATATACCAGGGGTGGCCAAACTGCGGCTCGTGAGCCATATGTGGCTCTTTTGCTGTTAAAGTACAGCTCCCAGAGCCCTCCAAACCCACCATTCTCCACCTACCAGACTGTGGGGCGGAGCTCAGAGCTTCTGCCCTGCAATGGGATGGTGGGGCAAGGGACTTCCACTAGAGACGACGGCTGCCTGTAAGAGTGGGGGGAGGCACAATTTAAATGCTCGGCCCTCCCAACAGCTCACAGAGTCACACACCCCTAGGCACACTTCCTCTCTTCAGCTCCCAGGTGTTAGCTCTGAGGGAAGAGGCAGTGGCAAACAGCTGGGAACTGCAGGGAGGGGTCTCTGCTTTAGCTCCTTGGGGAGAGGCAGCAGCAAAAGCAGCTGAAGCCCCAAGCCCAGGCAGGTGCCTTCCGCAGGGCTGAAGCCCCAAGCCCTGGCAGGTATGCCCCAGCTCTCGAACTTCTGAAGATTGTCATATGTGACTCAGAATGTCACTAAGTTTGGCCACCCCTGATACATACACAAATGAGTTCGGTCTATGATTCCAAAAGGTGACAGAGATGTAGTAATGTATCAGCACTGAATGTCTTTTTTAGAGCTAATCCAGGTTGACCCTGGGAATCTCTGCTTCTGTTTCATAGCTCCAGCCCTGTCAGAGTCCAAACAGCAAAGAGATGAAAAATCTTCATGTTAGCCATCTTTATTCCCTCTTCCAGAATTCAAACTGATGGGACCTGCCGTCTCGCACATAGCACCTTCCTGGGTAGAAGAGGGCCCTTATCCAGCCTTTTTGTTGTAATGTTCCACAATGGTCCACTTAGTCTTGATATTTCTTCTGGATGGGTGGGAGAACCACTTTTCCTGTCTAGGTTCACAAGATCAGAACAGGCATTTTTACAGTTATAAAGCAAAATTTACATATTATAGCATGGAATACAGACATTTTACAAATCAGATTATTGCATGCAGCAATTTACAAGCATTTTATAGAGTCTAAACACTAAACACATTCTTACAAGTTCCAGGGGAGCCGATTATGATCCACATTCTTTAATTGCCTTTTCTTTCATTATAACCTTTTGAAGTTAATGGATAAAAGGTTTTTTGATCAGCTGACATCAGAAGATATTTTTTCCTTTTTCCTTTTTTCCTTCAGTTAATAGGGAATTGTGTATTAACAACCATGGGAATTGCTTGTATAATTTCCTATGTACTTCACTGAAGACACATTCTTTACTGAGGAGACTTCAGACACTCCTGTAACACACGGCAGTTTTATAGTCGCTCCAGCTCTAAACTATCTGGGATTCTTGAAGCAAACTTGCGGTGAACGTATGTATCACAGGTCACATTGCAGGCCAGTACTGAGTCATCAGTCAATAGTTAATGTTCGAGTTTGTGGCTCTGAGTCTGGTTTTATTGGCTTTACTGTCCTAATGGTGTATTTATTAAGTTTCAGAGTAGCAGCCGTGTTGCTTTGTATTCGCAAAGAGAAAAGGAGGACTTGTGGCACCTTAGAGACTAACAAATTTATTTGAGCATAAGCTTTCGTGAGCTACAGCTCACTTCATCGGATGCATTTGTTAGTCTCTAAGGTACCACAAGTACTCCTTTTCTTTTTTATTAAGTTTGTGTCTCCTGATCATCAGCTGAGGAGCAGATAATCTCTTGAAATCAAAACTAATATTTTTCCTTCCAAAAATGCATTTTAATAACAGCAAATATAAGCTTTCAAACCATACTTTGGGAAACCTGAACTCTGAGAAAGTGGCTTGTATCTAGGGTTACAGGCTCCACCTATTGGTTGCTTTAGATTAGAGAAATGTAACATTTTCACTCAGAGAATTGTTGGCTATTCTCATGCCCCTGGGTCTTGCCACATCTTCCATAACTTACTGGCTTTGACCTCAAGATTCTGCATGATGTTCAAAAAAAAAGTTGAGTCTGATTGATTTATTTTAATGGTCTGCATACAAGAGACAGCAATGCCAGACTATCATCCAAAATGAAGAATCATTGATAGACTGTCCAAGGGATGCCTTCCTCTAAATACACCCACTGAGGTTTGCAAATGAAATATTTCTGAGTCCTGGAAATGATAGATTCTTTTTTTCCAGAGAATTTAGTATAATTTCCTAACAGACCCGTCTCCCCCCTCAACAACAACAAAAATAGAGTGCCCTTAGACCAAACATGTATAGTTCTTAATTTATAATCATCTGTTCCTTCTGTGTCTGAAAGAGACAAAGTGAGGAGTTCAGGTTTATAATGGAAAACTATTGCCTTGAAGGCTGAAAAGGTAAATTATAGTGAGATATTAAGTGTGTTAAATTTCATATGCTATTGGGGCATATGTTGGGAGGACCAGATTTTTTAGATGACTTCCATTAAAATAGTTTTAAATGGTTGGTTAAGCTGGCAAGTATCTTCTGTAATGCAGTCCTAGTTTTACAGCAGCTATGTCAATCATCAGTAAATGAATGTTCATCATTGGCATACAGAGCACTGAAACCCCGCGTGTTAGAAGCCAAGGAAACACTTGGACAAGGCAGAGTTCTGTATACAGTTTATTACCAACACCACCTACTAGCACACATTTGTGTTTGTGTGTATCATGCTCTGGGTTAAGCTGAGACCTTACACAGGGAGGCAGCAGGGTTTCATCTGCAGTTCATCATCTTGACTGCTGGGGCACTGAGGCATCAGAGTGCCCCTTGTCTCCTCCTGCTGCACCCCCCGCAAGCTTAATGATGGTGTACTCTCTAGGCAAACACTATAATGATATGCAAGGTATGTTTGTATTTTTGTCATTGTGTTCCCTACTCATTTCCAACTGGGCTGAAGTATGAAAATGAATTTAAAAGAAGGGTAATGGAGGAGAGATTACACTGAGGTGACAATGGCACCACTTATCAATGAGCTGATTACAATGTTTATAGGCTTTTCTGTGGTATTTATATCCATAGTATCTGAGAGTGTTACATTTTATTAGCCCTTTTTGGCCCTGACCGTACATTGTGCTATCCCATTTTGGCTCAAGAAGCCAGCTAAAAATCCAGAGTATTGCAGGTTGTTCCAGCTAGAAGGAGAGATTGGTGGAGTCAGGTATCTTTATGTAATGTATGTGGAGTCAGGTATCTTTGATGTAATCTTGTTTATTTACAAAGAATGTACAAAGTCCTGTTTCCCTGAACACAGGAGGAACCAATCAACAGGAGATAGTTGTGAGAGAGACCCCTTGGGAAAGGGTCTCCTGTTCTTTGCAAATAGCTCTCACCTCAGACCTGACAAACTCACTACACTAAACATGTCTTACAGGCTATTTATCCATAAAGAGTAGCATGTAAGGTATCTACAGAAAGCTTGTAACTTGTCAAGATTCATAGTCATTATGAGTAAGGCTACATTTACATCACAGAGGTCATGGAAGTCACGGATTCCATGACTTCCAGAGATCTCTGTAACAGTTCTCTGCTTCAGCCCCAATGGCTGTGGGACTCTGGAGCTGGCAGCCAGTGGGGCCCTGGCAGGGTTCCAGCCACAGATGACAGCCGTGACAGGGGGCCCCTGCAAGGTTCCAGTGACAGGTGAGAGATTCCTGAGGGGGCCCTCCTCAGGGTTCCAGGGATGGGTGACAGCCTCATGCAGGGGAGAGGGAGGAGATGCCTTGGGCTATTGGCTGGGGGTGTCCCGTTTTCTATTTGGGAAATATGGTCACTCTGCTGCTCCCAGCTGCCATGGGTGGAGGGGGGATGCCCTGCAGCTTCCAGCTGCTGTGGGCAGAGGGGGAACCCCACAATTCCCAGGCACCACAGTGGCAGGAGAAACCATGGAGCCTCAGCAGCAAAAGTCACAGACAGGTCACGGCTTCTGTGAAATTTTGTTTATTGCCCATGACCTGTCCGTGACTTTTACTAAAAATAACCATGAAGCAATCTTAGCCTTAATTATGAGACATATGCATGGGTAATATTTAAGGAATAATGTATTTATATTGAAAGTGTACTTATGGACTTGGAGTAGCAATGAGTCCCCAGGGGATAATATATATCAGTGATGGCCCATTCAAGCAGGAGGAAGTTGTCACCCCATCCTATTCAGCTGGCTATCCAATGCCAGCCTCAATTGTTTAGCTTTGCTCAGTACCAAGAGTTTCAATAGAAAACCATCAGAGGCAACTGCAAACAACTGAAATCACTTTAAGGTTAAAAAAAGGAACATTACAACAAGACAGGGATTCATCCTGCCTGTGAATAGAGACAAAAGATTGTTTCAGTGTAACACAGAGTGGGGAAAGGTCCTCTGGAGCCTTTCAATGAGGAGGCATCTTGGGGAGTGGAGATGTTCTCATGAAAAATTGGATCCTGATTCTTGTGAAGCCAGCCAGCTCTGCAACAGACTGAACTTTATTAGAAATAAAAGGTAATTATTAAGTGTAAACCCAGCTTCACGTTTCATGATTTTGTTTTGTATTGTAGCCATTTGTTTCTAGCACACTCTCTTATTTCTAGTAGAATCACTATTCTTTCTTAAATAAGCCTTTTTTTTGTGTTATTATAAGTGCTTACAAGTGCTCTGTATTTTACAGGAGCAATGGTTTAAGGTAAACTGGTATACACTGGTAAACTGGTGTACACTGTTCCCTTGGGGGCAGAGGATCTGGTATTTCTGGAGTAACCAGCCTCAGAGGCTGGATATCACAGGGGTACAATTCAAAGGAACTCTGGGACCGGGGTGCACCTCTTGTTCACTTGCAAGGCAAAGATGGGGCCGGTATAGCCCAGAGGGGAGTGGCTGAAAGGCTGGTGCTGTTAAGAAACAGACATACAGGCAAGACTCCCTTATGCGGCGGCAGGGGTAACAAGGTGACTCACAGTCGTGGGAGCCCCAAACCTCTTTTGGCCAGCACTATATTTTGCTTGAACTGGCTGTGTGTGGCTTTCTTTTTCTGGTTGTTTCTGCTTCTCTCAGCTTGCCTCACATCCATACACATGCACACTCTTATCCAAAACAATATCAAATGTAGCCCTCCACCCACATAATTCCATTTCCTGGCTGATGGGGGGCTGCTGTAAAGGAGCTAAACTTTCTTACAGCTCTCTTAAATGAAGGGTGGTAGTTTCACCCGCCCGCTTCAGTGATATTTCACTCAACCCACAATAATGTATTCATTAAATTAAGCCTCATAATATCCCCAGGAGGACTGGAAGTAGTATCATCCCCATTATATAGACTGGGAATTGAAGCACAGAGAGATTAAATGCTTTGTGCCAAGGTCTTAAAAGAAGTCTGTGGCAGACCACAAGCAGAACCCAGATCTCTTGATCCCAATCCAGAGTGTGGACCACAAGAACACCTGGGATAAGAGGGGAATGAGAGGAGGAACAGAGGAGGCTCTCCCCCAATATCACAATTCCACCAACCTTTTTCTTCCTTTTTTAAGTAGGTACCAGCTAGTCATGAAATAACAGGCCTGAGTCTCATTCACACTAAGTCTGTTCTACATGACTCTAGTATAGCAGTGTAAAAAGGCCTTAAAATGGGTATAATTTACTCCCACTTGAATGGTTTTTACACTGCTAGAGTGGTGTAAAATCATGTAAATCAGAATTAGATGCAGTAAAATGGTTACCTACAGGTTTTTGTGATTTCAAGATCCTCCCTTGAAGTGTTGCTGACTATGAAGACATTAGTACCAGTGAGAAAGCGTGATCCCCAGTTCTTGTTCAGGGGAAACTAATTTTCTTTTAAGAGGTTGGCTGTTGAGGAGGGCATTGAGTGGATGTTGAAAAATTGTAAAGGGTTCAGAAAAGAGCTATGAGAATGATTCAAGGGCTGGGATACCTGCCTTATAGAGAGATACTTAAGAGATTCGGTCTATTTAGCTTATCAAAGAGAAGGTTAAGATGTGATTTGAGCGCCATCTACAAATAGTAGCACAGGGAAGAGATTTGACTGTAGGGGGCTCTTTAATCTAATGAAGTGGTGTCCATACTTTTCCTCTTGTGTCCCCCCCTTACCAGTAATTGAATGCATCTACACCCTCCCCGCCCCCAGGCTGGGAACCGAGGGCCGAGCCAAGGCCATGGCCGGTGGCCTAGCTGTGGCCAGGAGGGGTGGCCGGGAGTGGAGCCAGGGCCACAGCTGCAGCTGGGGGCTGAGGGCCAAGCCAGGGCCAGGGCTGGCGGCTGAGCTGCGGCCAGAAGCAGGAGCCAAGGCACGGTCAGGAGTGGGGGCTGAATCACAACTGGGAGCGGGGGCGGGGGCTGTGGCCGGGAGTGGGGGCCAGGAGTGCAGCTGGGTGCTGGCGGCTGGGGCCAAAGTAGGGCTCGGTGGCACTTCCTTCCCACCCCCCATGGGGGCTGGCCTAGGCCCCCCCGTGACGCCCCCCCCGGACTTTCCTCCATGCTTGCCAAGAGGGGCGTGCCCCACAGTTTGGGGACCACTGATCTAATAGACAATGCCATAACAAGAGCATGTGGTTGGAAGCTGATGCTAAAAATTCAGATTGGAATTAAAACACATTTTATAAGTAAAGGTAGTTAGGCATTGGAACAATTTACCAAAGCAAGTGCTGCCAAATCTACCACATCATGTTATTAAATCAAGATTGGGCATCTTGCAAAAAGGTATGTTTTACTTTAGCCAGAAGTTATGGGCTTGATGCAGAAATTCCTGCATGAGATTCTATGGGATGTGATATACAGGAGGTCAGACTAGATGATCATAACAGACCCATCTAGCCTTAAAAACTATGCATTCAAAGTTACTAACTATTGGCAAAGTCTGCTTTGAACAAAGTTACCTTTTATCACTTGAAGAAAATTGTATAAACTTTTTTCAGAGTAACAGTCGTGTTAGTCTGTCTTCGCAAAAAGAAAAGGAGTACTTGTGGCACCTTAGAGACTAACCAATTTATTTGAGCATGAGCTTTCGTGAGCTACAGCTCACTTAAGCTGTAGCTCACGAAAGCTCATGCTCAAATAAATTGGTTAGTCTCTAAGGTGCCACAAGTACTCCTTTTCTTTTTTTGTATAAACTTTGATCATCTACTACCATGATTTTACTGCAAACCAGAGCATAGATTTAAACTCCAATAAATTCTGTGACTAGCTCACTGTCTGCTGGAAGGAGAATAAAATAAAAAATGAGATCAGCAAACAAATTGTTCACTGCAACACAGAACCCCAGAGAAATCTTGAAATGTGGATAAGAGTCTTTTTTGTGTGACTATGGATGGTTATTCCCTATGTACAATCTACAGGTTGTTTGAAAAGCATTCTTCTTGTTAGCTAGTGCGTTCAGTTTGGTGGTCTGTACTTGTTGCTGGGTTCAAGTCATGTGCACAATATTTTATATGGTTAACTGCGGCTAAGATATCATTTATGTGGCTGGATATAGCAAACCCCAAAACAGCGGGTTTAGCCATTGTGATGCATTCCTGAAGCATGTAAGACATATCCCAACATGCTTTGATTTGTGTACATAATCTACAGTGACCTTTTGAGTTTGCTTCTCCACTGCCAAAGATCATGAAACTGTAAATCTGTATGTTGCAGCAACCTACCCATTATTTGATAGTACAGAGTAGAGCTCCTTTTCAATGTCAACAGACAAGAAATTATACTGCAGCCTTTTAAAAGTCAGAAAGCATCAAGCAGTGTGGAGTTAATACTTCTAGGGGCCTTGCCATGGGAATTTGCTGGCCCTAGCCCAGACTACAGATAATTAATTATGTCAGTGAAAGGCTCTGGTGGCCTGTTCTCTTCAGAGAAAAGTGACATCATCTATGGAGCTCTCTGGCAATAAAGCAGAACAAAGCTGTGTGGGCAGGAAATAACAGACAGATGCCTGCTAGTGCTCATTTGATCTGTTTCGAAGCTTTCTGTAAGAAGTAATATATTGCTCAGTACTTCTCCGTAGCACTGCCATCTGTAGCTTGGACTTTTTTTTTTTTAAACTGTAAGAGGCCAGATTAATCTCTGATGTGGCTCCACTGGCCTCACTTCAGTGGTGTTTGCAGTGGGGACGGGTTGGCCCAACGTATGTCTCCCCCCACACACTGATTTTAATAGGACTTTCTGTATTATCATTGGAAGAGACTCGCAGCAATATGCAGTTGATAGTTGATATCACGCTGACCGTGTCATAATGGAAGGTAAAAGTTACAGACGCTGTGGACAGGGATAACACGATTCAGTTTCATTTTCCCACAGCTGTTTCTCAAGGGTTTGACCAAAAAAAAAAAGCAATGTGCAATGGTGCTCAGTGACAGGATCCAAGCTTCCAGCTTTGTGCAATGGATCTTGCGCTCAGTAAACGTTTGATCCCAACAACACATGCCCAGCTTGTCTGTTACCAGGGCCACCGCTTGTCCCCGGATCCAAAGCAGGCTGCTATGCCCAGCCTCACTCAAGGAGGTTTATTTTCATATCAGATTTCAGAGTAGCAGCCGTGTTAGTCTGTATTCGCAAAAAGAAAAGGAGTACTTGTGGCACCTTAGAGACTAACCAGTTTATTTGAGCATGAGCTTTCGTGAGCTACAGCTCACTTCATTCCGATGAAACTGGATACAATTAACTTAGGCTTGACTAGAGACTGGAATAACTTGAATAACTGCTGGAAATGGCCCACCTTGATTATCACTACAAAAGGTTTTCTTCCTTCCCCACCTCCCCCGCTATCCTGCTGGTAATATCTCATCTTAAGTAATCACTCTCCTTACAGTGTGTATAACACCCATTTTTTCATGTTCTGTGTGTATATAAATCTCCTCACTGTATTTTCTACTGAATGCATCTGATGAAGTGAGCTGTAGCTCACGAAAGCTTATGCTCAAATAAATTGTTTAGTCTCTAAGGACAAAGCCCAGCTACCCTGTGACAAAGTCGTTGTAAGAGTACATAGGGATACTTTGAGGAGGTAGGATATTAATGGAAGGACCCTAAAGGGACAATTTAATATTATATGATTCAAAGGAGCCTCAATTTAATGTCTTGGGAGTGGCCAATTTTTATTTCTTCATTCTATTTTTTTCTTATTTTAACACAAAATGTAGGAAGATTTAAAAAATAATTTAAATTAGTCTATCTATTAAGAATCTAACGAGAAGGAGAGTTACAAAATCTAAGTATTTGGACTTTTGTTAGGAATGTTACACTGATATCCGTGTTTGCTTATAATGTGCTCTGAGACACAATAGGGCTACAGCTGCCTGAAGAAGTCGTCTGCATTAATTTTATCTAGATGAACCTTTACTGTACACATGCATAACCTGAACTGTCTAACTGGAATTTCCAGAAACAAAAGGTCCCTTCAGTCTCTGCAGTGACATATCACCCAGCATGCCTCAGATACAGCTGAGACCAGGTTGAGAACAGCCACCTGATTTCCTTGAGAGGAGTGTAATATGAGGCCTTGCTCTTGGTCTTTATTAGCACTATGTGAAAAGCTTGCAAAGTCTATTGGAATTTAGGAAATTAGCTACTGGTAGGATCACCACACTGCATAAGGAACCTGTGACCTTATCTAGTTTCTGTTCCTGTACGCAGCAGCTGTTGCACTATTAATAAACTGCAGGTGTAAAATAACAGCACAAGTAATAAAAAATGTCCTCCTATCCATGATTTCACAGCTACTGTCATGCCATTAATCAGAAATAAAATATGACTTTGTAAACTTTGATCCTGTATTATATGGTGCTTTTACCTGTGTAATCGTTCCAATGTGCCATGGTGATTAGAAAGGTAGTTTTTTGAAAGTGAAAAATACCAGATGAACTTCTAATGGTTTCCTGAAAGCATTGCTTATAAATGATATCATTTGCCCTTAACTTTACACCACACTCCTTCCTAATAGCTTGGGGAATTCTCATTATGTTACTGAAATAAAGAAGCTCTTTGATCAGCAAATTCTAAACTAATTACTGTTTTAGGCAGCAGATTATTACTGATAGGCAGGTAGCTCTGAGAAGATGTGGAGCCAGTTAGCAGGAAGGCAAGTTATGCAGAGCCAGAACTGAAGAAAGAAGTTAAGAAACTGATTGGCTAAGGGGCTTGGTATGAGCTTTACTTTCACCAATGACTCATTGGTTTGACTCCAATCCAGCCCATTTTGGTAATGACTGAAAACTGATATAATCTAATGGCTCTTTGGTGATTTATGTGAAACAAGTTTGACTCATTCAGTCCAGCTTGCAGTGGACAAGTGTCCTATCCCAAAACATACCACCTCAATGAGCACTAAAGTGCAGCTTTGCCAGCAGTCTGATTGGAGAGGCTAAAGACTTAGTGGGCTTGGAGACCAAACTGCAAACTCACCGAATCTCCTCCGCACACCTCTTTGTTGGAGATACAGGAGGAACCTGCAGTGGTGCATACAGAAGAGGTGCCACCCGATACCTCTCCAAATAATAAAAATCCATTTCCGCACCTGCTGAGGCTATTATGCCACCACCCACTGACAATGGCAGATGATTTCACCTACTTTCAAGAACTATTTAAAAGGGTGGCTAGTGAACTCAAGATCACTATGGAGGAGGTGTCAGTGACTCAACATGAACTGACAGATGTCTTGTAACCTGCGACCTCCTCCAAGATTGTCCTCCTGATCAATGGAGCTATCATGGACCCAGCCAAGAATATCTGCAAACTCCAGCCACTGTACCCGCAACCTGCAAGAGGGCAGATCAGAAATACTATGTTCCCTCCAAGGGCTCAGAGTTTCTTTTCAGACATCCAGCTCCAAACTCACTGGTAGTCGAAGTGGTGAACCAAAGAAACAAGCAGCAGCATTTCCAGTCCACTCCTTCTGACACGGACAGTAAAAGAATGGATTTATTTGACCACAAGGTTTATGCATCCTCTACACTGCAATTCAGGGTGGCAAACTATGCTGCCCTCCTAGCCAAATATGACCATAAAAATTACGGAAAATTCATGGAATTTATTAATGATATTCCAGAAGAAAAGAGACAGCAATTTATGGCAGTGGTCTCTGAAGGGCAAATAATTTCCCACATGGCACTCCAGGCTGCCCTTGATGCTGTGGACACCACAGCCAGGTCCACCACGATGGCTGTTGTTATGCACTAGGCTTTATGGTTCAACTCTTTCTCTTTCCCACGTGAGATAAAGAACACCATGGAGGATCTCCCCTTTGATGGTGAGAAATTATTTGCAGCAAAGACCAAAGAGGTGCTGAACACCATGAAAGATTCCAAGGCTATACTGAGATCTCTGGGCATCCATACACAGGCCTCTAGAAGGAGACAGTATACGTATCTGCCTTACCAACGCCCACGATACCCGGCGTACACACAACAAAGACACCAACAGCCATACAATCAGCAACAGCATCGACACCAGAGACCTAGTCCTCAACACCGCCGCCCCCCGCCATCAGCAGCATCCCAACCTCCTTCACCTAACAAGCAGATTTGAAGCCTTGGTTGAGGGCATAGAAGACCTCCCACCCACTCCAGCACTCACACTAATTATTCATCCCTTTGGTCACCGTTTGCCCCCATTGAATGACAACTGGTGAGCCATCATTATGAGCAGATGAGCCCTAGAGGTTATCCGATCGGGCTATACCATCCCTTTTCTGTCCATACACCCCTCACCCCCATTCCCTGTCCCTCTTCAGGGACCCCTCTCATGACCACTTGCTTCACCAAGAGGTACAACATCCTCTGCAAACAGGAGCAGTGGAGAGGGTACCCAATCAGCACAGGGAAAAATACTCCCACTATTTTTTGACGCAAAAGAAGAGTGGGGGATGGTGACCCATTCTCGACCTCAGGCAACTCAACATGTTCGTCAAAATGCAAAAATTCAAAATGGTTACCCTAATGACCATTATTCCAGCATTGGATCAGGGAGATTGTTTTTCAGCCCTCAACCTGTAGGATGCTTATTTTCACGTATCTATACACCCTGCCCAAAGACGTTTTCTCATATTTGTTCTGGGAACAAACCTCTACCAATACAGGTCCTACCCTTTAGTCTCTCAACAGCACTCTGCATCTTCTCCAAGATCCTCACGGGGTTACCACACAACTGAGGAAAAAAGGAATAATAATCTTCCCTTCCCTTCCCTTGCCCCCTGAAGCTGCAAACCCGCAAGGAAGTCATCTGAACCACACAGATGACCATCGACTGCTTTCAGGGACTTGGCCTGCAAATAAACAAAAACAAATCCACATTAATCCCTACTCAATGTCTGGAGTTCCTAGGTGCACACCTCAACTCCACAAGTAGCATAGTGTGTCTTCCAACTGAGAGATTCATCAACATAAAGAATCAGGTCACCAAACTGCGGAACAGCCCACAGGTCACGGCTCACAATTGCCTACAACTTCTAGGCCACATGGCTGCATGCACTTTTGTGGTCAAGAACTCATGCTTGTACTTGTGATGCCTATAAAGTTGGCTAGCCACAGTCTACAAACCAAATGTACACAGACTATGCAAACTTCTCATCATGCCTATCAAGATCAAGGACTTACTCATATGGTGGACTTGACCACACAATCTCTGTTCCAGGGTCCCATTTTTACAGGAATCCCCTTCTATTATAATCGCTACAGATGCAATCCTCACTGGTTGGGGGTCACACATGGGTCACCATACCACTCAAGGATTATGGTCCCCTACAGACATCTTACTACGTATAAATCTTCTAGAGCTGTGAGTGGTCCACAACGCCTGCCTCCACTTTCTCCCACTCATCAAGAAACAAAAGATCAGGATCATGACCGACAACATTGCTTCTGTTTTATTGTCCCAACTCACGGGCCATCTACACCACCCAAACATAGCAATGCTCCACGACAAGGTATGGCTCTTCAATGGTTCTCCTACAAAGAACGAGGCTGCTCCAAGCAGGTGCAAACTGTACTATTACACAACAGGACACAATCTACACATACCACCTATATCAATAAGTGGTCTAGGTTCACGGCATGGTGTTCTGCCAGGCAAATCACTCCTACTTCCACACCTCTTCCAGTCGTGCTGGACTACCTTCCGGAGCTCCAACAATCTGGGCTCTCCTTTAGCTCCATAAAGGTACATCTGGCAGCAATCACAGCATTTCACTGGAACATCGGTGACACCGCTATCTTTGCCTACCCCACGAAAAGATTCCTTAAAGGCATCCAGACCCTGTCCCCCATCAGACCACCCACTCAGCCATGGGACCTCCACTTGGTCCTCACATGTTTGATGCAAAAGCCCTTTGAACTGCTAGCATCCTGCTCTCTACTACACCTCTCTATGAAAGCTACATTCTCAGTGGCAATTACATCCGCCAGACATGTAGAACTTGGAGCTCTCATGACCCACCATATACTATCTATTTTAAGGATAAAGTCATGCTCCGAATGCATCCAAAATTTCTCCTGAAGGTATATTCATCCTTCCACCTTAATGAACCTATCCATCTTTTTTAAGGATAAAGTCATGCTCCGAATGCACTCAGAATTTCTCCTGAAGGTACATTCATCCTTTCACCTTAATGAACCCATCCATCTACCAACCTTCTTTCCTAAACCGCATGTGAACTCTTTCGAAGCAGCAATGCACACACTTGATGTGCTCAGAACTTTGTCCTTTTATTTGGATAGGATTAGTTCGTTCAGGGCTTCCCCTAAACTTTGTATCTCAGTCGCAGAGCGATCTAAGGGCAAATCATTATCCACCCAGAGAATATCCAACTGCATATTGGAGTGCATCTGTTTATGCTACCAACTAAAGATACATCCTCCAACCTCTATTAAGGAACACTCTACCAGATCTGTGTCAATATCTGTTGCATTCCTACATAACATTCCCCTGCAAGGCTGCGACTTGGGCTTTGAAGCACACCTTTGCCAAACATTATGCCTTTACTCGGGGACCCTTGACTGACACTCAAATGGCCCGAGCTGTGCTGTCTACAGCTTTCTTACCAGATCTGAAGTCCCTACCATCCTAGAGATACTGCTATTCAGTCACCTGGAGTGGAGCACACACAGGGACATCTCTCTCTCGAAGAGGAGGTTACTCACCTGTGTAGCAACTGATGTTCTTTGAGATGAGTGTCCCTGTGGGTGCTCCACTACCCACCCTCCTCCCCTCTACTTTGGAGTTTGGGGCGGTCTCCTTTGTAGAGAAGGAACTGAGGAGTCATGGCCGCGCACACGCTGTTAAGGCACCAGCGGCGCATGAGGCAGGCCCATGCGGGTACTGGTGTACAAATCTCCGAGCGAAAGTGCATGGACACATCAGCACCGGGAATGGAGCACCCACAGGGACACTCATCTCAAAGAACATCAGTTACTGCACAGAGGAGTATGCCTCCTTTTATGCCTCTTTTGCATAAAATGTTCTCAGCCTGACTCCTTTTCACAAAGCCCTTATTTACCGTGTAATTTATACCAACTTTAAGGCCAGAGTGATGTAAATGGAACTTTGTGGTGAGAATCAGAATGAGAATCAGGCCAAGAATATTTTATACAAAATTAAAACATCTGTGATGCTATTTATTATTTGTGAAGCACTAACTAAGGTCAGTTTGGGACAAGAAACAATATCAAAGCCACATCAGTGGTAAAGAAGAAGATATGTTGGGTGATCAGAGGAGAGGGGCAGTGTTAGTTTATAATTTGGGGAATGTTTTTCTCCTCTTATTCTGCTCCCATTCCTCTCTTCTTCTTATAATGTGTTGGGATAGAGAAGGCACTTGACGAATATTAGTGTTAAGGTCTTACAGAATAAGTGTGCCTTTATTAAAGGATTTGAATGAGGAGAAGATGTGATTGAAAGGTTATTCCAACCACTGGTAATAGCATGGATGAAGGCATAAAGCTAGAAGTGGGAAGAGGGCATGAAGGGGAGTGAGGCTGGCAGTGTTGGTAGAATGAAGGGAAGTGATAAGAAAGGGACTCCAAGATGTAGGCTAGAATGGAGTTGTATCCTCCCATGATGAAGTCAGACAAGGTCTTTCACCCTTTGTAATCTTCAGCTTCACAGACAGCTTTCTTTTTCAAATTAAATCCTCAACAGCTCACTAAACAGCTATTCTCAGAGGCTTTAGATCAGAGGGCCACATGATTTCTGACTCACTTTGGGGGGGAATGCATCCTACTGTTCTCTCATCAAGTCTCAGGAAGAATTAGGAAGAAGGCATAAATGAGTCCTCAGTGCTGAGCTGACACCGGAGATCACACTGAGATATCAAAACAGATAACATGACACTCAGCCCAAACCCCCTTCTTCCAGAACCTGTTACCAGTTACCCAGCTCTTTCAACCAGATTAGCCTCTACATGCTAAGTGGGGGAGAAATATCAAGGGTTAACTTTTCAGCAGAGCCTAATTTGTCAGGCACTGAAATCCCATTGAAACTACTCCCTCGGGCTCCTTTGTAATCCCAAACAAAAATTCCCAACCAAAGAATGTGATTGTCAAGGATGAGAAATATTGTCCTTTAACACAATATTAATAGATGCCTTCTATGATGAAATAACTGGCTCTGTGGATATGGGGAAAGTGGTGGATGTGATGTATCTTGACTTTAGCAAAGCTTCTGATACAGTCTCCCACAGTATTCTTGCCAGCAAGTTAAAGAAGTATGGATTGGATGAATGGACGATAAGGTGGATAGAAAGCTGGCTAGATTGTCAGGCTCAATGATCAATGGTTCGATGTCTAGTTGGCAGCCAGTATCAAGCGGAGTGCCCTAGGGGTCGGTTCTGGGGTCAGTTTTGTTCAACATCTTTATTAATGATCTGGATGATGGGATTAATTGCACCCTCAGCAAGTTTGCAGATGACACTATAATGGGGGGAGAGGTAAATACTCTGGAGGGTAGGGACAGGGTCTAGAGTGACCTAGACAAATTGGAGGATTGGGTCAAAAGAAATCTGATGAGGTTCAACACGGACAAGTGCAGAGTCCTGTACTTAGAAAGGAAGAATCCAATGCACCGCTACAGGCTGAGGACCGACTGGCTAAGCAGTGGTTCTGCAGAAGAGGACATGGGGATTACAGTGGATGAGAAGCTGGATATGAGTCAGCAGTGTGCCCTTGTTGCCAAGAAGGCTAACGGCATATTGGGCTGTATTAGTAGCAGCATTGCTAGCAGATCGAGGGAAGTGATTATTCCCCTCTGTTAGACACTGGTGAGGCCACACCTGGAGTATTGTGTCCAGTTTTGGTCCCCCCACCACAGAAGGGATGTGGAAAAATTGGAGAGTCCAGCGGAAGGCAACAAACATTATTAGGGGGCTGGGGCACATGACATATGAGGAGAAGCTGAGGGAACTGGGGTTATTTAGTCTGCAGAAGAGAAGAGTGAGGGGGGATTTGATAGCAGCCTTCAACTACCTGAAGAGGGGTTCCAAAGAGGATGGAGCTAGGCTGTTCTCAGTGGTAGGAGATGACTGAACAAGAAGCAATGATCTCAAGTTGCAGTCGGGGAGGTCTAGGATGAATATTAGGAAACACTATTTCACTAGGAGAGTGGTGAAGAACTAGAATGGATTACCTAGGGAAGTGGTAGAATCTCCATCCTTAGAGGTTTTTAAGGCCTGGTTTGACAAAGCCCTGGCTGGGATTATTTAATTGGTGTTGGTCCTGCTTTGAGCAGGGGATTGGACAAGATGACCTCCTGAGTTCTCTTCCAACCGTAATATTCTATGATTCTATGTTATATAAAAAACCCTAAACACTGGAAACTCAGGAAATCCAGAGTTAAAATTCCATAGCTTCCTGGCTCTGACCCTGGCCCTGGTCACTCTCTGCCTTCGAGTTGAAAACCCTCACCAACTGCATATGTGAATTTCAACAATATGGTCCCTAGTTATTAAGAGTATTACCATACTAGATCAGACCAGTGATTCATCTAGTCCACTAGCCTCTCTGATAGAGGCCAGAACCAATGCTTCAGAGGAAGAAGATATAACAATATTCACAATGGACAATAATGGGAAAGCCAGAAAACAGGCATTTTCTGCCTAATTACAGAGAAGCTAGTGCTTGGCTTAGGCTCTCAAGCATGAGGGCATATATCCCTTATACTTTTATCCTTTCTAATGTAACTGTGGACGTTCTTATTATCCATATAAAAGTCCAGTTCTTTTTTTACTCCTGTAAGATCTTGGACTTAATATCTTGTGGCAATGAGTTCTATGTGCTAGCTGTAGGTTGTGTAAAAATGATTTCATTTTATCAGTTTCAAATTGTATTGTCTCTGATTTTTCTGGGTAGCCCTTTATTCTTATAGTATGAAAAACAGGTATAAGGATTCTCAGGTTGGGCACTGAAAAATGGAGGCACCCAAATGCAATGGCTTATTTATTTTATTTATTTTGTAAATTTAGGCCTTAAATTCAGATTAGGTGGAACTGAGTTTGTAACATTCACAAACCTCCTCTCAAAAGTTCACACACAGAGCCCCTCACATGGCTCCCAGGTGAAACAAAAACTGCTAGTAACTAAAAACCTTTCTACTCTAACTAGGTAAAAGTAACTTTTGTGCTAGTTCACCTTGAAAACTACTGCTAGTGCATCAGTAACATGGTAGGCACTGTACAGCATAAAGGAAGATTCGATATGGTACCAGCTTTAAAGAACATACAATCTGAACAGCATATAAAATTGGTTTGGAGTTTTCATATCAAACAATTTTAAGTTATGAGTGAATTTAAAAGGTAAAGTGATTTTCTAAAAGTGAAAACTCATCCATTTTTCTAAGTTCCTCACAGTGATTCTCAACCTCTTGTCTAAATAATCTCAAACTTTAAAATAAAATCTCGATTGACTAGAAATTGTTGTAATATCTGATTGTCTCATATCTCTGAATGTTCCCACTTACCGCAATGACAAGGGGAATGGAGTTGAGAAATGGTTTTCTAGTGCCAGAAAACCCCATTTATTCCACCAAAAACCACTAGAGACTGCAGTCTGTGATTTTATATGCAAGTTTACTTCCAATCTGAAATCCCTTCCTTGTGCTTGTGCCCTCGCATGTGTTTTATATTAAGTAACATTGTGTCCTTAAACAAACAAGAAACATAAAAGAAAATACACACCAGTTGGGATGATAGAGTCTCTGTTTGCCAGAACTGGGATATGTGTGCCATCTATTGTCCCACTATAGTTCAGGAAGCTTCAAATCCCTCATCTATTTTCTGCACATTGTCCAGACTCACATGTCTGCATATCAAGAGATACTTATGGCCTTGGACACCTTTCTGACAACCACTCCACTGGGTTTTCCAACACCAAAGTGACTACCTACCAACCAGAGTTGCCAGCTTCCAGAGTGCAATTGCCACCCGCTTTTCCGCTGCCAAAGCAGCTCTCATTCTAACGTCTCTGTGCTAGAGGGCTGAGGAGAGCTCAACACACAGATCCAGGAGTGTGGCCATCTGCATCCAGAAGTTCTGCAGCCACAGTTGGTCACCCCAAATCTGCATCACAGTGCGGTCCCACCATTCAGTGCTCCTTTCTCCAGCGTAGAAGCACCACTCTACTGTGTGGAGCTGGTCAGCAAATGCCTGCAACACCCTCAGTTTTAATTCACTGTCTACATTATGCATTACCCCTCCTCAATTGTCTTATCTTCATTGCAGCACTACAGCTGGTAGCGGAAGTTCCACAAATTCAATGTGCACTGAGTTTCTAAAACAGACTTGAAAATTCCTCTGAGCTGTTCAGGATTCATGTTTCTTTTAGTGACATAATAGACAGAAAAGTGGCATGAGGAACTGTGGGAATTTTTAAAAATGGCATGAAAATTATGGGATGGAATTATGGGGGAGCTCCCATAAATCTGAGCACTGTGCTGGCATCCCAAAATGCACTGCAAAATGTCCCACGGGCATTGCATCGGGCAGTGGTGCAGAAGCCACTGGGACGTCCACGCACAGTGTACTTCATCTTCCGCTGACACAACCGCTCGTGGCTACGATGGGCGGCAAGAACAAAAGCAGCCAAATGTGCACATGCTCTTGTGCTATAGGAGTGTCGGTGGCTGTAAGCTGACAAAAGTTTTGTCAGTGAACCTTTGTAGTGAAGACATAGCCAAGCAGTACTTCAACAAAAGTACTTCACAGTGGAGAATCTACCTCAGTTCTTTTTTCTTTTTCTTTTTTTAAAACCAAGTATGTGGCCCCAGGCAACCCAGCTCTTTCCCAACAGGACTATTTTGGCTTGCTATCTGAAAATGGCCTGTGTCCTAAAATTTATTTTAATTATATACTTTTTCACTATACCTTAAAACAAAACAGCAACACGAGGGCTAGTCTTGTTGTTTAAGTGGAAAATTAGTCATTTGGAGGAAGCATGAAATCATTAATTTCACAGGCCAGCTATTTTAGCCAATTCCCCATGCAATCATTATGAGGAGTTTGTAGGGAGACTAACTGAAATCCTGAGAACTACTGAAAGCTACACTATTATCTGTGACCCTGTAGCCCATTAAGATTTAAGAGCAGTTGCACTTCAAAATCCTCCCACTCCTGGATTTGTGTCTTACCAGATAAAAGCAATTTGTGTTCAGTTTATTATTAGCACAGACCTATTTTTGCTCTGATGCTTCCTAGCAACCTCAGTGGAGTATCTGTTTGTTAGTTTGCTTTTCATAAATTGTTATCATAAGCCCATGGTAACATACAAGGAAACAGTACTTGATGAACTAGCTGATACCCCTGACAAGATGAGGATATGAACAATGAGCATATTATATCTACACACACACTTTTTCGTTTATACACACATATATACAAGGGAATATACAGTACATGTGACATGGACATATATCACATATTGTAAATATATACACATATGGTGATATCCATGTGAAAAGTCATAGAACTATGTGAAGAACTAATATCGTATATCTTTGAGCACCTCATCTGTCCCCTGTCCATCCATCTTCCCATCCTCCTTTGAACTTTTTAACATTCCAAAAACATTTTCAATGAGTTGTCATTATATATGAAATAAAATCAGCCTCACAGAGAAATATTTACTTGTTTCCCCCCTCAAATTATGTTCAGTCCTGTAGTAGAGGGCAGAACATCACAAATTAATCATCCAATATCTCGCAGCCTTGCAGTGCTTTCCGCTTTTCTGTGGGATCCAATACTCGCTTTTTCCTTTGGAAGGGCCCAGGAGAATGGATTTGAAAACTGTGATATTTATATGCATAGAAAAACTGTTTCATTCCACTTTGAGAGGGTTTTATGGCTTCCTCTGAGCACAGAAACACTGAACTCATGATAAGGAATGTACCTGCTGTTACAGTGAGAGTATGAAAAATAGTCATGATAAATTTTCTTTAACGTCTCTAAATCATTCCTACAATAACTTTTTTCATGTACTGTAAGTATCTTATACAGAGTACATGATCGATTGTAGTGTACAGCTTTTATTGGCATAAGTTAGGGATGACCTGTATAACTCATTTTTGTCACTCATAAGTAATGTGGCTTCCTCAGACTCATGCTGATAAAACATTTATACTCCTCTATCATGAATTCTCTGTATTACAGGAAGAGACAGTTGCAATACCTGGTTGCCTAATATTTTCCATGAGAAGCCCCTGTTCTTAGTTGTTTATAACTGCTAATGTTCTTACGTGGGCTGCTTACGCTCTACCTCAGGCTCAATTTTTAAGTGTCAGTAAAAGTGGCTTAGCTGTTTCCAAGGATTAAGTTTAGGGAAAAGAGCTAGTTTTGCTAATGTTAAAAGCCTTCTCTTTGAAGATCTCTAGTGCTTCCATGGTAAAATTGGCAGAGTGATAGTCCTGGGGACAGAGAGGTCCCTTTTCTTCCCCATGAAAACACACCCAGATTTGGCCAAGTTTGAAAATCATCGTTTGTGTGTGTGTTTAGAGCTTTATAGAAGCTTGCTGCTAAAATCTCTGAACCGTCCCTGTGCACTGAAATGTCTTCCCAGATCTGCACAGATTGAGCCTTACATGGGGCAGGAGCAGCAGCTGCCTCTTTGACCTAAGGGAAGGAGAGAGCCAGTAGGAAAGCATGAGTTCTTCTCGACTTACTGACTATAATTCTGTGAAATTCACAATCCTTCTTATTGAGCAAGGCTTCATAACTGCACGTTAAGAGACAGGCAAGTGTCATTCCCCCATTTTACCAGTGGGGCAACAGGTATTGTACAAAGTCACTTCAGACACAGTTGAGACCTGGCCTCTGTTTCTGATATGGCAGAACCACAGCATGTCAAATCAATGTGCTTAGCTCTGCTATTTGTAACCACAAGAACAAACTCCCATTCAGAGCCGGGAATAAACTCCTAAGATTCCTCTGTTGTCCAGCAAATAATTAGGTAAGCCACTGTCAAAGTGTGTGCTGTGTCCCCCTGTAGTGGCTGGTCCACATAGATGTTAACAGTTCTTTATTACTACTAGTTACTCTCTTAGCTCAAGTTTTTGAGATCCATGCTATGAATATAAAGGTCCTTAATTCAAACCTTACTGCTGATCCATATGGCAGTTAATATGGTTCCATGTATTTTATTTTTCCAGTTCCCTTTTTAAAAAAACCTAGACATTTACATACAATAATTACTTTAAAAGAACATTATGGTTGCAAAGTCAAGCATTCAGTCGTTAGGAAATGACAGAATTATAGTTGTCCATGAAATCTTAATTCAGCCCCCTTGTGTGTGCTGTATGATGTAGTTTAATTACATGATCATATATTCTTTGTTCTACAAGACACCTTCTTCATCCAGTGCACAGGATGGACAGTGGATGAGGCAGGAGGTAGTAAGAACAAGGATGTTCTATTCTGGTTAAGGTCCTAGACTGGGACCCAGGAGAGCTAGGTTTTACCCCAAATGTCATAGACTTCATACGTGATGGTAGGAAACAGGTTTCAGAATAACAGCCGTGTTAGTCTGTATTCGCAAAAAGAAAAGGAGTACTTGTGGCACCTTAGAGACTAACCAATTTATTTGAGCATAAGCTTTTGTGAGCTACAGCTCACTTCATCGGATGCATACTGTGGAAAATACAGAAGATGTTCTTATACATACAAACCATGAAAAAATGGGTATTTACCACTACAAAAGGTTTTCTCTCCCCCCACCCCACTCTTCTGCTGGTAATAGCTTATGTAAAGTGATCACTCTCCTTACAATGTGTATGATAATCAAGTTGGGCCATTTCCAGCACAATAATTCATAGCCACAAAGAGTCAAATGAAGATTACAGAGGCAATCTTTATTCTGGCATTTCCCACCTGCTTGATTTTGGAATCTTAATATTCTTTTAATCCCCCCCCCCCCATGTACTCTGTGTGTGTACTATATACACACACTGCACACACTGTAGTTATAGTAATACACGTGTGGTTTGCTTGTTGATTGTAGGTTGTCTAATTATATTGAATTGAAATCCCGCAGGCTAGAGAAGATGTCATCCACATGCTGAAGACAGAGAAAACCAAACCTGAAGTTTTAGAGGCCCACTATGGATCTGCAGCTCCAGAGAACGTGCTGCGAGTGTTGCATAGGGATGCCATCCTTGCCCAAGAAAAATCTGTAGGGGAAGATGTCTATGAGAAACCCATTTCAGAGGTAATAACTTATCCAATTCCCCAAGAAAGGATGGATAGAATGAGTCATGATGAATAGACTGTGCCCATTTACCTTGCTGTCATTGCACAAAGCAAGAGCCAAATGCAGTGTTCACTGCTCATGCAAATAAAAGGAATTGAAGGGAAGGTGAATATTTCCTTGTTACAAAACCACCAAAGCATGTTCCCCATGATAATAGCATTGGCTCTGAATGCAAAAACAAAAGCCTCTCATGTTCTTTAGGGGACTTTGCCCTCCTTCCCCCCCTGCTCCCCTAAGTAGTGAACATGAAGCAGTTAAGCAAAGACAAACCCTCCCAGGATGGTGAATGATTACATTTTGACTCCACATTTTAAATTCCTTTCCATTAATAGGTACAAATCTGTAGTGATAAGTGCTCTTGACAATGTGTCTTCTGTTAGAGTATCATCAAGTGAGCAGTTAGGATGAGAAGTCTATTTCACTCACACCAGTGTAAATTAAATGTTACTCCATTGAAGTCAATCCACATGCAAAATAAATTTCCCTCCCACCCCAATTTTCATGAGACTGGATCATTGCACCAGGTGAAGAAGTTAAGTCTAGGGACCAAATCCCATAGTCTTTACTCAGTCCTTAGAAAGTTTGTCTTCAACAGTCATTTTGTCAATACGATGACTGTGGGCACAATCCTGTACCCAATGGCATCAGTCAACCTGATTCTCTGTTATAATGCTGATTTTATGCTGGTTTAATGCCATTGAAGTCAACAAAGTTACACGAGCATTAAAATGGTGTAACAGTGTGGAGAATCAGGCGTATAGGGGGCAAGATCAGGCTCTAAGTTAGACCTATAGCATTTGATCCTTGGTTTGAAGTCTATGAAGCTATACCAGTGTAGAATAGGTAGGAGACCAGAAAAAGGTCCTAATATCTACAGGGTGTATCCAAAACTAAGCACCGAGCACGTTCTTAAGATAAAAAAGGCCATCTTTGAGTTCAGTTATTAAGGTAAAAACTAGCATCCCTAGGGTTTTAGTTAATCTCTTCTACTTTTTCGAAATACATCAGTAATAATGGTACAATAATTACAGTAATAATGATACAATGGTTGAACAACCCACTGTATTAGATGACATTTTTTCAGAATTTAGAGTCAACAGAGTGATCAAACTGATTCAACATGCCTGGGTGATTGGTTATGTTAAAAAAATGTAAAGAAGGATCAGGACACATTATAAATACATGTATATTGTATCTGAGATCCCCTCACCATATTCAAGGTGTCCAGTGCAAATTATGAGGCTAGGTATTCATAAGAATTGGCCAAGAGACCCCCCATATTAACTCATGCCAACATTTGCTTCATATAGGAAAAAAGTGAGTCACAAAACACCCAAGAGTCTTAGGATGCATGCAGCCACTTTATTGCTTAGTACCAGAATAGGAACAGTGCAGCTGATGAACTCTACCCGCAAGTCAAAAAACTAGCACTGATAACTGCCAGCCAAAAAATGTACAATGTGCCACAATGTATGTACAATTTTGCAAGGACTTTCTGGGTAGAACACAGTACAATTCATATTAATTGTGTCTAGTAGAAGACAATTTAAAATACACTGCGTACTTTTAATGTGACATCTTCTGGAATATTTGTGAGGTGAGTAAGTGGGGAAAACAGATTGTACCATTCAGGAGGATACATTAAATATTCACTTTGAACAATGATAAAAGAACTTAACAAGACTCTTTTGTAATAGGTGGCAAGGGCACTGTATCCATGGAGTCCCATGGTTTGGGAGGGACTCTTTGTTCTCTGTAAAACTTGTACAGCAAGGAATTTATTAGAAGATGATTGGTATAAAAATACCGCGTTTACAATATTTTCTGGCTTCAAAAGGTCCATTGTCCAGATGAGAATGCAGCTGATGCCAGGCTCTCTCCTTTATGAAGTTTAATGAGCACCTCAGACTCTCCTGTTTATCATCTAGAGTTGTTTCAAAAGGGCTGCAATCCTGTTCTCATCTTTCCATTAGCCCATTACAGGGATAGCATAAAATAGCAACTAGCTTGGCCAGCCCTGGCTGTAGAAGACATGATTCCCACAATGGGTGGGCTGAGTGTGATCAGGTGATATTTTTGTTGGAGGCACATAATCAGAAGGGTACTGTGTGGGTCTAGCTGAATGGGAAGTTTGTTACAAACTGAATGAGAACTCAGATTCAATTGCCTTCTCCCCAACAAAACACTGAAAGTAGCTGCGTGAATAGCGATGTTTGGTATTGCTCTTTCCTAGCAACTTTATACACGTGTACCAGAAAACTAGTGTTTGAAAAATAGCTGGAATAATAATAAATAATAATAATAATTAATAACAATATAATTAATAATAACATTAGACAAATTAAAAAAAATAAACCATTGCCAATAAAGTAATGAGATAAATTGTAAAAGAAGAGGAAGAGAAAAAAATTCTAAAATGAACAGTAACCAGAAATGTATTACAAAAAGAATCCACACTGACTCTAGCTAATTTAGGTTTTATTTTTAATCAATCTAATGAATGGCAGCTACGAGTGCATGTCGAAGATGCGCACCCCAATTTTCAGCTTTAGGCATGCAACTTAAGTGCCAAACCCCATGTTTAGGCATCTAAATTCCCATCTAGCCATTCGAATGCAGGATTTAGCTGTCTAACATTAGGCATCTTAATTTGTACATAGGGTCCACCCTCTTTTCTTCTGATGGGTGTCCTCAACTGCCATTGACTTCAACAGGCCTGAGAACACATTACCAGACAGGAGAGGCTGAACACCTTGTCTGTTCAGGTTCTTAAAAGAGCATTGCCTCAGACCTGCCGCACTGGAGGCACTGAACACCCTCATTTCCCCTTCCAGTTGGTAGGAGTTGAAGGTGCTCAGCACCATGTTGCAGGAAGCACTCAGTATTTTAAAATGGTGTCAGATTCTGTTCTTCATATATCTGGGAGCTATGCAAATGTTTAATATAAATATACTGTATAAAGAAATCATTCTTTTCACAGAACAATTATTCTGGTTCCTAGCCGCTGCTTTATGTAAAACCCAAGACATAAAATTACTGAACTGGCATTTACTAAATACAATTTCTTCTGTTAGTTAATCAGTCAATGTCAGTGAATGAGACCTTTCAAACAGTCCATTCTCCTTTTCAACAATCCAGCTGGACAGACTGGAAGAAAAGCAGAAAGAGACGTATCGACGCATGTTGGAACAGCTCCTCTTGGCCGAGAAGTGCCATCGGCGTACAGTTTATGAGCTGGAAAACGAGAAGCATAAACATACAGATTACATGAACAAAAGCGATGACTTTACCAACCTCTTGGAGCAGGAGCGTGAAAGGTGAGCACTAGAGTTACTATGTAGCATATCCTCAACATCCTTGACACTTCCTCAGTTAAGAAGTGAAAAGTTTTTTTATGTGATACATCTATTGCCCATGCAAACTATTTGTAAAATGTCACCGTGATCGCATTGTACTAATAACATTGTTCAGGTCCAGAGCTGGGAGATCTCACCAGACATTTCTGTGAGTATGCACTTGAGTTTTAAAATGAATTTCCTTTGGCCACACCAGTGCCCAATTTGTGTTCATCTTCTGGAAACTTTTGAGTGATCCAATTTTATTTACATTGACTGAATTTTAATCTGGCATGCTGAACCCAAGGTGGTAGGCTTCTTATGGAATGGAACACCATTTAGCACAGCAGGAGGACATGGTTTCCAAACCCACATTCTAGAGCCTTGGCACGGAAGTGAGAAGAAGTTGATTGCACTCTTCACATCCAGGGCTATGAATTCACAATTGATTGAAGAGTGATGCTTCAGGCAAGGTGTGCGTGTCCCAGGAAGGAAATGTTTTCTAAAAATTGCCTAGTCCTGCCCATCTGCTACCGCAGACTCGTTGCAGACATTCCCAGGAAGAAAGATGCGAGATTCACTGAGTAAATTATTTGTTACCTATTTCCTCAGCGAGGTTCAAGACCATCTTTTTGTGGATGATGCATGAAGCTACAAAGTCTGTATGTCTTGGCTGCATTGCTGAGCTGATTGACAAATTTCAAAGAGCACAAACTCTGCTGCATTTTACCCAATAATGTGACATGTTGTCACCTTTACAGCATATCAAGAATTATGTTGGCTTGTTTTTCCAGTTAAGGAGTATGACAATTATCACCTTTGGTTGCTTGTGTATAAATTATTTTTATATATGCTGAGTATTTATGTATGTAGAGATACATATGTATGCCCAGAGACTACACAAACAAGGGTTTGATCCAAAGCCTATTGAAGTTAATTGAAAGCTACCCATTGCCTTTAATGATCTTTGGATCAGGCCTTTAGCACTATAGAAGTACATATTATGATAATAAATTATTATAAGAGTGTTGCAGTATTATCTTCTCTGATTACTTTCTACAAATCACCCAGCTCATTCCCTTTAATCTGGCAGTTATTGCCATCTCACCATCCCAGAAATGAATTTGTGTTGTCCAAATAATGTGGTTTTGCACATTGAACTCTCTCTCCTCCTAGACACTATTGGTGAGTGTTGTCCTGACAGAATCAGGTACAAAATATTTCTTTTAGATAAGGCACAAAGAGTGAATTACTGACATCTCCAAAATCAGCCTTTTTACTTTTTATACATTGATTTTGCCAACATTATTTCTTATATATTTGATCAGCTTATAAAGTGACTACTGCAAAAGAACTGACGTGTGGTCTAAAAAGTGTAACACAAACACAAATCTATATTAGTGTGGGAGCATTTCAGATCAACCAGACTGAGCAACCCTAAACCATTTTGTTGGCTTGTCAGCAGCATTGCCAACCCCAAATGTTCACAAATCATGACTCAGGCCCCTCAGAATCATGAGATTGGCTTTAAAATTAGCCAATTAAAATGAGATTTCAATAAATAATTTCTGGGACTTTTTAAATTTGTCTTTTGATGTTTGATCCGTTAGCATTCCCATTTTCAATAATTTCTCCACAGCCATAAGGGCTAGAAACATACTTAAAAAAAAAAAGCCGAGATTCTTACATAGTCACATGACTAAAGGAGCTGGGACTTTAAGATAAACACCTAATATCCTGAGACTCACAATCAAATTATAAGAGTTGGCAGCACTACCAGCCCTGGAGATTAAAGCCCATTTTTTTATCCACCAATCAGGGATGGTTTGAAAGTGCCAGTGAGAGTTTCCCTGCAGCCTCACTTTATCCCTATCCTAGAAAAGCACCTTCAAAGGTGAGAGGTATTTATTATGTGTAAACCTGTTCACTGCCAATTGAATTGAGATCACCAGCTCAATTCATATGGGCCACTAACAGCCCTAAAATGATAAACTATTGGTCATCACTGGCTTGTGCTGTTTTCTTTGGTGATCTGGAGTTGAGTTCTGTCTCCTGTTACTAATCCTCTACATCCAGTCCCATCTCTATGTGCATTCTCTCAGTCTCTCTGCTCCATTATGTGCCTCCTTTTATAAACTCCATGAATAGTGCAAAAACAGCAATAAAAATTTGAATTTAAATATATATTGAAAGCAGATCCTTTGGGAACAGCCAAAACCAGTGGTTCTCAAACTTTTGTACTGGTGACCCCTTTCACATAGAAAGCCCCTGAGTGTGACCCCCCTTATAAATTAAAAATGCTTTAAAATATATTTAACACCATTATAAATGCTGGAGGCAAAGCAGGGTTTGGAGTGGAGGCTGACAGCTCGCAACCCCCTATATAATAACCTCGCAACCCCCGAGGGGTCCTGACCCCCAGTTTGAGAACCCCTGGCCAAGACCATTTGCCTCAGTTACCAGGGCAAATAGATGTGGGGCAAGAATTGCACCTGTTGAAGGCCCTTTGATTTTTTTGAGTGACAAGAGAAATCTGATACCATAAAAACGGCCATACTGGATGAGACCAATGGTCCATGTAGCCCAGAATCCTGTCTTCTGACAGTGGCCAATGCCAGATAATTCAAAGGCAATGAATAGAACAGAGCAATTATCAAGTGAGCCAACCCCTGTCATCCAGTGCCAGCATCTGACAGTCAGAGGCTTCGGGACACTCAGAGTTTGGGTCTGTATCCCTGACCATCTTGGCTAATAGTCCTTGATGGACCTATCCTCCATGAACTTATCTAGCTCTTTTTTGAACCCAGTTATACATTTGGCCTTCGTAACATCCCAAGCAATAAATTCCACAGATTGACTGTGCATTGTGTAAAGTAATACTTCCTTTTGTTTTTTTTAAACTTGCTACTTATTAATTACTTTGGATGACTCCTGGTTCTTGCGTTATGTGAAGGGTAAATAAGACTTCCGTGTTTGCTTTCGCCTTATTCACTTATTCTTCCTTTCGCTCTCTCTCTTCCAAGATGAACAATCCCAGTCTTTCTAATCTCTCCTCAAACAGGAGCTGTTCCATACCCCTAATTATTTTTGTTGCCCTCCTCTGTACTTTTTCCATTTCTAATATATCTTTTTTGAGATGGGGTGATCAGAACTGCATGCAGTATTCAAGGCGTGTGTGTACCGTGGCTTTATATAGTGGCATTATGAGTGAGGTGTTGAAATTGTTCATTAATTTAGACTTAAATGGTCTCAACTCTTACCCTTCAGGGGACAGATCCTTTAGGATTTGAGTGCACAAGGAATTCAGGATCCAGACTAATCTGACTTCAAATAGCTTATTTCATATATTTTTTAAACCGAAAGTAATATCTTTGGAAGGACAAATTCAGAGAGAAAGATAAACTAGTGAAATGACTCATCACAAAATCCAAAAGAAACTGTCAGCAAGGTCTTTTCATCAAGAGACAGGGTTTGTAACAGGAAAGAAAATTAAGTTGAGATAAGAAAAACCCATCCCCAGCTCAAGGTTCAATCCAGTCTAAGACACTGGATGGGGAGCCAACCCCCCCAAAGGCATTTTCCCTTCTCTCTTCCCTTAGCCATTCTTATTTTACCATCAGCATCATCTATATTATTTATATTATGGCAGTTCTCTGAGGCCCAGGCCCCACTGTGCTCAGAACTGAACAAATACCCAGTCCCCCTTATGCAAGGGAAAGCAGAAGTTGAGCTGAGGTTAAACTGTTGTTCACCCCATTATACATGCAGTATCTGCAGTGGTAATGGAGAGTGGTTACCTAGAGAAAGAACAATCCTGTAGAAGGTCCATTTCTTACGAGTCAGGCATAATGATAATGCTTAGAAGTTATATGTCTCTTTCCCTCTACAAAGAACTTAACAAACCTTTCATAACTTTATAGGCTGCCTTTCAGAGACCACATGCCCCATACCATTTTGCCCAAGCTAAAGGTCGGAAGCTCTCTAAGAACAATCAGAGGGCTCATGGGTCTTACATCTTCCCAATCCTCATATATAATATTTACTTTATAATGCTATAATACTTATATAGTTTCAATCAAAAAATGTCAAAGCACTGGGTGGAAAACATAACAGGAGTGTATAAAACATACCCATCAAGGAGAGGAAATTGTAGCAAGCAGCAACCAGTCACAAAATGATCCCCAAGGGCTGTAGCTGTTTGACTTTGCCAAATTTAAAAAGCCAGCTCCAGAAAGGCATGCTGGGGAAAAAATCCTATAAGAAGGCATCTCTACACTAGGAAGAGTTGGAATCAGAAGTTCCAAAAGAAGATACTCCTAGAGAAAGGGTGGCCTTTGTGTTTTGTAAATATCTCTATAGTTTATTTTTATAAAGATTGGAATACAAACCACATATCTTGTTTCCTAGTCCTGTAACTTAACCACAAGTCTATCTTTCTACCCTTACTCACTTTTATCACCATTTTCTCCACCCTCATTCTCTTTTTCTTTGTACTGCTGTATCCTCTACTGTTTAGCAAAGTTTACTACTTGTCTGTTCTTGTTTCAATATCTCCATCAATGAGGTATATTATTAGATATAATTAATCCTGTTTGCAGTCTGTGCTGTCTTTCAGGAGGACGCCTGGTGGCCTGCTAAATTTGCCAGTATCTGTTAGGTACAGGTGATACCATTCCATTCAGCCAACTATCCAGGCCTTGCACTTCCATTGGCACCCTTCTTTCCTCCCACCCACTGAGGTCTAGCATACACATTAGCTAGATCCAGGCCTATTCCCAAGCCACTTCCCTGACAGTCTCCTTTCCTTCTGTTTAGTCTCCTTCTGTTGTTCTCTCCTACTGCAAAGCCTTTAGACTATCCAAACTCCATAGCCCTGTGGTATTGTCTTGCCTTCCCATTCATGGTTAGCACCCTGTCACTCATCTCTTCTTCCTCACTCATACTTGGTGGCTTTGGGTAGGGAAGTGGGGTAGTCTTCATTCCCCTCCCACCTTCTCAGGGTTAATAGGATGAGTAGCACAAGATGGCCACTCACACCACACTGGGCCTTCTGTGGAGATGAGGTGCCAGGTGAGGGCCAACTCTTCCTCATACATGAAGTTTTTTGTGGAGGTGGGATTCTAGGAGGCCCCTTTCCTGTGTCCAGAGAAGGGAACAGTCATCCCTCCAGCTAAATCATGGCTGAAGTCTTTGTATAGTTGCAAATATTTCTGTACATTGTATTTGGCCACAGCAGTGAGCAGACTGCCAATCCCTCCAGCCCAAGGCTTGGGGGAGAATGCCTCGTACTATCTACAGAAAATTCAATAGGTGGGAAGAGCAGTAACCTGTGCCTGGCACCCCAACTCCCCTAAAGTTCCAGTGTGGAGGAGAACAGCAATCTAAGGCCCGCTAGAGAGCCTGGGAAGAAAGGAGAGGGCTGAAAGCCACTGGGCCACTTTTCAAAGACATCAGTAGTAAGTGGGGTCCAGAGGAAACAGGAATGGCTGTGTCTTGGGGATGGGAGAAGTGGGGTCTGGGTGGAGTTGGGATGGGGTCTTGGATAGAATTAGCCACTGTAGAAAGGAAGGGCTGATGTAGCAGCTGCAACTGATCCTTTCAGCACAGTCCCACAATGATCCTTCCCATCCTTCAGTCACAGCTTTGACAGCTGAGAGCACTGGCTCTGTCACCTGTCAAGCTGGTTGCATGCAAGCATGAGAGCAGCTGAGGCAGTTCTTGGCTCTGTTCATTCACCCACAAACCTCTCCTCAGGGCAAGGCTTAGTGTAGCCAAGAGGTAGTGCTTGTTGCCCTCCGCTCTGCTTAGTCCCAACCCTCAGATAGCAAAGAAAGATATAAAAATATAACAAAAACTACAACTTTATTACAAACTTTAAACTCTTTCTTTGGTCCCCTGGAGATTCACTTGGAAAGCAAAAGACAAAAATCAAAGATTAATTACCAGAGACATGTGGGCACACCCTTCGGTGCACTCTACTTGGGAGTGCCACCACTGTCCATCCACTGCCTCAGTGTCTCCCACACTCCTGAGATCGAACATAGGAAGGGGTCATTAGCTAAAATGCAGAGTAAGGCTATTGCTGTCACCCAATCCCATTACTCTCTTGTAATTCCCCATGGTGCCTCAGCACCCATTCATTGCCTCACTGACCCCCCAAGGAATGGTTCGTATCCTGGAAGTCCTACTGCATTGTACGGGGGGCAGGGGGCAGGAGAAACTAGATGTGCTAAATGGAGGGTACCCTATAGAGATGGCCTCTCTTCAGATCCTGGCTTGGATCACTCCCCTTTCTCCACTCAGGAGAGAAGAAAGCCATTAGTTCAGCTACAAATGAAAGCAAAAGACCAGGAAAATAAGAACTGAAAAAACATTAATGGCAAAACCAAAATGAAAAATACTACTGAATAAATGAATGAAAAGAATACAGTCCAGTCCCTCACGTCTGCAGGCATCACCACTCATAGGCAGTGATGCTTCTCATAATACAGCTTGTGCCTCTAGATCCACTCCAGAGTCAGTCTGGCCGTGGTTCGGGGTGATTGGTGATGATCTACAGGTGTGACCATGGCCCCAGCTTCTCAGGAGCTGCTGTAGGCATTATGGGATTAGTGAAACAAATCCCAGAACCTACAATGCTTGCAGGGAGTGCTGTGTGCACCTAAAGCAGGATGGCTAGGGTGGAAGCACTGCACCATTGCAGACTCTCACTGATTCAGTCACAATGCTGCAGGTTGCGACAGTGCAGTCCTCAAAAATAGATGCAGTCACAGAGAATGCCTGATTCCATTGTGCAGTCTCCCTCAGTGGGAGTTCTCCAGTGGACCTCACAGGTAAAACCTCACAGGTGAAACCCATGAGAGGAGGAGACAGGGTTTCCTTGGCAAGAGGAGCAAGGCTTTGGAAAGCATTAGCAGTCGAGATGAGCACAACTGCAATTCTCATAGCCTTCAGAATGAAAGGTAAAACTCACTCCTTTGACTTGGTTTCCATATAGTCACAACTAACAACGTCATGGAAGAGAAAAGGTGGAAGAGGAGGAGAAAGAGCTGAAGACATGAAGTAAGAACAAGAAAGGGAGTAATAGGAGAGGGAGCTGAGAGAGATGGAAGAAAGAAAGAAAACCTACACAAACAAAAAATTCACCCCAACTACCTTGAGGGACATGGAGAAAATGCATTAGGCCAGTGGCTGTTTATATTCTTGATTTTTAATCATTTGGGAGGCTCTGAGACCTAGATCCTCAAAGGTATTTAGGCAACTAACTCCCATTGATTTCAAATGAGAATTAGGCACCTAAATGCCTTTGATCTGGGCCTGAGAATTGAGATACTACAATGCTGGATGTTGTTGTTTAAAACTAGACAATAGATTGGCTTTAGAGATGGGCCTGAGCCTGAATGTTCAGCTTCAAATCTGAATCTGTACAGCTCGGAGGGATTTGTGTCAGGTGGTGGTGTTTGGATTCATTTTGCAGAAATGGATCTGAGCTGACATGTTTGGATTAAGATCTGAATTACTCCAAAGTATAAAAGGGTTTGGATCTGGTGAAACACTAGGAGGGTGTTAGAGACTAACCAATTTATTTGAGCATAAGCTTTCATGATGCATCCGATGAAGTGAGCTGTAGCTCATGAAAGCTTATGCTCAAATAAATTTGTTAGTCTCTAAGGTGCCCCCACAAGTGCTCCTTTTCTTTTTGCGAATACAGACTAACACGGCTGCTACTCTGAAACCTGTCACTAGGAGGGTGGTGAAGCACTGTAATGGGTTACTTAGGGAGGTGGTGGAATCTCCATCCTTAGAGGTTTTTAAGGCCCGGCTTGACAGATTTGTGTCCATTTATTCTTTTGCATAGAGACTGTCCGGTTTGGCCAATGTACATGGCAGAGGGGCATTGCTGGCACGTACATTGGCCAAATTGGACAGTCTCTACGCAAAAGAATAAATGGACACAAATCTGACATCAGGAATCATAACATTCAAAAACCGGTAGGAGAACACTTCAACCTCTCTGGCCACTCAGTAAAAGATTTAAGGGTGGCAATTTTGTAACAGAAAAGCTTCAAAAAGAGACTCCAAGGAGAAACTGCTGAGCTTGAATTAATATGCAAACTAGATACCATTAACTTGGGTTTGAATAGAGACTGGGAGTGGCTGGGGCATTACACATATTGAATCTATTTCCTTAAGTTAAGTATCTTCACACCTTCTTGTCAACTGTCTAAATGGGCCATCTTGATTATCACAACAAAAGTTTTTTTCTCCTGCTAATAATAGCTCATCTTAATTAATTAGCCTCTTACAGTTTGTACGGCAACTTCCACCTTCTCTGTATGTATATCTATCTATCTTACTATATGATCCATTCTATGCATCTGAGGAAGTGGGCTGTAGCCCACAAAAGATGATACTCTAATAAATTTGTTAGTCTCTAAGGTGCCACAAGTACTCCTGTTCTTTTTGCGGATACAGACTAACACGGCTGCTACTCTGAAACTTTAAAGTCTGTTATCTAGTGATCCTGCAGGGCTAGAAATGGGCACAATGGAATGGAGAGATCCTCCATGAAACTTCTCTTGCTACAAGTCCTGGAGAGGCCTGAGAGATCAGACTTAAAACCCTGACAATTTTAGCCCCAGAAAAGCTATTTTGCATCAGTGGTGGAAGTGTTTAAATTTAGTGGTTTGAATTTTATATCCCTCTAATTCTGTTTTGGTTGGACTCATAAGCGCATTTCCTTCTCTTATTCAAGTCAGTGGCACTGATGTTAATGATTCAGGATCAGGCCGAAGCCCGTCGTCTTACAGAAGAATACAAGAAATAGCCCTGAAAGCCCTCTGAAACATTCCTAAAATAGCTTTTTCTGTAATATACATGGCATATATTTTACAGAATACATGATGGAGTGGGATGGCATTTGGGTTTTACTGGAACGTAGTTGGGATGATCTGTGTAACTCACTCATGGCTTTGACACTTGGGAATAACATCCCAAAGCCAGGCTGATAAAACATTTATAGCACAACACATATCATGTCTTTCCTATCTGTCAATATAGAAAATCAATATTTCAACCTGACAGAACCAATGTATGTATGGATATATAAATTATACACACATACACATTTATGCTAGACTTCATTACAGTGATAAAGATTTGAATTGGAGATTTCTCATTGTAGCCTCAAATTGCACTCTGCAACTAATGGGACAATGTTCCAAGTATAGAGAAGCATTTAGCATTTTCCTCCAAGGCAGGGTTGAGAATTCATGCTGTATTTCTTAAGCAATGCCCAGCTAAATCTGGCTTTAGTTAAACCCTCTTTTTGAAGTACATGACCATAATTAGATCTGCGCAGAGGAGACAGCAGGATTCTGACCCCAGATCATTCTTCTACAAAGTTTTCTTTCACCCTTCATGCAAAATTGTCTCCTCTCCTCCTCCCCCAGAGCAGCACTCCCAGCAAGGAATGTATTGGCAAGTTTCTCAGCGGTCTGTGATAATACATTCCTCTCTGCTTTAGTCATCCTGGCATCAAGATACTCCTGGCTGCTCTTCTGGTGATGTAATGCTGGGCCCACATCACCTGCAAAGAAAACTGATCTGCAAGTAATAAAAAGCACAACCTTCTTGAAACAAAAATGGGAGTATCGATGTTAGCAGATTTCAAAGTCCTTTTTTTTCCTGCTTTTGTTATTAAAGTTTCTCCTCTCCCTTATCCCATGAGAAGCCAGCACCAAGCCCTTCCTTTATTAAACATTTTCAGTTGTTTCATTTTATTTAAATATACCCAAGACAACCGGCGGGTACTAGTAGGGGATAGAATTCTGAGATTGTTGTAGAGATTCTACCCGTGATCCCCTTCAGACCTGTAGATTCTTTTGATTTTTAGAGCACTAGTAAAATGAAGAAAAGGCCACAGTATCAATCAGCCAGTGACCGATCTACAGCATAGTCTAACCAAACATAGGTCATTTTGAAATGTTCGCTGTTAATGAATCTCTCAGACTTAACATTTAAGGCCAAATTCTGAGTGTAATGCCATGCAGTGACTTCAGAGGGGCTCCGGAGCGTATAAAATAGCACAGAATTTGGCCCTTAATTATATAACATGTTTTTTCTTTTAAATTCTGGAAACTTTCACGGATAGAGAGTTGCGTATATCCATCCAAGACTTCTCAGCCATTTTCTTATTCTGACTTTGAGTTTTCTCATTTATTTGTTTTTCTGACCTGCTTTCTAAATCATGAGTCTGAAGGAAAAAGCCAGCACAGTAGGAATCCACAGCATGGCCCACAGTTACTCATCTAACCATTATGCTTTTGGCAACAGTAACTCACTGAGTCAGTCTATTTTGACTTTTCAGTAATTGCGTCTATAAACTGAATTTTGTGTTAATTAATTAAAAAAATACAATGAAAAGGGCAACAGTTTTACAATCATTAAACAGCTTTCATCCCATTCCTTTAGCTTGACATAAGTATCTATATACTTCAGAAAGATTAGTTTTTCTCTTGATATGATAAAATTTTAGGATTGCAGATTAAGTAGTTCAAGTTTAATGATAGTCTATTATGAAAACATCGGACAGTAACAAATGCTGCTTCCAAACAGTTAAGTAAATCAAAAGATCCTGAGGTCACCCATTCTTCAAGTTCTATTTTACAGTTTCAAAAAGAAAAGGAGTACTAGTGGCACCTTAGAGACTAATCAATTTATTTGAGCATAAGCTTTCGTGAGCTACAGCTTACTTCATCGATGAAGTGAGCTGTAGGTGACGAAAGCTTATGCTCAAATAAATTGGTTAGTCTCTAAGGTGCCACTAGTACTCCTTTTCTTTTTGCGAATACAGACTAACATGACTGCTACTCTGAAACCTTTACAGTTTCAGTTGACCTTTAAGATAATAACTGGAACATGTGATTTTTGTGAGGCGTGTATTTTAGCTGAGTTGTAAAGCTTGTGATCCTGATCTCAGATTTAAACAGGACTGTTCCACAAACGTTAAAATAATGAGAAAACATACAGCTACATCTAGCTGTACTAAAACAATGAGGAAATATTGTGAGGTTAACATGATGTGGTATTTGCCATGAGTTTGGGGTAATCCAAATCCCTACCTTCACACTTGGATATTCTTTAAAATTGTCAGATCTTATAGTCACTACTGGGAGCACATAAAATAGCATCATGTGGTATTTCAGCTACTCTTCCAACTGCAGATTATTTCTAAGTCAGAATCAGCTTTACAGGCCTTCAGAGAAAATTATTATGCAGAAGAGATCTATTGCATTATTTCTGAACAAGTTTACTACATCTGCAGATCCATCACTCTGAATACTCAGTGGGTCAGGTGGAGGTGGGGGAGGGAAGTTACTCTACTCAAGCTCCACTCACAATCGCAAGCTCCTCGCAGAGTGAAACAACTAGCAATATTGACATTAAAACTGGCAAAGGTGTCTTTCACGTTTACCACATAACTGAAACAAATCTGTTCGTTAACAGCTCTACTAGTCATGTTTTCAGGCTGTCTACAGCCACAGGAAACCTTAGCTGAATCAAGGTCACAGTTAGAAAGTTTTCTTCTCAAACAGACAGGCTAGAAGCACAGTTTCAATGGAAGTGGCAGGTGCTCAGCCCTGCTAACATATTACTTATGCACCACTTATTAATGGGGTGCATTAAGAATTTAGGTGTTAGGACCTGAAGAAGAGCTGTGTGTAAACTCAAAAGCTTGTCTCTCTCACCAACAGAAGTTGGTCCAATAAAAGACCATGTCTCTCTGACTTTAGGCTCTGCAGGTTGAGCATGTTGGTCTTAATTTTGCATTCAGAAACCTTGCAGAAACTGATGGAACTATAAGAAAAATGCTGGTATTGCATACCAGTTCAAGTGGTGTCTTGAAAAGACCTTAAAAATATTTTCAACCTGTTCTCTATAGCCAAAAGTTAACAATGGACCTCCACTATGAATATATCTTTCAAACAGTTTCGATAAATAGCCGCCCCCTACCTGGCAGGCCAAGGACCCCTGAACCGTTTTGTGTCCATTACAATGGCATCTGAGCTCCTTGCCTCAAGCTAATACAGGAAGTTGTAATTTAGACCTGAGTGCACAACTAATCCATAAATGTATTGGTGTGGTTAGTGGTCTCACATACACAAGTTTACATTGGTGCTACTCCTTTGATGACGTTGGAGCTACCCAAGATTTATACTGGTGTAAGTCCAATCAGAATCTGAATAATAACTTTTTAAAAGTATACAGATAAGCTGTTTCCTACTTGCAGTTTGTACTTTTAGTCTCTGAATAAAAGTTAGCTCTCTAGCAAAGTAACTTGCAGACCATATTTGTTCCACTTGTGACCGTATTAATTTTAGAGCATTTCTGTAGCCAAATACTGTATATTTATTTTTATAACAACAGTCAGTCAGGGTTGCACATTGCAGATGAACTGGTAATTTTTAGGTTCTTAGATTTTCAGGAAAGGGACTTTGCACCATTCATACTTATGGCACTGTATACATATCAAAACAATAGTAATATACAAGGCAATTGAATTTGTAGTAGTCAACAGTGGGGCAAACAGATACAAAATTTGAGTGGGATGTGGGTGAAGATGCATGAACCTTGCAGCTATTCAAAGGAAAGACAAACAGGATAGTACGAAGTTGTGGGGGAGAAATTCTCTCAACACTTCCAGTGTCTGTACCAATGGAAATCAAGAGGAGCTGCATATGTGAAGGCAAAATTTGTCTCTTTCTCTATTGTCTCTCTATTTCTACATACTAGAAATAACATAAAATACAGACGAAAGTACAGAGAAGCCATTTTCGTCTGCAGTCACCTATAAACATGCTAGCACAGACACAGAAGATAGCTATCACTTGGGAAGTTTACTGATTTTAGTAAAGAAGCAGTAGAAAAACTGGTGTAGATACAAATACACATTTTATCCATGTAACCTACTCTTCCTAGCTTCATTACACTGAAAAAATAAGGGGACAGAAAGTACTAGAGACTCTGTGGTGCAGGTTTTGATGTAATGAACAGGTGTTTGCTCTTTTGCATTCCAGGCAAAATCCACAGATACTGAAATGGAAATTAATGAAAATACCTTTCCTGCCTTTCCTACTGACAGTTGTGGCATGGTATATTAGGTTGTGGTGACAGTCAGGATTACTCAGTTTTGAAGTTATTAAAACCTATTAGTCTTACCTGCGGTCAGAAGCAGCCGCTGATTTATGTTGCACAGTTCTTGAAAATTCATTTTTGCTAAATTATGTGGAAAGCCATTCTTTGGGAAGTTTGCTAAAAAGAAAAACAAAAGCCTCAGTAAATAAAGCCATGTATTTCTGTTATGGCACCCTAAGAAACATCTTTGAAAGAATTAATAATATAAACTCATTGTATAGGCAAATGACATTATAAATGGCTAAGATTAAAGAGTAAAGGTAAAACAACACTTTCAAAAAGTAGAAAAATAATTTCTAAAATGAAGGGCTTGATATTAGACTTTTGAAGTCAATGGGAATGTTACTAATGACTTCAGTGAAGGTGGGATCAACCCAAGAAATTGCACTCCAATTGCACATTAGCAATTGTTCTACTATTAGGAAAATTCTATTATTTTTTTTTTTTTTTGGCCTCAGTTCTCTGCACACAGGTGATTTTCACTTTTCTCCTAAATCTTAGATCATTCTCATGCCATTATACACAGCTACATGAGCTACTCTGGTTTCCTAAGTCACAAGTCTCAACTTTTGCTTTGGCGAGCTTTTCTGTTCATGGCCCTCATCTTTGTTACATTGTTCACCGGAAAGTCAGATCCATCCCTCTCCCAGAACTTCTGTCACTCTGACTTTTGGGATTAATTGGCACAAAACAGCAATTTCTGCTGTGTTTTGCCCACATTTTTGTGTGTTTTGCCCTCTCATTTTATTTGCCTTTCTAAACTGATGTATCAAATGAAAGACAATGACGAGACTGACAATTATTATTAGGCTTAGAACTCAGGAGTTCCTGTCCACCAGCCCCATAACAGGTTCACTAGATTTATAGACTCAGAGAATTTAAGGCCAGAAGGGACCACCGTGATCATCTGGCCTGACTGCCTGCACATCACAGGCCACAGACCCTCATCCACTCACTCCTGTAATAGGCCCATAACCTCTGGCTGAGTTACTGGAAGTTCTCAATACTTGATTTAAAGACTTCAAGTTACAGAAAATCCACAATTTACTCTAATTCAAACCAGTAAGTGACCCTTGCCCAAAGCTGCAGAGGAAGGCAAATCCCCACCCCCATCCCAGAGCTACTCCCCTTGGGGAGCTGTTCCAGAACTTCACTCCTCTGATGGTTGGAAACTTTTGTCTAATTTCAAGCCTAAACTCATGGATGGCCAGTTGACATCCATTTGTTCTTGTGCCTATATTGGCCCTTACCTTAAATAACTCCTCTTCCTCCCCGCCCCCAGTGTTTGTCCCTCTAATGTATTTATAGAAAGCAATCATATCTCCCCTCATTCTTCATTTGGTTAGGCTAAACAAGCCAAGTTCCTTAAGTCTCTCCTCATATGGTAGGTTCTTCATTCCTCTGATCATCCTAGTAGCCCTTCTCTACATCTGTCCCAGTTTGAATCCATCTTTCTTATACACGAGAGACCAGAACTGCATACAGTATTCCAGGTGAGGTCTCACCATTGGCACTGACTTCGTGGATTCTCTGGGGCTGGAGCACCCATTGGAAAAAAAATAGTGGGTGCTTAGCACCCACCGACAGCCCCACGGATCAGACCCTCCCCCTCCTGCCCACCGGTTCAGCGGTGTGTAGGAGGCACTTGGGACGAGAGGGAGGAGAGGGGGCAGAATGGGGCGGGAAGGGGAGGGGCAGAGCAGGTGTGGGAAGAGGCGGGGCAAGGGGCAGTTTAGGGGGGAAGGGGTGGAGTGGGGGCAGAACATCCCTCGCAAACTCAGAAAGTCGGCACCTCTGGGTCTCACCATGCCTTGTATAGTGTTAATAATACTTCACTATCTCTACTAGAAATGCCTCGCCTGATGCATCTTAGGGTTGCATTAGCCTTTTTCACAGCCACATCACATTGGCAGCTAATAGTCATCCTGTGATTCATACATGCTGCTTCTAGGCGGCATTATGAGAAAGAACAGCAGCTGGAAACAAGGTCAGCAGAATTAAAACCAGCATAACGGGGGAAAGGAAGGGGTCTGAGAGGAAAGGATGGTAGGAATAAAAAGAGGATCAGTTTAGGACAGATGATACCAGAAACAAAGAGGAGGTGAACATGGGAAATGATTGCAAGTGGAAGATTTGTGAAGGAAGAAAGGGCAACAAGAGGAGCTAGATATAAAGTAGTCAGAGAGAAGAATGTGTTAAGATTTGTGCAAGTGGAAGAATGGAAGGAAGGATAGATGGTGAAGAGATGTTAGGTCAAGGAAGATGAGGATGGAGTAAGAGGCCCTGAGATTTGTCTGTGAAGACTTATTAGAGACCTTAGTGATAACAGTTTCAGTTGAGTAGAAAGAGTAGAAGGGATCCATGACTGGCTTGGACAAAAGAAACTCAAGGCAACAGTTGTAAATGGTTCATTCAGTGTTGATGAGTTTAGAGGTGAAGGGAAGAAGGGAAACAGGGCTGATGTTGGAGAGTTGGGGTGCTTTCATGGAGCTTTATAAAAGTAGGTAAGAACTTAAAGAACTTGGTCTACATAGGACACTACAGTTCTGGAGTGAGGGGCTGTGAAAATTATTGATGATGCTGATTTACTATTTGTATTATGGTTGTGCCTAGGAGCCCCAGTGATGGATTAGGTCCCCCTTGTGCTAGATGCTATACAAACACAAGTCAAAAAGACCCAAATACTGAGACCTTGAATCAATTGTTTTTAAACAGTGTTCAGGATATCAAGGATTGATTGGTATGATCAGAATAAGAGAAGAGGAATTGCTTGAAAAGAGGGTGGGAGTGGAATTGGGGATTTTTAAGGAAGGCCTTGAAGAAAGAAAGAAAGATGGTGCTTGGTAGAAGAGGAAGGAAGACGGTTCTAGCCACAAAAAGCTTGTAATTGGTCCAGCATGCTACCACCAGTCGACTCAGTAACAAGAGAACATGCCACTCTGGTATTCTGTTTACTGCACTGGCTCCCTTTATGACACCAAGTCAAGGTCAAGATCTCAGTTCTCATCTCTAAAGCCCTGCATGACACAGGTTCAAGCTACCTAAGGAACCACTTTTCTCTCATCTGTCATCTCCCATGACAGATACATTCCCAGTAGAACTATGAAACTGATGCCCCCCAGGGTCAAACTTCTGAGAATGGAAGACAGAGTGTGGATTCTTCTTCTGGCCCAAGACTATGAATTCTTCTTCTGCTGCATTGCAAATGACCTCTAACCTCATGGCCTTCAGAGCAGAATATAAACCTTAGCATTTTTCACAGCCTCAACTTACTTATGTTTTTACATAAACAATTAAAAAATAAAGGCAGCAAGATATAGGGGAGGGGAGGAGAGAAAACTGGAGAAAAGGAGGAAGAAGGGATAGATCTAAACGAGGTGGAGAAGAAGATGGGGTTGAGGAAAAGGAGGGAGAAAACCTGACTAGAGCAAGAGAGGATCAGTAGTGTATTCTGAAGCAACATGGAAGTTGCTTAGGCCAAGTCTACAGTACCACTGGCTTCGGTATAGCTTACGTCGCTCAAGGGTGTGAATAAGCCCTTCCCCCCCCGAGTGACATAAAGTTACACCAATCTAAGTGCCAGTGTGAACAGTGCTACCACCTCTCATGGAGGTGCATTTATTATGCCAACGGGAGAGCTCTCTCCCGACAGCATACACCATCTTCACCAGGAGCGCTAGAGTCTAGTGTAGACTAGCCCATAGATACTACAATGATGAGGTGGGCATGAGCGTCTAGACAGGTAGATAGGGGGTAGCATGGAACCATGCTACAGCCCTGACATTAGCAGCTACACAACCCACTGAAATCATTGAGAGTTGAGGCCACTTAATCCAGGGATATACTTGGCCCTTGTTGTTAAAGAACCGTGATATTGCTCTATAACATGATTGAATCCTGTCCATACTGGCAAGAACAAACCATGCCATAAAGCAATTAGAACCCTGACATAGTACAACTTGCTGTCTAGGTAGGTCCTGAATGATGTTCAGCTTTAATCATCGTTACTCAGAGAAGTCTCACTGACATTGGCTTTCTTCATAGGCGATAAAAGGATTAGTCGCATAAACCAACTATTATGATTCTCTGCATTTATCTATGATTTATCTATGATTTAAGTTAAATCATGTTTGTTTTGTTTCTTTTAGTAAATATCTCCCACTCAGGTGTGTAATATCATTGCTTCCAAAATCAGCTTTTTGAAATATTATCAGGACATATAGCAGTTCCATGAAAGCAAGAATGATTTCTCTTAAGCCAAAAAGAAAGAAACATTTATGGTTAGCTCTTGGATCATACTTCCATAAGGCAACAACATCAAAATGTAGTGAAATTTACATACTGAAAAGAAAAGAGAAGAAAAATCTTAAATCCAGGCAGCATGACTTATTTAGAAATTATCTGGGGAATAATAAAACAACGTTTTTGGGTTTTTTTCATAGCTACATGGAACAACCTGTTTTAAATAAGAAGAAAGGTGAACAAAGCCAGTTGTTCAGCTTAGATCACCAAATGAAGTTTTTTAGGGTGTATGACGTATACCACATAAAAATGTATTGCCTAGAATATATAACAGAACAGATTCCAACTTGTGGTTTTTACTTAGGCTTTTCCTACAAGGTTCAGTTTCAAGGATTTGGTATATATATATCTATGTATATCTTTAGTGTAAACTTTTCCCAAAAGGCACAGGGAACCACCTAATTCAATATATTTTCAAAAGTATATTAAAAAGTCTTTTTTTCTGAGTTCTTCTTTTATGCTCTACCAGGAATTTGTTCCATTGAATTCATTAACATCTATTAAGCTATGGGAAGATATGTGGACAGGTGGAAGTTTGAAGACAGATTTGCACCTAACAAATGAGTGCTAATTATCCAGAAACATAGCAAAGACAAGTGACCTAAAAGATTATGGAGAACACTGGAGCCTAATAATGAAAAGTTTTCATTGCTTTGGTTTTTTTATGGACAGTAATTTGCAGTCTGTCAAGCTACGCGATGTGCATTTTCATATCTGTAAGTAAATACAAATTCAGAGAAATCTTTGTTTTGTTTTGCTTTGCTTTGCACTAGTAGCAGCATTTGGGTTATTTGTAATATAGCTAGTGAATCTGGGGAGGTTGCAGATACTGCCTTTGCTATTAATGTTACATATGTACTTGGACTGAAGATAAAGAGCAAGGGAGAGGGTAGGGCTGTCCCTGGAAAGAATACAAAGCAGTGTTTACAGCAAATTTTATAATCAAATACTCATTTGCTACGGGCAATGACTACAGACACTTAAGAACACCGACAAAAGAGAGCAACAAATCAGAGCAATGTGTAGTCTATTAGCACATCATTAAACAGTTAAATCAATTCCATCTTTTGCTTCTCAGTTTCTCCTCTTCATTGTAGCAAAAGATTGTACCCAGCTATGTAGCACAAATTTTGAATTAGGCTGGAATTTGTGATTCCCCTCCCCCAGCCTCCTTTTCTTTTCCTGGTTTTTGTCTTATGTGGTTTCTCAAATGTTGTGAGTGCAATTTGTTCAGGAATTTAGTGTTTTAAACTGCTTCATGTTGGTGGAAGCTTAAATGTAGAGATTAAGAAGCAAAAGTTGTGCTTACCTGTAAATCTTGTAGGGAGCAAGCTAGACCTATTCAGTCCTCTTGTGTAAACGGAGAGATTAAAAAGTAATTTTGAAAAGGCATTTAATGCTTAGTCTCTGAATTTAATTCCCACTCTTCAAAAGAATCTCTCAGGGTTAAAGGTGAAACTCTGTTCAGCCTTAGTTCATGCTGTTATACCTCATGTGCTCCATTATACTTTGGCACAGTGCAATAGCTCAAATAAATGAAGGAAAGTGTTTTAATTCTTAAACCCACTACACAAGACATATTTAAGGGAGACTCTTAGTCTTGGATACCGTGATGGGCTTTTCTATTTAAAAGAACCACAACAAGCAACCAGCCAAACATACCATAATAAATGTATGGGGAAAACATTTGTTTGAGAGTCAAGGGATTCTATATATGATATGCATTTGTTGACCTTCATGTCATACAGCAAGACCTCTCTCTAGTTTTACAGGATTTCCTTGAAAGTTAGAGGACATTGGAGGAGGAGATTTTATTTAAGGCAAGGTGGTTTGTGAGGGGTTTTGTGGATATTGATAAAGGTCCCTGATCCTACAATCAGAACCCTTACTCATGCAGAAATTCCTAATGGAATGCTACACAGGCATCCGCCCAGTTTGCAGGATTGGGGCCTAAGAATGTGTAAACACACAGAGTTCTAGTTTAAACTGAAATAAAATCTATAGCTGAAACCTGATAAGCTCTTTCTGATTCAATATGTTTTGAGAAAAAAATTAGTTATTTTTGAAAATGGATTTTAATGCTTTTTAGCTGTTCACTTTTACTTATCAAATTAAATCTGTGCTCCACATGGGAGTAAAAGGTGGTATGGTTCAAGAGCCATGATTTATGCAGTTATGGACCTGACTGTAACAGACCCACAAAGCAAGTAAAGATAAAAACATTAAACACATAAAAACTGATATGAATTTAGGCCTGGATCCTTGATCCAGTAGAAGGGGGACCAATCAGCTTGGGGACAGGCTGGCTAGAGTAGTCAGGAGAGGGTTAAACTAATAGCAAAAGGGGAGGGTAAAAAAAGGGAAGATAGCATGCAGCACAAAAGAGATGCTGAGAACAAAATTAATCAAGGAACCAAAGGACATGATGAGAAGAAATTATTTAATTGCCTATGCACCAATGCTTGGAGCCTGGCTAACAAGCAAGAAAAACTGAAATTGCTCATTTATGAGCATAAACTTGGTCTAGCTGATAAGACTGAAACCTGGTGGGATGGCTCACACAGTTGGAATGTTAAAATCAATGGTTATAACCTAGTTAGAAAGGATCAAGTGGGCAAAAGGGTAGGGAGAGATGCACTGTCAAAAGTGGTTTTACTGTTTCTGAGTAACTGATAACTTGGAAGAAAATGACCCTGAATGTTTATGGATCAGTGTCCTAACAGATAAAGCACAAGATGGGGTATTAGTTGGTGTCTGTATTTAAAAGAATAAACAGGATGACCTAGGTTATTATAGGCCTGTTAACCTGACATCAGTCCTAGGTAAGATAATGAAGCAGCTGATAGGGGACTTGATTAATAATGAATTAAAAGAGGGTAATGTAATTAATGACAATCAACATGGGTTTATGGAAAATAGATCCTGTCAAACTAATTTGATATATTTTTTATGAGATTACAGGTTTGGTTGATAAAGGTAATAGTATTGACATAATATACTTATACTTCTGTTAGGCTTTTGACTTGTTACTGAATGACATTTTGATTCAAGAAACTAGAATGATATAATATTGGCCTAGCATACATTAAATGGACTAAAAATGGCTAACTAATAGGTCTCAAAATGTAACTGTGAACAGGGAATCATCATCAAGTGGGTTTGCTTCCAGAGGGGTCCTGCAGGCATCACTTCTTGGCCCTCCTCTATTTAACATTTTTATCAATGGCTAAATGTAAATGTATATATCTGGGAACAAAGAATGTAGGTCATACTTACAGGATATGGGACTCCATCTTTTGAAGCAGTGACTTTGATGAAAAAGATTTGGGGTCATGGTGGATAATCAGCTGAACATGAGCTCCTGCTGTGATGCTGTGGCCAAAGAGCTAATGTGATCATGAGATGCATAAACAGGAGACTCTTGAGGAGAAAAGAGGGTATTTTACCTCTGTATGGGCACTGGTGTGACTGCTGTTGGAAGACTGTATCTAGTTCTGGCGCCCACAGTTCAAGAAGGATGTTGATAAATTAGACAGGGTTCAGAGAAGAGCTATGAGAATGATTGAAGGGTTAGAAAACATGCCTTGGAAGTGAGCTCCTTGAGTTTTTCAATCTATTTGGCTTAACAAAAAGAAGATTAAGGTGCGACTTTACTACAGTTTATAAATAGCTACATGGGGAACAAATATGTATTGTGCTCTTCAGTCTAGCAGAGAAAGGTATAGCACGATTCAATGGCTGGAATTTGAAACTAGATAAATTCAGACTGGAAATAAGGTGTAAATTTTTAATGGTGAGAGTAATTAACTGTTAGAACAATTTACCAAGGGTCATGGTGAATTCCCCATCAATGACAAATTTAAAATCAAGATTGGATGTTTTTCTAAAAGGATATTATTTTGGGGAAGTTCTATGGTCTGTGTTATAGAGGTCAGACTAGATGATCACAATGGTCCCTTCTCACCTTCTCATCTCTGACTCTGCGTACATAGTTACATTCTTGTTTTTCTATTTGATTCCATCATCCTTATTTGTCATTTTCTTCTCTCCCTCCTTCCAGCTTCATCCTCTGTCTCTCTCCTTTTTTATTTGCCTCCTTTTTCCAGTATTTTGGATTCATTATTCTCCAGCCTCACTGATATTATCTTCCTTTCCGCTGTGTGTTGCATGTGTGTGCGCGCGCGTGCCTCTCCAGTTTCCTTCCTCTCTCCCTTCCTGACCTCTTACTTCTGCAGGCCACTTCAGCTTCTCTCGCTTACGACTCATCCCTTGCTGTGTGCTGCTTTTTCTCACACTCTAGGGCCCCAGCCCCACTCACACTCTAACCCAAATCCTGCTATACACAGGCCCCCAACCCCACTGTCTCCAGTCCCCAGTGTCTCCCCCCTCCAGATTTCTAGGGGATATGCCTAGAGTTATGCTAGCTAAAACCCAGCATGAGAACAGACATGCTTTGAAACAGACATACACTGACTCGTAGACTTTAAGGGCAGAAGGGACCATCATGATCATCTAGTCTGACCTCCTGCACGTTGCAGGTCACAGAATCTCACCCGCCCATTCCTGTAATAGACCCCTAACCTCTGGCTGAGTTACTGAAGTCCACAAATCATGATTTAAAGACCTCAAGTTACAGAGAATTCACCTTTTACACTAGTTTAAATCTGCAAGTGACCCATGCCTCATGCTGCAGAGGAAGACAAAAAAAAAAACATGGTCTCTGACCCGGGAGAAGATTGCTTCCTGACCCTAAATATGGCAATCAGTTGGAGCTGTGTATGAAGCTAGTAAAAAGTGCAGTCAGGGCATATTGGCTGAATTCCAGCCCTAAAATGAATATGCAAATACAGCTGACGTATCAGTATCTTAAACTTTACAAGGAGAAATTTCTTCCCATTAATGTGCCTCATGACTCTAGGTCAATACACAAAAAAGAGTTTCGCAGGGCCGAGTACAAAGAAGTTCTGGTCCGTAACTTGGGCTCCTAGGTACTACAGTGATACAAATAATACATAGGAGGGGTGGAAGCACAACCTGCTATAAAGGTTGCCTGACACTTCCCATTATAAGACCTTGTTTTCAGTTGTTTATAGGGAGGCAGTATGGACTAGTGGGTAGCACATTGGACTGGGAGTCAGGAGACAAGGATTTTATTTCCATTTTGGCCACTGGCCTGCTGGGTGACCTTAGGCAAATCACTTCACTGCTCTGTGCCTTAGTTTCTTCATCTGTAAAATGGAGATAATGTTGCTTACAACCTTTGTATAGTGCTTTGAGGTCTACTGATGAAAAGTGCTATGGAAGACCTAGGTGTTGTTATTATAACTTTGCCAAACATTAACTGCTGGGGCTGAAATGTTCCATGTCACATATCTATCTTAGGCTGATCTCTCTCTCTTTTATTTTAGCTCAAACTGTTCAGCTGTCTCCAAGAATGAGGCTAGGGAAAACACAGTGTTTTGCCCATGTTACAAAATTCTGGTGACCTCTTCTTTGCAAGGCTCTAGCGGTCTGCAGTCTTGCAGCAGGAACTTGAAATTTGGCAGGGAAGTGCCCTGTATATCAGGGATGTGCCTTTTGCCATCCCTGCGAAAATCTGCCTAAATGGTTATTCTAAGCCTTTGAAAAATCACAGTTTGCACATGTTAAAAACCTCATATTTGAGCACCTAAATGTCCCCAAAGATTCCATGAACACTTGACAAGCTACAGCCCAGGGCTGGCAGGACTTTCCCTGAAAGCAGAGAGATAGCCTGTCTCTCCTGTGCTTTCAAAGACAGACAGAAAGACAGACAGACAGACAGGACCCCCAGCTCAGGCAGTATGGCGGAGGAAACTGCCTGATTGAATGAGCCAGAACAAGAGAGCTGGATCTGCATGGGTAGTCTCTGTGTGTGATTAGCTTCATCCTTGGGGACAGGGTGGGGAGGCTGAGATTTTGACTTTGAAGAGGGAAACTGATACTGAGAGTTGCAGAGGGGGTGGGACTGGGAGCCAGGGAGTGAAATGGAACTAGTGGGGATGGGACTGGGAGCTAGTAAAAGACTGAGGAAAAGGCAGAACTGCGGTGGAAACTGGGACTGGCTGGGCCAGAATCCTGGGACTGAGCTAGGGGTGGGGAGTCAGACATAAGATAGGGGTGAGGAGTCAAATCTGATGAGGGGCGGGAAGGGTTGGGAAGGAGAGAAGTGGGGCTGGGTGGGCAAGGGATAGGGAGTTGGAAGAGGTGGACACTGAGACAAGGAGATTGTGACTATGAGGCAGTGGGGATGAGGAATATGGGTTGGGGTAGGGGACAATTGGGGGCAAGGGTGAAGGAGAGAAAGAGATGAAATGAAGAAGTGGGGAACTGAGAATGGCTGGGTAATGGCAGGGGTGTTGAGGTGTGAACACTGGGACTGGAATGGGGAGTCCAGGGGGCAAGTCACAACTGGCAAGACTAGGAGGTGACCCAGAAAACTGAGACTGGGATGAAAAGCCTGAGGAGTGGAGACCGGGACTGGCCAGGTGAGGAAAATGGAACTTAGATGAGGAGTCAGGAGGGGGGACGAAGCAGGACTGGGACAAGGACAGATTAGAAAGAATGGAGAAGAAGGGGTCACCCTTGGGGGAAATGAGAAATAGACTCTGTGCCCGCTAGCACACACTTCTCTTCAGAGCATGGAACGTAGCCCAAGATTCCTGAGTCTCACCATTCCTCTGCTGTCTTCTCCCTTTTGCATATGGGGAGACTGCGTGGGAGCTCCAGAAGCTCCCTAGAAGTGGGAGGGGCCACCCGCACCCAGACCATGGCCCCGCCTCTCACTCTGCCCAAGACCCCACCCTGCTCTGCCTCTTTTTGCCCCCACTCCACCTCTTTCCCCAATGCCCTCTTCACCTGCCCACTGCTGGTTCCTCTCTGCCCCCTCCCCTGACTCCCCCTACCCACCCACTGCTCGTTCCTCTCTGCTGTCTCCCATAGGTCCCCTGCCACTTACTCCTTTCTACCCCCTCCTTCCATAAGCAGAAGCGATGAGGGGAGAGCAGGTGGAGAGGAGTGAGTGGCAGGTAGTGGGATGGCCTAGGGGGAAGAGGTGGAGTATGGGCGGGAAGAAGTACAGGGCAGGTGGGGCCACAGGGGAAGAGGCCGAGCGGCAACGGGACCTCGAGTTGGAGCGCAGGCAGGTCCTTTGTCTGGGTGCCGGTAGCCCTCACACTTCTTAGGAGCATCCGGTGGTGGCACTCCAAAGGTGGCAGGCCATCCAGCATTTCTTGCACCATTGCGGAGGCTTCGCCTCCCCAAGCCTCTTATACCTACTGCTCATGGCTGTCTGCAAATATCTGTGAAATACACTGCCAAAGTGTTCCATCTGCCTCTCGTGTTGGTCCATAAAGAGGATAACAACATGCTGCTGCTATCAGCTACTCCATTAGTTCAAGAGGCAGAAGTCTATCTGGTGGCTCTGAAGGTTCCAGCCCTGCTGATGATCCCTGTGGATGTCAGTATGATGCCACATAATGTAATTTCTGTTGTCAGTTTGCTTTTTAACAAACCTAGGAACTTACAAACTACATTAAGTGAACATTTATTAAGGTTGCAAAGTCAAAAACTCAAACATTTGGAAATGCCAGAATTAAGGGTAATCTTCATTTGACTTCCTAGTACCTATGCATTATGATGCAGTCTTTAATTACATGATCACATTATTTTTTTCACAGGCTCCCAAACTCATTCAGTGCATAGGATGGATGGTACTCATTATTGATCAGCTATTCAATATTATGTTTTCTCCTCATTGTTCTAAGTGTGGTTTCAGGCCTTATTTACTGTACACTATTCAAACCCCGCTCTGAAGGCTTTTGTATCTGATTACATTACAAATATTAATGAATTTATTTTTACAACAGCCCTATGAGAAAATTTGGTATTATTATCCGCTTTTTACAGACAGGGAACTTTGGCACAGAGAGATTAAGGTCAAAAGTATCCACTAATTTTGGGTGCCCAATTTGAGATGGCTAGTACCTGATTTTTCAGAGTACTTCACATTCTATAGCATTTACATGTTTAAATTGCCACTCCCATTGACTTCAGTTGCAGATGTGAGTGGTCAGCACTTCTCAAGTTGGGAACACAGAAAATGAGGCACACACAATTAGTGACCACCTGTGAAAAGTTTGATTTGAAGTGATTTTCCCAGCATCACATAACAACTCTGTGGCAGAGGCACAGATATAATCTAATTGTCCATGGAAGCATTTACTTGCCTTAAACCATAAGACTGAATTTTATTTTCCTGCAGTCCCCTGCCTCATTCACTATATACCTTCCAACTTCTGAAACATCCGAAGCCGGGGTCCTACAACAATCTCTTTCACTGCACAGCCATGCTTCATGTCCAGAGCAGTGCCTTTCTGTGCGCTGAACAAGGCAGGGGTCCTGCAGGAAAAAAGTATGTGATCATGTAATTAAAGGCTGTATCATAATACATACTCACAAAGCAGCTGAATTATGGTTGCACAGGCAACCTTAACGCTGGAATTTTCTAATTTTTGAGTGCTTGACTTTGCAACCTTAACAATATTTACATATAATAATAGAGTGCTTGCAGTGTTTCCATGTCACAATATATTTGATTTTATTTCTTTATTTCTGGAATCCTGTGATTAATGAAAGCTTGAAAGTCTCTTATTCAAAAAAATAAAAAGTTTCTAGTCCTCGGGCTTGTGGAGAAATAAAGCTTGAAAAGGTGACCCAAACACAGCACAGAGGATCAAAGGGCATTTAAAAGGGGCGCAAAAATCTAAATTGTTGGAGGGGGAGGGGAGCTTGATTCATGATTTTTAAACACTGGGAGTTGGCAATACTAACTATGCTCTTCTGTCCTGTTACTGGTTTCAGAGTGGCAGCCGTGTTAGTCTGTATCCGCAAAAAGAACAGGAGGACTTGTGGCACCTTAGAGACTCACAAATCTATTTGAGCATAAGCTTTTGTGGGCTAAAACCCACTTCATCGGGTGCATGCAGTGGAAAATACAGTAGGAAGATAGATAGATAGATAGATATACACGGAGAACATGAAACAATGGATGAGCTATTATCAGGGGTTTTTTTTGTCTTGCTGGTAACAGCTCACCTTAATTGATCACTCTCATTATAGTGTGTGTGGCAACACCCATTTTTTCATGTTCTCTGTGTGTGTGTATATCTATCTTCCTACTGTATTTTCCCCTGCATGCATCCGATGAAGTGGGTTTTAGCCCACGAAAGCTTATGCTTAAATAAATTGTTAGTCTCTAAGGTGCCACAAGTCCTCCTTTTCTTTTTGTCCTGTTACTGTTTCTTGTGATAGTCCTGCTGCCATGCATGTGCTTTTAAAAACAAACAAGCAAGTTTATTATTTTGGGGAGGGGGCAGCAATAGATTTCCTTTATTTACATAAGTATATAAATCCCTTTATGAATGGACCATAGGGTCAATAAATCATCAAGAAGAGTATGACTGTTAACTTTAACCATCCCCCCCCCCCAAAAAAAAACAAAAAAAAAACAACCACCTCAAGCTTTTCTTCAGCTAAAGGAACAAAAGTGGCAACTCAGTAAACTTCTCTTTCGTGCATATTTGTTTAATTTGAAAGAACGTAACTTGTAGATGCTCCCTGATTTCAAATGAATATTTTATAACTGCTAAATTATAAACCTGGTGGTAGAGGGTGGGAAGCTGTTAATAATAAACCGGGGCCGTGGCGGGGAGAGGGGGGAAAGAGGGGAGATGGGATTATAGCAGAATGCTGACAAAAGCAAACCCTGACGATAGTTAAACTGATTTAAATTCAGAAGCATCAGGTCAGCGTGGAGAGCTTATTCATATCCATTTTTGTTAAAGATAACTTCCAACAAAGCAACTGCAAGAAAAGGTAACTTAAAAGTTGCTTGCTATTCATTAGCTGTGTTGTATTTTGGATGGAATTCTGTATATGGATCAATTGTTTACCTAAGCCCTGGCTAACTTCAGTTCAGAACGCTGCATCTTCAGCTAATGTGATTGCTACTTACATTCAGCCATGCTGAATAGAATTGGCTGGAATCCAGTTTTTCTGAAAGGGAAAAGAGTGAGGGGAGGATGGAAGGGATGCAGTTTCCCCCCCATCTAGAATAGATTATGCATTTTACTAAGCCTTTCTGCAGCCAGTTTATTTTCTTTTCCTAAGAACTGCCTTCCCTTCTGGAGTCACTGGACTCCACCCCTTCTCACTGACCAAAGTAAATCTGCACAATAATGAACCATATAAGGGAGGGATGACATCATCAGTGAGTGGTCCCAAGCTGTTTTGCACAACATTCACCTTTCATTGTTCTGATGACATGGCTGGAATGTGATGGCTAATTCCCTGTGGAGCAGGGGTTTGAGCACGGCCTGCTAAAGTTCTTCAGCAAACGTGGGGTGGTGTATTTTTTATTTTTATTTTTTTGCCTCTTGCTAATATATATATGTATATTGCTAATTGTAAGGTAAGAAAATCAAGATCTGCTTTTATTTAACAAATGTTAGTTGTTCTTGTACATGCGCCTTTCACTTGTTAATGGGTTTACTTGGCAAGGAAACAGCTGTAAGTGTTATTGAAAAGAACAGCTTGGGAACTGGGTTTGTACATTAATGAAGCACTGACTAATCTGACATGTTCTAAAGGGAGAACTCTGCAGTCTTTTAAGTTACAGCTCTCTGAAGACTTTAACTCACTTGGAAGGGAGGAAAAACTGTATTAAGGTACTGGAACATCATGGTCTTAAAATAACTTATTTGGAATGTTTGGGTTTGAAGAATTCAAAGACCATTTAAAGGTACACCTTGTTTTGGTGCTCATATTTTGTGCTTCTGTGTGTGTTTCTGTGTGTGTGCACACGCCCGCAGACAACATATTGAAGTGTTAAGGAAAAGATAACCTCAGCCCAAAGATGCTTTGGGGGAATTTAATCTCTGATCTAAATTTTAAATCTTCCTTATCCCACTGATGTATTTTGAATGTTTTCTGCCCACATCCCTTTCTGACCTATGCTGCAATTCTGTATCTCTTAATTTATTATTTCTTTTAAAGCCAGAAGAAAAAAAAATCAGGGTAAAGTGCTATTGAGTATTTGGAGTATTACCTTGCACCCTGAACAATTTTGTTTGTTTATTTGAAGATCCTTGGTTCTTTTCTGAAGTGAATAAGGAGTTTGGAAAGCTGGCAAGGCATTGGAGCTAATAAGTGTAATTGCTCTAAATAGTGAGCTTACTCAGTGCGCAGTTTCAAAGAGGAGGGCACAAGTTAAGAGTGATGAGCCATGTTAACCAAATGTGATTTTAATAATAAATAAATAAAACTGAAACCGTCAGCTAGCAAGTTCCAAAAGAAGGAAGAAAAAAACAAAAACCTATTGTTGCTGTCTCAGGTCAGCAGAGTGTAGCCTCCTAAATAAAGGAAATGAGTTTTGCTCTCTAAGTTGATAATGGTTGTGAAGTTCCACAGGGCCAAAATTATTAATGTACAAGTCTGATTTCATTGAACACAGTCACTTCTCAGAAATTTGTAATGTGTGGTTTTCCTATGATAGACAAGATGGGTGAGGTAATGTCTCTCTCACCAACAGAAGTTGGTCCAATAAAAGATAAGCTTTCGAGCTACACAAAGCTCTTCAGATTTGGGAAATGTACTCAAAGTGTCACAGCTAAATACATGATTGAACAGTTAGTTTAGCATACATAGTCTATGCTTTAATTTTATGATGCAGGTAACATTTTTCCATAGATTACCAGCGTTGGTGATCACATATTTAATGAACCTTTACTTTTTTATGCAATTTATAATTTGCTAAATTGAACAGCTATTCATAAATATTCTGCATCAAGATAATTGCAACATACCTTCCCTTTTCCTTCTGCTAGATGGTGTTGGAATTTCAGGGACTAGCAAGAAAAGGAATTAATACAAATATATTTAATTCATTCTCTTCTCTTTGTCAGTTCATATGGACTTGGGGGAGAGGTTGAACCCCAAAATTTCAAAAGTGTCCACTAATTTTGGGTGCCTTCATGTATTCTGGAGTATCCCCTTGAATAGTAGGACGGATTTAGTTGTTTGTTGTTTGTTTCCCAGGAAGACACTGAGCCCCAGTACCTTTCATTAACTTTCACTGGAATTGTGGGTGCTCAGAATCTATGCAAATTGCGGCCTATGTGTCTCAAGATGTGCATCCAAAAATAGAGGTACTCAAAACTAGTGAATGTTCTGAAATATCTAGGAATCACTGCACACCCCAACCCCCTCCCCCACCACACACACTCTCAATCCGGATGACAATTAGAGGATTTCCCAGTGACCTATGAAATAATATCTTCTCCAAAATCATTTGTGTAATTTAAGCATGAATAAAGTAGGGAAGGAATTGCTTTATTTAAAACATATACATTTTTAATTGAAAAAAAAATTCTACTCAGGTGTTCTTTAACAAGGTTTGATGGGCAATTACTTTCTAACTCAGGGGTGGGGAAACTTTTTGGCCCGAGGGCCACATCAGGGAATAGAAATTGTATGGCAGGCCATGAATGCTCACAAAATTGGGCTTGGGGTATGGGAGGGGGTGCGGGCTCTGGAGTGGGGCTGGGGATGAAGAATTTGGGGTGTAGGAAGGTCTCTGGGCTGGGACTAAGAGGTTTGGAGGGCTGGAGGGGGATCAGGGCTGGGGCAGGGGTGCGGGAGCAGTGGCATGTCCCTCCTCCGGCTCCTACGTGGAGGTGCGGCCCGGCGGCTCTTCATGCTGCCCCATCCACAGGCACCATCCCTGCAGCTCCCATTGGAGTGCCAGAGGGGGCCACTGAAGTAGGAGCCAGAGCGGGCCATGCTGTGGCTTCCCGGAGCCGCCTGTTGCGGCCCCCAACCCTGCGCCCCAGCTGGAGCACCGGAGCAGGGCCTAGCTGCGTGGTGCAGCTCGCGGGCCGGTTTTTTGCCTACCCCTGTTCTAACTGGAAACAATGAGTTGCATGGCCTCTCAAGTGCTCCTGCAGAAACAAACTTCCTGTATGACAACACTGCAATTAAAACCTGTGCCAGCTGAGTTGGGCTCGCGGGGCTCAGGCTAAGGCTAAACAGCCCCGTTTAATTGCAGTGTAGACATTCGGGCTTGGGCTGGAGCCCAGGCTCTAGGACCCTGCAAGGTGGGAAAGCCCCAGAGCTCAGGCTGCAGCCCAAGCTCAAACATCTGAGTCCCCTGGGCCAGCCCTGGGTTTGTAACTGCAGGGTAGACATACCCTCTGGCTCTGTGGCTCAAGTTGAAAGACAGGAAAAAGGAGCTTGCTTTCCTGGTGCTTCCTCAAGATTGTTGTGTGACTGGCAGGAGTGGTGTAAGCTGGTGCAATAGGCCCCCTCAAAGAGGAAGATGGCTTTCATTAGCTGGCTTCATCTTCATAATAACTTACTCTATAGATTTGAATTTTTATTTATATACATGCCCCCACCATTCACAAACCACAGGAAACGTAATATACTAACATCAGATGTTTTCAGTGTTAGAGACGTAAATAGCTAAAGTGTGTATTTCTATCCTTTAACAGTAATTCTGAAATTTATTATTTTTTCTTCTTTGCATTGCGGGAGCACCTAGGAGCTCCACTAACGCCATTGTGCCACGTCCTCCTTGTGCTAGGCACTATACAAACAGAACTGAAAAACGGTGCCTGCTCCAAAGAGCTTACACAGTTTCTCCCTCCTCTGACGCTATCCATTATCCGACTGAACTGGGGGTTCTATTCCTGGTGCTGCCATTGACTTGCATAGGCAAATTACTTTACTCTGTGCCCCAGTTCTCCACATCTGTATAATGAAGTTAATGATGTTTACCCAGCATTATAAAGTACCGTGAGACATAAAAATGAAAAGTGCAATATAATCTATTGTAACGATTTTCAAAAGTCATTTGGGATACTTGAATTTTTGGATGCTCAATTTGAAACACCCTAAAGGGGCCTGATTTTTAGAGACTGCTGAGCACCTTCCCTTTGAAAATCAGGAGTTTTAAATTATCTCAAGTTGGGCACCTAAAATTGCTCGTCACTTCTGAAAATCCTGGCTTATAAATTTATCTAGGTTCTCATATTGACTCTAAGTGCTAACTATCATTATTGTTTTTTATCCACCATCCATTGCGAAGTACGTTTAGTAAATTTCAAATTTGTGCATGACATTGTAAAATTGCCCCTATGGCTATTGAAGCAGAAACTTTCCATATGTTTTAGATCAGAATGATGTTTTTATTCTATGCACACTTCAGAGAAGGATTGGTTGGAAGTTATAAAGCACAGAAAGATTTTAAAAATTTACGTTTGTTTTGAAATCTTCAATATATTTGAGAGAAAAGAATTCATATGTATTAGGTGAACTACACCAAAAGAAACTTGGTTGTCACTGATTTAAAAGATAACAGATTGGCTGTTTAAGAAGACCTTCAGTTGTCAGTCCATTATATCTATTGTTAGCTATATTTAGCTGTGTAATAAGCACAGTAATAAGACTGCTTGGTATAGAAGTACTCATACTGTATGAACAGCAATAGTCTTGATGTGTTTCAGTGAAGCAAAGAACAGTGTTTCTCACTGTCTATATTGTGAACCAACCAGCCAACTGAATGAAATCCCTCTGGCCTTTTTCCTCACCTCCATCAGCCAAAATTGGCCCTTGATATTGGTTGAGGTTCCAGTATTTCTCTTACTGGTGTCCAAACAAAGTAAGTCCCATGTAAACTAGATCTCCATGACAACTCTACTCTAAACTCTTCAGGTGACACACTTGCACTGTCCTTTTAAAAAATGTTTTCTCCACCTGTAATACGTAATGAATGTTGAAGTCCAGCTCTACTCTGAAAAGCAACTCTAGGAAAGTGGCATTGTGGGGTTCCATGTTTGTGTGTCAAAGATTGAACTTGACAGATGCAGGAAAAAGACATAGGACAACAATATGTGGGTAAACTAAGGCTGTAACTTTATTTTTTCCATAAACCAATCAGCATTACAAGGAGAGTAAAACCACCCAGCAGACCAAGTCCAATGCAGATTCCAACTAAGAAACCCTCACTGAGCCTCCCCAGTTTTGCTGCTATATAAGAGATTAGGTCCAACAGCCTATTTCCCCTTTCACCTGTTTTTCCTCGTATGTGTGTTAGGGGCCCAGATGAAAGAAGACCTCTGTCTGCACTAGACCTTGTAGACTGATACACTTGCCCATCAAATCTCAGTCCCAACTGCCAGACCTTAACCATGTACCAGTTTGCCAGTTGGGACTGCACCACAGTCCATACTAGACTCCTGCAGACTTGTCACATATATAATAACAGAGTTATAGAGACAGAGTTAAGTGCTCTGAAGGTCCAAGACTACACTTGTAAAAATGCACACGCACGCTCATTCATTCATTCATACAGAAGTACTGTAACATTCATTCTTTAAAAGTAGCTGTACTGTTTGTGAAAGGTTCAAGCCTGACCGCCCCAGAAATAGTAGTGCTTTCTGAACAGGGATGGCATAACAATGGCAGTGCCAGCTTACCTGCGTGGCTCTGCTCCTGGATCTCATCCCCAACTTCCCTTCTATCCTAATAAACAGTTCATTCTGTAAGGAGCTTTATTATTAATAGTTTCCAGTTACGGTTCTAACTCTGCTTAGCAGATTAATTGGCATACACAATTGTTGACAGATGGCCAGTACTATCAAACCCCAAGCAGGTGCCTGGGGCAGCAATCTTAAAGGAGCAGCAGTCCGTGCGGGTTAGGGCGGCTTGGGTTTTCTCGCCGCGACAGCAATTCAGTGGCAGCTTGTATCCTCACAGTCCCGCGGCAGCAATTTGGTGGCAGCTTCCTTTTCGGGTGGCAATCCGGTGCACTGCTTGGGGCAGCAAAAAGTGTAGAGCCAGCCCTGACCATAAGCATTGGAAAATCAGGGGTCAGGCATGCAAAAACCATGAGACTGGCTTAGAAATCATGAGATTTAAAAAAAAAAAAAACAAACCACCATTTTGGTTCTTTTTATTTGCCTTCTGATTTTTGAACCTTTAGGATATGTGGGGGTCACATTTGCAAGCTTTTCTCTGCAACTCTGAGGACTAGAAACATATTATTTCTTTCTTTTTTTTAAATGAAAGCTCAAGTTCTCACATATTTGTATGACTCCAGGAGCTGGGTGTTTAAGAATAACACTAAATATTATGAGTCATGATAAAATAGTGAGAGTTGGCAGCACTATACCATGGCTTCATAAGTAAAGGAAAAGAGTTTTTACATAACCCTCCGTGAAAGTAGGTATCCTATGTTTTTAAAAACACAGCAGGAAGTCCATCAGTGGGAGTATGGGGAAAGTTCTAGGCAGAAACCCTTGAATACTGCAGAGAGAGATGGAGTAGCCTTGGGAATAATAGGCTTTGCTAATAAAATTCCTTGTTCAGTGTTAGAAGTGACACTTTCTGTGATTCTTTATCCTTGTCGGATGACGCTCTAACTTGACCCACACAACCTGGACACAGCACCTGTTAGCGTAGTTTAATCTCCATGTCCATTCAGTCCTTTTCCAACAGTCTCAGAAAACTATATCATGGAGAATAATCTATAACAAATTACACAACAAGGTTAGCTGTTGTTTCTGCTGGTTTAATATCAACCTCAAGAAAGTCATAATCTTCTTGCTATTTAAAAATACACTGTGGATTGTACTGCATTGGTCAGCTGTGAGTAATCAGATAAGTCACATGACCTTTCCTGGCGTGTGCAAGGACTTCTGTTGCAAATACTTAATTTCTGTTAATATTTGTCCATGTGACTTTGACACCTCTTCTGTGAATATTTATGCTAGTAAAGGTTGTTTATTCAGATATTAGTGGGAAATGAATGCAAGAAGCAAGTGTATAGTTGAAGCAAATTCATTTAGGTCAAGATTTTCAAAACTGAGGATTGATTTTTCGGAACCCAATTTGCAATACTCTAAAAGGGGCCTGTTTTTTTCCCCAGAGGACAGATGGATGTTGACTAGAACAAATGCAATGGTTAGTGTGGTTATCATTTTGGTTTTTTATAAATTTGGATGGGAGGGAGGGATTTTTTTTGGCAGCCATTATTAAACACCCCATCTTGGTATAACTATTCCAATCTAATCCCCAGGGCAACATAGCTACGTCAATGGAAGAATACTTCCATTGATGTAGCTGCCATCATTCAAGGAGGTGGTGTTCCAACACCAATGGAAAAACCCCTTCCATGGGTGTAGGCTGCATGTACTCTACAAGGTTATGTGAACATAGCTACAACTATGCCAGTATAGTCTCCATAGTGTGTAGACATACCATTAAATGCCCTTAGACTGGTACCCACCTACCAAAACTAACTTACATCTCCTCTCTGTGCGTTGCCTTTAAATTTGGCCTACTGAATCCTACTGAAAACTTGTCTAACTAGAGTAACTCATAAAGAGGAAAAAAGAAAATAACAGGACGGTGAAAGAGGGAGTAAATTAAAGTATCATCCATTCTACTTTTTTCTTGTTCTTTGGTATGTACTGGACACCCATTTAGTTTCCTTTATGCTCATTCAAATATTTGGTGTAAGGTCATAGAGGAGTTTTTAAACTAAGGACTGGGGGAAAGCCAACAAATGCTGAGGAGCGTACAGTTCAGACAGATGCATCTCTTAGGGGAGGATTTATTAACGAGGATTCTCTATATCGTAGGAAAGAGGAGAGGATAGAAGTTGATTAAGTACAGGTAGAAGTTGAAGAGAAGCAGTCAAATGAGAAAGCCCCAGCCAATTACATCACATGAACACAGCTAACTAAATACTGATACATTTTATCAGCGCTTGCATACAAATGCAAGAAGTCCAAATACTAAACTGCGTGAACTTGAATGCCTGGAATTAAGTGAGAATATTGAGATAATAGGCATCATAGAAAATTGGTGGAACTTTGATGTTACCACGTCCCATTGATTATCAAAGTACAAAATATATAGGCATGACAGAATAGGTGGCACTGGTGGGAGAGTGGCACTATATGTGAAAAAGTAGAGTCAAATATAATAAAAATCTTAAATGAATCAAACAGTACCAGAAAATCTCTATGGATAGAAATTCCATGCTTGAATAATAAGACTATAGCAGTAGGAATATACTACTGACCGCCTGACAAGGATGGTGATGGTGATTGTGAAATCCCTAGGGAGGTTAATGAGGTTACAAAAACAGACAACCCAATAATATTGTGGGGTTTCAATTATACCCATGTTGACTGGGAACGTGTCACCTGAGGATGGCATGCAGAGAGAAAATTTCTACACATCGTTAATTACTGCTTCTTGGGCAGCTGGTCCTGGAACCCACAAGTGGAGAGACAATTCTTGATTTAGTCCTAAGTGGTCCACAGGATCTGGTCCAAGAGGTGAATATAGATGAATCACTCTAATAGTGACCATAATGTAATTAAATTTAACATCCTTGTATGGGGGAAAATGCTAAGAAATCTACCACACTAGCATTATCTTCAAAAATGGGAGCTATGCAAAAATGAGGAGGCTAGTTAAATGGAAATTAAAAGGAACAGTCACAAGAGTGAAATGTCTGTTAGCTGCATGGAAACTTTTAAAAAACATCATAATAGAGTCTCAAATTATATGTATTCCCCAAATAATAAGGGAACAAAAAAAACCAAAGCATGGCTATACAGCGGAGTAAAAGAGGCAGTTAGAGACAAAAAGGCATCCTTTAAAAATTGGAAGACAAATCCGACTGAGGAAAATAGAAAGGAATATCAATTCTCTCAAGTCAAGTGTAAAAGTATAATTAGGCAGGCCAAAAAAGCACTTCAAGAACAACTAGCAAAAGACAAAAAAACTAACAGCAAAATTTTTTTTAGTACATCAGAAGTAGGAAGCCTGCCAAACAATCAGTGGGACCACTGGACAATCGAGGGGCTAAAGGAGCACTCAAAGAAGACAAGGCCATTGTGGAGAAGCTAATGAATTATTTGCATCCGTCTTAACTGCAGAGGATGTGAGAGAGATTCCTACACCTGAGCCATTCCTTTTAGGTGAAAATCTGAGGCACTATCCCAGACTGAGTTGTCAGTAGAGAAGGTTTTGGAACAAATTGGTAAATTAAACAGTAATAAGTCAGTAGGACTAAAGGGTATTCACCTAAGAGTTCTTAAGGATCTCAAATATGAAATTGCAGAACTATTAACTGCAATATATATTGCTTAAATACTAGATCACTGATGGATAGTTAATGTAATGCCACTTTTTAAAAAAAAGTTCCAGAGGCCATCCTAACTTCAGTACCAGACAAATTATAGTAAAGAATAGAATTATGAGTGAACATGATTTGTTGGGCAAGAGTCAACATGACTTTTGTAAAAGGAAATCACGCCTCCCCAATCTATTAGAAATCTTTGAGGAGGTCAGCGAACATGTGGACAAGACTTATTCCACTGATATTGTGTACTTGGACTTCCAGAAATCGTGTGACAAGGTCCCTCACCAAAGTCTCTTAAGCAAAGTGAGAACTCATGGAATAAGAGGGAAGGTCCTCTCATGGATCAGTAACTGGTTAAAAGATAGGAAACAAAGGGTAGACATAGATTGTCAGTTTTCACAGTGGATAGGAAAATAGCAGAGGCCTCCAAGGATTTGTAAGGGACCAGTGTTATTCAACATATTAAGAAGTGATCTGGAAAAAGGGGTAAACAAACAATGAGGTGGCAAAGTTTGCAGACAATACAAAATTACTCAAGATAGTTAAGTCCAAAGCTGATTGTGAAGAATTAGAAAGGAATCTCACAAAACTGGTTGTCTGGGCAACAAAATGGCAGATGAAATTCAATGTTGATAAACGCAAAGTAATGCAAATTGGAAAATGTAATCCCAATTATAAATACAAATTAATGGGGTCTAAATTAGCTGTTGCCACTCAAGAAAGAGATCTTGGAGTCCTTGTGGATTTCCACTCTGAAAACATACGCTCAATATGCAGGAGCAGTCAAGAAAGCTAACAGAATGTTAGGAATGATTAGGAAAGGAATAGATAATAAAACAGAAAATGTCAAAATGCCACTACATAAATCCATGTTATGGCCACAACTTCAATACTGCACGTAGTTCTCGTCACCAATCTCAAAAAGATATATTGGAATTGGGAAAAGTACAGACAAGGGCAACAAAAGTGATTAGGATGTGGAACAATGTCTCGATGAGAAAAAAATTAAAAAGACTGTGACTGTTCAGGTTGAAAAGAGATGACTAGGGGGATATGAATGAGGTCTATAAAATCATGAATGATGTAGAGAAAGTGAATGAGGAAGTGTTATTTACCCCTGTATATAATAGCATTACTAGGGGTCACCCAATGAAATTAATAGGCAGCAAATTTAAAACAACCATAAGGAAGTATTTCTTCACACAAGACACAGTCAACTGTGGAACTCATTGCCAGGGGATGTTGTGAAGACCAAAAGTATGACAGGGTTAAAAAAAGAATTAGATAAGTTCATGGAAGATAGGCCCATCAATGGTTATTAGCCAGGATGGGCAGGGATGTAACCCCCTGCTCTGGGTCTCCCTAAACTTCTGACTACCTGAAGTTGGGACTGGACGATGGGATGGATCATTCAATTATTACATTGTTCAGTTCATTTCCTCTGAAGCATTTGTCACTGACCACTGCTGGAAGGTAGGATACTGGGTTAGATGGACCATTGGTCTGAACCAGTATGGCCATTTTTATGTTCTCATGAATCTAATTTACACTGAGCCAGATTCAGAGGGGATGTGCATCTTAATTGAATGTCAGTAATTCAAACACCTAGGCTGTTTTAAATTAACTTTTTGGGGAAAAGGGGCCTGAGAGTTTTCAAGGATACAGTTCTTTTTGCTTACCTGACCTTAGAAGAGCTTAGTTCATCAGTTCTTGTTTGTTAAGAAATTTGCAGTCCGGAGGTTGGTGTTGGTAGTGCCATCCTATGCACAATTTCCTAGAACGTATAAAGATAGTGCATGTTGCTCGGGGATCTTCTTTTTTTTCCACTTAATTTTTTCACATCTCTTAGGGGCTGCAACAGACAAACTGATTTACTCCTGTTCCTGGTATATTTTCTTTTGTCTTCTGCTAGCTACCCTGATTTTCCCTCTCTTTCCCCTTCCCATTTCTCTGTGCTATGTGCTACATCATCCTATACCTGATGGTTAAAGCAGCAAGTTTGTCACGGAGGTCATGGAAGTCACAGATTCCGTGACTTTCCGTGACCTCTGTGACTTCTGCAGCAGTCGGTGCACCTGGCTCAGGGACAGCTCAAGCAGCCCCTGCATCAGGTGCACTGGCCACTGCTGGGGCAGTCTCAGGCCACCGCGCCTTCGTGCCCAGCAGCAGAGTTTGGGTGTGGTAAGGGGCAGGGTGAGTCGGTCTCTGGGTGGTACTTACCTGGGGGGATCCCCAGAAGCAGCAACATACCCCTTGCTCAGCTGGTTGGCGGAGGCATGGGCAGGCAGCTCTGCACGCTGCCTCCACCCAGAGTGCTGACTTCACACCTCCCATTGGCTGGGAACCGTGGCCAATGGAAGCTGTGGGGGCGGTGCCTGCAGGTGGAGGCGGCCATGCTTCCACCTAGCAGCTGAGTGAGGAGGATGTTGCCACTTCCAGGGAGCCCCCCAGGTAAGTGCCACCCAGATCCCGCCTCACCCCATTCTGTGCCCCAACCCTCTGCCCTGTCCCACACCCAAACTCTACTGCTGCTGGGGGGAAGGTGCAGAGCCAGGTAGGGAGCCTGCTGGCCCTGCCAACTTCCCTTTACCTCCCCCCCCAGCACCAGCGGGGGTCCTGGGCCATGCACTGCCGCCCGTGCTCCCCTATCACCAGCGGGGGTCTCGGGCCACATGCCGCCCTTTCCCCCACCCCCGCAAGCAGCTGGCCTGCCCTCCCCCAGCACTCGTGGGGCCTCTGGGCAGACCTCCCAAGTTTTATTCACTGGTATTTTTAGTAAAAGTCATGGACAGGTCACGAGCCGTGAATTTTTGTTTACTGTCCGTGACCTGTCTGTGACTTTTACTAAAAATACTCATGGTTAAAACGTAGCCTCACTGATAATTGCTGCTCCCACTTTTGCCTTTCCTCCTGAGCCAACAATGAATTCCATTTCTAACGTTGCTAGTCTCCTCTTCCACCCACGTCCCATCCCACCCTCTCATTCAGTCACACTCTTTGACACTCGCCTCCCCTGCCTAGTGCATCCTTCAGTGTTCTGGCTTCCCTCCCCTTTCTTACGGCTTTTCATCCTAGTTCCTGGTCTTTTTTGATCCCCATGGAATCAGGAGTGAGACATTAATAGTCACTGGCAACCAAGTTAATTTAGTTCTTGCTATTAAATCAAGGTTCAGATAAATTAGCTCTTCACTTGGTTGTGAAGGGTTAAAATGTTTTGGATATAGATTGAAGCAAATGAATTTGTATTGCTGGATGGATCTTCATATGGGAACTCAGAGTACTTTGATAATGGATTGAACAGTATGTAGTTTCCCAGTAATTTGTGTGAACATATCTGTATCTTCTTCTTTAAAACAATATTGTTACTTTTTTTACAGCAGTACTCCTAAATTTATGGCAACAAATATCCCTACACCAACAGTAACTCTTTATATTGGTGGAAAAACATCTCTTTTACAAATCTCTGGTAAATAATGCACTAGCACTTTCTATGTTGATATCTCTGTGTTCTGGATTTAAAGCACAAGCCTAAAATGTATAAAACTGTGCTTTGTTTCTGCTTTGAAATGTTATATGAATAGGGCTGGAAAAGTATCATTGCACATAACACAGATTTAAATCATTTTTCTGATAAGAATAGATCTAGTTCATATATCAGCCTTTACATTCTGTGAAATGTCAGAAAATTCAATTGCTCTCTAGTTTCTGTATGTCAAGTAGAGAATTTGTGTTACAGCCAAAGCTTTGATCAGTCTGATCCTCGCAGTCAGTGGAGTGGTACCAGTTGTGTACTGTGTTGTATGTGGAATTGAGCCCAGGAAAATAAACACTTTTAAGTCTTTAACGTAGCAGTCATTAAGCAGACAAACTTATTTTTATATTAATTTTCCACTGCTGCAATGTCTAGATGGTGACCGAGTTCTGACATCCTGTACTTCGGTTCCGCTGTTTCACTTCTGACCAGTGTTGATCTGGTGATGCCTGGCTGCTTGAAGCTACTCACTCAATTCTGATCTCATTTCACGCATTCTTGCATGTACAACAAAGTAATGAGGCTTCCATCTTATAAAGTAGGCACAGTATAAATGGGACAGTAAATCTATAGATATGTCCTGTTGGGAAAACTGTACACTTTTTCAGGTGGGATGATGATGGAGAAATACATTTAGAATAGTTCAGTTCAAAGCTGTATGTTAAAATCTTCTTTGTCACCTCTGCAACTGAAAATAACATATTCTGCAACTGAATGATGCCACATGTATATTGGATTAAAGAGGAAATCTGAAATAATGTATTTACACCCAGATAAAGGGAAAAATATGTAGGGAGGATAAAGGCTTACACCTGACACTTGCTTTCAGAATACTCAGTGATTTTGTGTGATTTCCAGTAAGCTTCCTAATTTAAATAACTGTGCTTTGGGAGACTTATATGGAACCAAGTGTTGAAAGAGTGCTCTTGGACACGAAAGCAAACATGAAAACCTGTAGAAAATGTGGCTGAAACTTGAAATGTAAAGGGAAAATTGCACTTGAATAATGTATTTATTCCATTTTTTTCAGGTTAAAGAAGCTTCTTGAACAGGAAAAAATCTATCAAGCCCGTAAGGAGAAAGAACACACAAAGAGACTCAATAAACTGAGAGACGAACTGGTCAAACTCAAGTCATTTGCACTCATGCTGGTGGATGAGAGACAAATGCATATTGAACAACTTGGTCAGCAAAGTCAGAAAATACAAGATCTTGCTCAGAAACTAAAGGAAGAAGAAGAAAAGCTTAAAGTTATTAGTTCAAAAACAAAAGAAGATGGACAAAAATTGATGAAGTTAGAAGCAGAACTTGAACACAAGACATTATCGTTTTCTCAAGAGCATGAGGAGATGACCGCTAAACTGGGTAATCAAGAGTCACATAATAGACAGCTGAGACTTAAGCTGGTTGGTTTGACTCGTAGAATTGAGGAGCTAGAAGAAACTAACAAAAATCTTCAAAAGGCTGAGGAAGAACTTCAGGAATTAAGAGATAAAATAGCAAAAGGAGAATGTGGAAACTCTAGCTTGATGGCTGAAGTGGAAAACCTACGCAAGCGTGTACTTGAAATGGAAGGCAAAGATGAGGAGATCACAAAAACTGAATCCCAGTGTAGAGAGCTGAAAAAGAAACTGCAAGAGGAAGAACATCATAGCAAAGAGCTGAAACTTGAAGTGGAAAAATTGCAGAAGAGAATGTCAGAACTGGAGAAGCTGGAAGAGGCTTTTAGTAAAAGTAAGTCTGAATGTACCCAGTTGCACTTAAATCTGGAGAAAGAAAAGAATTTAACCAAAGACTTAATAAGTGAGTTGGACATGGTGAAGACTCGAGTGAAAGATCTTGAATCTTCAGAAAGTAAGTTGGAAAAAGCTGAACTAAGCTTAAAGGAGGACCTTACCAAGCTGAAGTCATTTACTGTCATGCTGGTGGATGAAAGAAAAAATATGATGGAAAAAATAAAGCAGGAAGAAAGAAAAATTGAAGGTCTGAACAAAAATGTTAAGGTGGAACAAAGTAAAGTTATGGATGTGACTGAGAAACTAATAGACGAAAGTAAGAAGCTTTTGAAACTGAAAACTGAAATGGAGGAAAAAGTGTCCAGTTTAACAAAGGAAAGAGATGAGTTAATTGGGAAACTGAAAAGTGAAGAAGAAAAATCCTCTGAACTGAGTTGTAGAGTTGATTTGTTAAAGAAAAGAATTGAAGGTATAGAGGAAGTAGAAAGAGAAATAGCAAGAGGTCGAGCCAGAAAAGGACCAGAACTTGCTTATCATGAGGACAACAAGATTAAAGAACTAACCACTGAAATTGAAAGACTGAAAAAACGTCTCAAACAATTGGAAGTGGTTGAAGGAGACTTGATGAAGACAGAGGATGAATATGATCAGCTGGAGCAGAAATTTAGGACTGAGCAGAACAAAGCTAACTTCCTTTCTCAACAACTGGAGGAAATGAAGCTCCAGATTGCCAAAAACAAAGCAATAGAGAAGGGTGAAGTGGTGAGTCAGGAAGCAGAGTTGAGGCACAGGTTTCGGTTAGAAGAAGCTAAAAGCAGAGATTTGAAAGCAGAAGTGCAAGCTCTTAAGGAAAAAATTCATGAGCTGATGAACAAAGAAGACCAGCTTTCCCAGCTCCAAGTTGATTATTCCGTTCTTCAGCAAAGATTTATGGAAGAAGAAGATAAAAACAAAAATATGGGTCAGGAAGTCCTGAACTTAACAAAAGAGTTAGAGCTTTCTAAGCGTTATAGTCGTGTCCTCAGACCCAGTATGAATGGTAGAAGAATGGTAGATGTTCCTGTGACATCCACTGGGGTGCAGACTGATGCAGTAAGCAGTGAAGCAGCAGAAGAAGAAACCCCAGCCGTGTTTATAAGGAAATCCTTCCAAGAGGAAAATCACATTATGAGTAATCTGCGACAGGTAGGGCTGAAAAAACCCATAGAGCGCTCGTCTGTGCTTGACAGGTATCCCCCAGCAGCAAATGAGCTTGCAATGAGGAAATCCTGGATACCATGGATGAGAAAAAGAGAGAATGTGTCCCAGACAGCTCATGATAAAGGAGCCCGAACATATGGTGGCCCTGGACATCCTGGAGAGGTTGTCCTTTCCCCAAAGCAGGGGCAACCTCTTCATATTCGGGTGACTCCAGATCATGAGAATAGTACAGCTACTCTGGAGATAACTAGCCCAACATCTGAGGAATTCTTTTCAAGCACCACTGTCATTCCAACCTTGGGAAATCAGAAGCCACGGATTACCATCATTCCCTCTCCAAATGTGTCGCAAAAAGGAAAAGGTGGTGAGAGTTCAGTGGGCCCAGAGCGTGCTATGTCACCTGTTACTATAACTACATTCTCCAGAGAAAAGTCCTCAGATGGAGGGAGAGCTCCTTTCATGGAAAGACCCACGTCCCCAATTCAGATTATGACAGTATCTACGTCTGCAGCACCAGCAGAAATCTCTGTCTCTCCAGAATTGCAGGATATGACCATGGGAAGGGCTGTTTTCAAAGTAACACCAGAAAAACAAACTGTACCAACCCCAATCCGGAAGTACAATGCCAATACCAACATTATAACAACAGAGGACAACAAAATTCACATTCACTTAGGTTCTCAGTTTAAACGCTCCCCTGGTGCTGCTTCTGAGGGAGCTAGTCCTGTGATAACAGTCAGACCAATTAATGTTGCAGCAGAAAAGGAGGTTATGACTGGTACCGTACTTCGTTCCCCCAGGAACCATTTCTCCTCCAGGCCTGGAGCAAGCAAAGTGACAAGTACCATAACTATAACTCCAGTTACAACATCATCCACACGAGGAACACAATCAGTGGTAAGTAGCAGAGAATTCCATGGGATATCTGCCCAGACTCATGGTGGGGAGATGGGAAGCCATAAAATGGACTTGCTGTGAGACCGCCTTGTAGAAGAACAGTTGCAAAAAACTGTTAATGTTACTGATTTCACTGGAGTTATTCTGGATTTCAACTGGGATAACTAGAGCAGAATTTGCCCTGTTGTATTTTAAATGGTCCATTTTGGCATTGTCTCATTATAATCACTTGAGGTGAGCCTTATGAGGAAGCTCTTGCAAAGCTGTAGGAAATGAGAGAATGATGGTGCTGTAAACTTTCCTATGGTGGTTGGGGGAGGTGGACAGAGAGAAAGAGAGGGCAATGCAGAGAGAAACCCTGCTTCTATTTTTTGTAGGTGTCAGTTCTTAACTTAGTCCATTGTGCTTAGCTAGTGTATAGTTCTCAACTAATTGATATGATGTATGTAGCAATACAATACCCAGTGGGGTGAATAAAGAACAGAGTTTCAGAGTAACAGCCATGTTAGTCTGTATTCGCAAAAAGAAAAGGAGTACTTGTGGCACCTTAGAGACTAACCAATTTATTTGAGCGTAAGCTTTTGTGAGCTACAGCTCACTTCATCGGATGCATACTGTGGAAAGTGTAGAAGATCTTTTTATACACACAAAGCATGAAAAAATGGGTGTTTACTACTACAAAAGGTTTTCTCTCCCCCCACCCCACTCTCCTGCTGATAATAGCTTATCTAAAGTGATCACTTTCCTTACAATGTGTATGATAATCAAGTTGGGCCATTTCCAGCACAAATCCAGAGAGAAAACCTTTTGTAGTGGTAAACACCCATTTTTTCATGCTTTGTGTGTATAAAAAGATCTTCTACACGTTCCACAGTATGCATCCAATGAAGTGAGCTGTAGCTCACGAAAGCTCATGCTCAAATAAATTGGTTAGTCTCAAGGTGCCACAAGTACTCCTTTTCTTTTTAAAGAACAGAGTGAGAGATTTAATTCTGAAGTTCCTGGATCTTGTCTGTTTTATGGCATGGTTTTAACTTTTTCTTAACTGTATAAAATGGGGGGGGCGGACACAAAACTCTGCAGAACCACCAGTTATACAGGGAGGATATTTCTATAGGGTCAAGCATGTAATTTTTAGGAGTCCTCCCTGAGCTGTGAAATACCAAGATGGTGGCTGTAATTTCATGTCTGGGCCATTTAGGACATAGGGGTTTGTTTTTTTTAATTGACATCCCCTCTAGTCTGTCTAACTATTTTTATTTTCCAAAAATCTATATAAGTGTCTCCAGCAGGCTCAATTTGAACGAAATTACAGACACTATCTTGGAAGTGCTGATGTGGTTGGCTAACTCAAGCAAGTCGCAAAAATCCATGATTAACAGTCCTGTAATTTCCTCATCAGTGTGTTCCACACACCTTCTGTGCCATTTTTACAGGCCTGGGACCCAATTTTCTATTTCATTATCACTGTTCTTGCCCCCTCTGTACCACTTTGCCACTCACATATTAAAAAATGTTACAAGAGATAATGTGCAAGTGACATAGCCATTCTCAGATAGTAATAAAGTACACTCAAGAGGATGTGTGTTATAACCTGCTTAAGAATATGCTAACCTTTCAAAAAGTCCAAATCACTGCTGTTTATTTAAACTAACCAACCATCCTCATTGTGAACACTTTGACTAGTATACTTGTAGTCATGTCTGCCTGTTCTGCAGTGAGCCACCATTATGAGCATAAATAGCCTGGCAGTTGCATGTGTTTACTCCTCCATTAAAATTTAGTTCTGGGTACCTATAATGTTCCACTAGTGTGTACTTCTGGGAATAGAACAGCTTATCTTCACTCTGCAAGTCCTAATGAGGCAGCAGTTATAGGTGTCCTGTAACTTCATAAAAGTTTAGAGAGCCAAATTCTGGCTGATGCTGTATATTTGCATAAAGCAGAAAAAAATGCAGTCACCTGCAAACATGCGGGGCAGAAGGGAACCAACCGGACACTGCATCCTGCAAAATGATACCAAGGGACAGCACTGTAGGTTCTCTACAACTGACACTGTTAAGGCAGAAGCAGCTTTAGCCATTTTCCCAACCACCAAAAAAATGTTTTAGATGCTCCCCATAAGCAGCTGAACCCCGGAAAACACCACAGCTGGCCAATCAGCAAAGGGGAGGAGCGAGAGAGAGAGAGAGAGAGAGAGAGAGACATACAAGCGACACAGGGGTACAGCACACCTTGGAAGTTGGCATCTAAGGCAACCACACTTGCCCGCCCATAGAACCAGCACTGGCTGAGGCTGTTTGAAGCCCAGTCTGCATGTTTATTCAGTCACATTGGCCAGACAGTGGAGACCTGCATACAGCTAATTTTCCCTTCACTTAGCAGGGAAAACATGTGTTTGGAGTTGTGTGTTGAGCTGGTGTCAGCTATGATCTGAGCGATGTGTTAGTGTGCCTCTTTGGGGACTGTGTGGGGCAGAGTCAAAATACTTTAAAATGGTTTTTGAGTGTTTTAGACATGAAACTAGTAACTCTAGAGTGCCAGAATCTTCAGTTAATAATTTACGTGTCGTTAAAACTCAAGAAATGCCTGACATTCCAGCTACTTCATTTAATAGCTGTATGTTTACACACCGGGGAATGCTTTCAGGGAGTGCAGGATGTTTGTCATTTTGGCTCCAGGGTATGTTGACATATTTTCCAACTCCAATTGACTGTATTTGCATGTTGTGCCATACAATGTTCCATGGTTCTTACTTGTTTTGACATAAAAATGTGAGTTCCTTTAAATGTTGTTGTAAACACTGCTTTTGATTGTTGAAAATGGCTTGCTTCCCATCGGTCTGTCAGTATTCAAATGTCCCAATTGTGATTTCATTTATTTTATTTTGTGTATGTATGCATGTGGTTTTGTACTGTTCTTGGAACATTAAGTAATGGAGAGCGCTGATTGACTGGTAAGGATGGTGGTAGTTTGCCTCCTTTTTGGAATGCTCTGTACGTATAAACAGGACCCTGTGTGCTCCATGGCAACTTGAAACTAAACTCTATGGCAGGGGTCCTAGATTCTACTGCAGTCTGGTGCAGCAGGGAGGAGATTCTGTGGCAGATTCATCTGATAATTTTAAACTAAGGTTTGTAATGTGCAACTAAATGCTACAATCAACAAAGTGACCCCAACACTGTTTATTTTGTTGACTCAATTTCATTTATGTTGTTTCCACATTTGCTGCTTTCAATGTGCTGCTGACTTGGTCTTCACACTGCAAAATTACTATGTAGAAATTGTCAGGGAACCTGGAAGTATTTTAGCCTCTAGGTGGAGGATAGCTGGGACTTCTGGAACCTGAGGAGGTGTTCTGGGAGTTTGGGATTAGGACAATAACTAATTTTTTTTTTCTGTTTAAAATGATCAGTGGTGAAGCAGTTAATATTGTTAATTAAGCTTCAAATTTAACAGCCCACTGAGATAAATAGGGCAATGGATGTGCTATGCTGCATCAGTTTACACTTGCATTATGTTTTGTTCTCAACCATGAAGGAAGGCTATGCACGTTTTCTCTACATGATGATTAGATTCTGGCCTATAGTTCTATGGCAAAAAATGGCTTCCAAATTCTTTTGCTGCAGAATGCATTGGCCTGTCAGAGGAACAGGAAATAGTAAAGACCTATTAGGTTTCTAGTCCATCTCTTCCTGTAGAGGTGCTGGTCTTGTCTACATTAATGTAGGTGAGAGAGTAGAGACTTTCTCTCCTTTTCCTCTCTTTTTCTCAAAAATAAAAGAGTAGGCCAATTCCCTGGATCTGAATGGCTCCAAACTTTAGGAAAGTATGGATCCAGAGCTTTGTACCTGATCCCCATCTCTAATGAGCCAACCCAAAATACTGGATCTGAACACCAGAAAACTAAGGTCTAGATCTTACCTCTGCATTTTGGGTCCGTCTCTAGAATGATATTCACCATTGTGCAGTAACTGTTCTGGTACGAAGTGTCTTCTTCACCGTTTCGTTTTGTTTCATGCCACTAATATTTAAATATGCTGCAAAGGGGACAACCATCCTTATACCAAAGGAGATGCCCTGATTCAAAAGTTGAATACTAATTAAATAATTTCGGTGCCCAAAGTGACCTGGTTGCCCTAGATAGTGATTTTCTGCCACTGTTGAGAGTAACCGAGGCACTCAAACTGGGACCCTCCCAAGAAAAGTGAAAGGGAGCTGCGTGGCAGGGCATTCCTTGTGAGGGGTACGCCATTTTGGAACTTGCTCCCCACCACTAGTACACAAGAGCCTAGATTTGTTAACCTTCTGGGTCTTGCAAAGTCCATCTTTTCTCTCTCTTTGTTAAGGAGAGCCTGGGTTGGGGTGGATATATTTCATTAGTGGTGCCCAGTGCACTGGATAGGTGCTTCAAGGCATATTTTAAAAATTTGAAGAAACAAATAAGGAACTGTACAGATTTAGGATCTGTTAAAGAAAAAATCCTAAAAATCTTGCTAACAATTATATCCTTTTTCTTTCCTTTCTCTCTCTTGCAGACAGGACAGGATGGGTCATCACAGAGACCTACACCCACCCGTATTCCTGTGTCAAAAGGTATGAAAGCAGGAAAGCCAGTAGTGGCAGCCCCAGGAGCAGGAAATGTGACAAAATTCGAGCCTCGTGCCGAGACTCAGTCTATGAAAATAGAACTGAAGAAATCTTCAGCCAGCAGCTCTGCCTCCCTGGGCGGGGGGAAGGGCTGAGGGCAGTGGCTAAGGGGGTATGTTGTGCAGGTTTTACTGCTACCATGGAAATCAACCCCCTGTCTGTTAGTTGCTGGTGTTTGCATTTACTAATTAAGTCCTGAAACTGTCACTTAACATAACAAACTAATAGGTGTGTGTGTCTTGACTTTAATTTAACAATATAATTTTGTTTCTATGCTGGGCTAAAAAGCTATTTGGAGGCTGATAATGTTTGCAGACAATGAAATCAGACTGAGCAGCCTCACTTATACATTGATCTAATTCTGGGTTATTGAATGTATTGATAGGGTGGGCCACTTCTTAAGAAATTGTCTCATGGGACCACCTTCCATCTCACTCACAATCAAATAGACCACTTTCCCTCCTTTTTCATGATCACTTAACATTCCTGAGACAACTAAAGCATTGCTTGCCTAGAGAAGTAAAGCTAGAAAAGCTATGTATTTTTAGGTCTCTTTTAAAGAAGTCTCATAGCTAGAAAAACAAAGAGGAAGAGCCAGCACCATGTGACCAGCCATCTCTCTATGGATCAGCAGCGATTCACAGACTACACTTTGGAAAGCTCTGATCTAATTGATTTTTTGTTACAGCCACCATTTGGGCCTGATCCAAAACCCATGGAAGTCAATGGAATTACTTTCTTTGGGCTTGTCTATACTTTCGGCTAGATCGGCACTGCTGTGAGCAATGCAGCGGTGTCGATTTAGAGGGTCTGGAGAAGACTTGCTAAGTCAATGGCAGAGTGCTCTCCCATTGGCTCCTGTACTCCAGCTCCTCGAGAAGAGTAAGGTAAGTCGGCAGGAGAGCGTCGCCCATCAACACAGCGCAGTGTAGATACCGCGATAAGTGGGTCTAGCTATGTCAATTTCAGTTACGTTATTCACGTAACTAAGTAGTGTAACTATGGCCTGGTCTACACTGGCGGGGGCAGAGGGGAGATCGATCTAAGTTACCCAACTTCAGCTACGTGAATAATGTAGCTGAAGTTGACGTACTTAGTCCTACTCACCGCGGTATCTTCACTGCGGTGAGTTGACTGCTGCCGCTCCCCCGTCGACTCTGACTGCGCCTCTTGCAGCGGTGGAGTACAGGAGTCGACGGGAGAGTGCTCGGGGATTGATTTATCGCATCTAGACTAGACGCGATAAATCAACCCCCGCTGGATTGATCACTGCCCGCCGATCCGGCGGGTAGTATAGACATACCCTTAGATTGATTTACCGTGGTAGTGTAGACAAGGCCATTGACTTCAGTTTACTTTGGATCAGGCCCATAATTAGAAAGTGTGCTGTAATTTGACTTCAGCTATCTAGAGTTCTTCTGTCTTAGAACAGTCCTTAATACAGTTAATGGTGCAAATTAATTGATGGAGAACTCTGCTCAGATACAGAGGGTAGGGGACAGAAGGCTTTGCACCCAACTTACCCTGAATTCCAGCGTGTTCCCTGAAGTTTGGTACGTGTCTATCTCAAATACAGACCCAGTTTACAGTGCTATGGCATACCAGTTTGTGTTCTGTTTTGTTCTGGTTATACTGAAGTATTTGCGTTTTTTCCGTTTGTGTTTTTTTTAGCATGTTTTAAGGAAATATTTCAGCATGGAAATGGGTGTGGATGCAAATGATTGATGTCATTATTTTGTTTGTTAGCACCATAATTGTCAAGGGAATTTCCCCAGAAAACTCAATTTCCACACAAGTAAGATACAATAAAGGAACTACGGGTTGAAGTAACTCGGCCAGGGGTGCATTTTAAAAATATATAATGATTCAACCATTTGAATGAGCTATTAAGAGTCCCACAACTATGGGTTCCCTTGCTGGAGGAGAGAAGAGAAAGGAAGATGACTGATGCAGCATGAAGAATACAAGTGTAACTCAAAATGAATGGGAGGGAGAATGCGAAGTGAAGAAGTTAAGTGGCTGAAGGAACCAAATTCAGTTAATAGGATGTACAGGGTCAATGCAATGAACCAAGGGATTGGGGGATTAGTTTCTCTTGTGAAGGAGAGGTTGAAAGATGAGTCTGTCGGTGAAGGGCAACAAAAATGTGTTTATCCTTAATCCATACTTTTGGCTGCTACTCTATTAAAGATCTAGATATTTCTATTACCCCAGCCTCACTATCTTGAAGGCATTCTTATTCTTCTTTCATGCACAACATGTCCTTCTGATGAACATCACAAAAATAAAAGGAGTACTTGTGGCACCTTAGAGACTAACAAATTTATTTGAGCATAAGCTTTCGTGAGCTACAGCTCACTTTATCGGATGCATTCAGTGGAAAATACAGTGGGGAGATTTATATACATAGAGAACATGAAACAATGGGTGTTACCATACACACTGTAACGAGAGTGATCACTTAAGATGAGCTATTACCAGCAGGAGAGCGGGGGCGGGGGGAGGGGGAGAACCTTTTGTAGTGATAATCAAGGTGGGCCATTTCCAGCAGCTGACAAGAATGTCTGAGGAACAGTGGGGGGTGCGAAGGGGGAAATAAACATGGGGAAATAGGTTTACTTTGTGTAATGACCCATCCACTCCCAGTTTCTATTCAAGCCTAAGTTAATTGTATCCAGTTTGCAAATTAATTCCAATTCAGCAGTCTCTCGTTGGAGTCTGTTTTTGAAGTTTTTTTGTTGAAGAAGTGCAACTTTTAGGTCTGTAATCGAGTGACCAGAGAGATTGAAGTGTTCTCCGACTGGTTTTTGAATGTTATAATTCTTGATGTCTGATTTGTGTCCATTTATTCTTTTACGTAGAGACTGTCCAGTTTTACCAATGTACATGGCAGGGGCATTGCTGGCACATGATGGCATATATCACATTGGTAGATGTCAGGTGAATGAGCCTCTGATAGTGTGGCTGATGTGATTAGGCCCTATGATGGTGTCCCCTGAATAGATATGTGGACACAGTTGGCAACGGGCTTAGTTGCAAGGATAGGTTCCTGGGTTAGTGGTTCTGTTGTGTGGTGTGGTTGCTGGTGAGTATTTGTTTCAGGTTAGGGGGCTGTCTGTAAGCAAGGACTGGCCTGTCTCCCAAGATCTGTGAGAGTGATGGGTCATCCTTCAGGATAGGTTGTAGATCCTTGATGATGCATTGGAGAGGTTTTAGTTGGGGGCTGAAGGTGATGGCTAGTGGTGTTCTGTTATTTTCTTTGTTGGGCCTGTCCTGTAGTAGGTGACTTCTGGGTACTCTCCTGGCTCTGTCAGTCTGTTTCTTCACTTCAGCAGGTGGGTATTGTAGTTGTAAGAATGCTTGACAGAGGTCTTGTAGGTGTTTGTCTCTGTCTGAGGGGTTGGAGCAAATGCGGTTGTATTGTAGAGCTTGGCTGTAGACAATGGATCATGTGGTGTGGTCTGGGTGAAAGCTGGAGGCACGTAGGTAGGCATAGTGGTCAGTAGGTTTCCGGTATAGGGTAGTATTTATGTGACTATCACTTATTAGCACCATAGTGTCCAGGAAGTGGATCTCTTGTGTGGACTGGTCCAGGCTGAGGTTGATGGTGGGATGGAAATTGTTGATATCATGGTGGAATTCCTCCAGGGCTTCTTTTCCATTGGTCCAGATGATGAAGATGTCATCAATGTAGTGCAAGTAGAGTAGGGACATTAGGAAGCATTGTTCTAAGTCAGCCATAAAAATGTTGGCATACTGTGGGGCCATGCGGGTACCCATAGCAGTGCCACTGATTTGAAGGTCTACACTGTCCCCAAATGTGAAGTAGTTATGGGTGAGGACAAAGTCACAAAGTTCAGCCACCAGGTTTGCCGTGACATTATCGGGGATACTGTTCTTGATGGCTTGTAGTCCATCTTTGTGTGGAATGTTGGTGTAGCGGGCTTCTACATCCATAGTGGCTAGGATGGTGTTTTCAGGAAGATCACCGATGGACTGTAGTTTCCTCAGGAAGTCAGTGGTGTCTCGAAGATAGCTGGGAGTGCTGGTAGCGTAGGGCCTGAGGAGGGAGTCTACATAGCCAGACAATCAGGATTGTCACCACTGACTTCCGCCCCCGCTCTCCTGCTGGTAATAGCTCCTCTTAAGTGATCACTCTCGTTACAGTGTGAATGGTAACACCCATTGTTTCATGTTCTCTATGTATATAAATCTCCCCACTGTATTTTCCACTGAATGCATCCAATGAAGTGAGCTGTAGCTCACGAAAGCTTATGCTCAGATAAATTTGTTAGTCTCTATGGTGCCACAAGTACTCCTTTTCTTTTTGCGAATACAGACTAACACGGCTGCTACTCTGAAACCATCACAAAAATATTGATTCTGATTTTCACAAATCCTCAAGCATCTTCCATTAACATGCATCTCCAATTAACTTTGGAAATGTAGGTGTTAGGACATCTGAAAAACAGACTCATGACTTTATATATATATAATTTCTCTAATAGCAGAACCAAACTTGGAGCTTCTTCTTGGGAACTTGTGAGTTAATGACCAGAAGTGCATCAACTCTTTCCAGCTAATTGTTATGCGCAATAAATGACCCATACCTCAATTTGTCAATTAATCATTAGTGAGTTCTTATTATTATTTCTAATGTATCAGAGCTTTTTCAACAGACGTTCTAAACATAATAACATGAAGCTAAAAGTTCATTATCACACTAAATGCGGAGCTAAACCAAAGCTTCCACTCAGTTAAAAACAGTAATTTTAAATGCTGCAAAGTAGATGAGCCTCCTGGTAATGTGGCATGATACAGTAATGAACTATAGATGGCTTAAGCCTTCTTTTTCATAGCTTTTAAAAAGAAACTAGGTCTTCCTAACTTAAGTGATTATATATATGGGACAATAGTCCAAATGTGCCTGCGTTTGAAAGCAGCATCTCTTTTGGATGGGATTTGAGAGACTACTTTATCTGAAGAAGAAACCATCAGATGGAACTGGATATCCAGTGCCACCACAGCACACCTAGAATTGGAGAGGCAAACTAGAACTAACACTTGTGGAGTTATCAGGGTATGTGAGAAGGAATGCAGCAACAGAATTGACAAGTCAGACTAGTATTTTGAGGATTCACTAGCAGATCCCACTGCCAGGACCAGACCAGAGAAAAATCTCTGATCCACAGCCAACCTAGCAAAAGGTTAAGGAATCAGAATCAGTCAAAAGGGTGTTTCTGAAACTAATCTGGAAAAAAAAACCCACAAACAAACAAAAAATAACAACTTGTGAATATTGGTAGGAAAAGACCCTGAAAACATACTAACCTTGTTTAAATATTAGCAAGAAGAGGGCAGGTCACAATTTACAAAGGTTCTCAAAAGGAAAGAAAGATAAAGTGTAAGGGTTGATGTAAGCCAAAGGGTAATGTAAATTATTTACTAAATATTGACGTGTAAGAGTTTATTGGAGGTTCATGGAAATGAAATATTTTGTATAAACTGGAGAAAACTGTATGCCTCTAAGTACTTATGAATATCTGTTTTAAGTTTAGTGTATATCTTTGGTTAAAAAATTAGGTGAGTTCAGCATTTTGTAATATGTTTTCATTTACCTGAAGTTTGCTACTTTAAGTAGAAAATGGGCAAGGAGGGAATTGCAAAAAAAAAACAAAAAAAACCAAAAACCTTGTAGCACAAAAGTCTTAAAAAGTTGAATCTTAGCTATCTTGATCATACAGTTCAGAGTGCCTTTTCCTCTGAAGATAGCAATCTAGTTACTGACTACAATAAGATAAGTCACTCAGCACCTTACAAACGTTGTCTAGTGAAAGAAGCATGACTGTTACAATAATTATGTCTGTGAGAAAAGTCACAGAACAATGAGTCAGGTTACATCACAAAAGTGTTTCAGCATCTATGTGTGGAGTTAAGGACAGAGTAACCTCCCTAACTGAATTTCCCTGTATTTGATTTTAAATCTGATCGTTAACACAAGTTTTCTACTGGATTATATGGGGCCAGATGCTGTCACCCTTACTCATACTAAGTACAGCTTGCTCATGTGAATTGTCTCATGGCCATAAACAGAAATACTGATCTAAGTGCTGCTCAGTGTGAGAGAGGTTGCAGAACTTGGTTCATCATGACATGCAAGCTCTAGTCTAAAGGGTTTCTTTCATTTTTAAAATATGCTAAGCAACCAATATCTTGACTTCTTATGGCCACCTTGATCTTTAGTTGTTTACTCTTTTCGTTTTGTGATCACAGTCCTTCACTGTTATTAAAAAAGCAAATAACATTTTGTGACTTTTATAAATATGACCATACAGAATGTACATGACAGTATTTAAACTTTAAACCACTTACTTGGGGATTAATATCGTGCATAATCTCTAAAACAGCATTGGTCTGCAAAGGTTCATGCCAATTATAGACTAAATACCAGATTATTACCTAAAACATATTAAACGTGTTTTCAGATCCTCTCAAGGTTAACACTAATGTTCGGTGACTGGTCAGAATTTCAAGAGCACATCTTTAAAGAGGGAAGGCTACTGTCCTACCATGTTTCAGGTTTTCAACACCGGCTACAATAATAAGGATGGTTTTCAGACCAATTATATGTTCCTATCGCATATCAGTTGCTGACATCACTAAGTCAGTTTGAAACCTGTAGTGTGCTGGCAGTGATTTCGATGAGCTCATCTTTTAAACTTGTTCTCATTTAGGGGAATGTTTTTCTCTTCCATCTGTGTGAGTAATTCCCTTCAACTGAGCTCTCCCAGACAGAGCTCTTTCTAACATTTGTCATTATAGATGTTGACTTCACTTTGAAACTATCTTACTACTTGGTCTCTGCTCTTCTTTGGCTTTTTGGAAAGGGTTAACTACTTTCAAATTGGGAGCTATCAGCTGCAGGAACAACACCATGTAGGACCATGTGTGGATTTATTTTATTTTATTTTTTGGCTTCTTGCAAGATAGAAGTATGAGCAACTCCCCATATTAAAAACTCTTCTGAACATGATTTTAAAAGTTCAGAAATAGTTACATTGGTACATGATGTTCCACTTTTGTCACTGGGATTTACATTGTCTCCAGTACATCTTTTTGTATAATTTGGTTTTATCCATTCATGTAAATTGTAAAAAGAAATTTAATTTATATTTCAAATGTTAAAATGTCAGGTGATTTGCTTTTATTATCAGAATTGGTGAGACTTTATGCAAATTGTTCGCTATGGGCCAGATTCTAAACTCATTTACAACAGTGTAAATGCAAATAACTACAACGACCTCTGATTTATACCAATATAATTTAAATCTGAATTTGCTCCTATCCATACAGATGTCTTCATTTAATTTTTTCATTAGAGTAAATTAATTAAGTTTTGTTTCTTTAAGTAAATCTATAGCTCATGGAAGCTGTAAAATTTATAGTCCCAGAAGCACTCTCTCTAGCCATTGCCAGATTATTCCTACTCACTGTGCCAGAATATATCAGGGGTGGTCAAACCATGGCTCGCAAGCTGCATGTGGCTCTTTTACAATTAAAGTGTGGCTCATGGAGCCCCTCCAGGCCCTCCCTTTTCCACCTACCAGACAGGGCATGAGGGGACGTTGGGACCTCTACCTTGCAGCAGGGTGATGGGGTAGGGGCTTTTGTCCAGTGAGGAGGGGGGTCTTGGGACTTCAGCCCCATGGGGTGCACCTACTGGGACTCAGGGCTCAGCAGGAGCGGGCTGAAGCCCCAAGGCCTGGCAGATACTCAGGGCTCAGCAGGTGCACCCCAGCTCCCCAATTTCTGAAGATTGTTGTATGCGGCTCAGAGTGTCAGTAAGTTTGGCCATCCCTGGACTATACCCTATGAAAATTTTAGACAAACACCTCTTTGGACATCTATTTTAATAGCAAGAATACATACATTACTACAAAGTCAAATGTTAGAAGGGGTGAGGTGTAAGAGAAATTAGTGAACACATGAATAATGGAAGCATACACAATGTATGAATTCTTAATCCTCTCTAGTCTCTGACCTCCTCCTGCATACTTGTTATGTTTGGTCTATAAGAGGAAGACTTTAATTTTGAAACCTTACTATAGTTACGCTGTTCAGTTATTAATTGGACCTGTACAAGGAAGAAGACATTTTCTGCCTACCAAATTTTTGTTTTTAAATTGTAAATTTTTGTCTTCAAACTCTGTGTATAGACATATTATGTATATACTGGATATTAAGAACCATTTTCTTAAAATAAGCTCATGTGACTCCCACTGAAATTAATAGATGTGTTTGGAAATGAGTAAAATTTGATGTTAAGCAAATACAGCTTTTACCTTGCTTCATATTCTCCAAGAACCTGAAGTTATAAAACTGCATTGGTGGTGAAGGTTAACTTTTAATACAGTTTATGATTCTTGTATGTTCATTATTCAAATGTGGGAGGAAATATAGACATGTATGGATGGAAAAACCTTATGTAAATGGTAAATGAAATGTAGAGGAATACAGTTGATTGGGAAATTCCATTGTTTCACTTATTTTCCCACATTCTCCTAATTGTTGTCTTAGCCTTGTTTTATCCATATGAGTAAAATAATGAAAATATGCCATCTAGTGGTAAGGTTCTGGCATAAAGAGTAAATGAAATATTTGAACATTTTTTCTGTTTTAAAATCACAATATTGTACAACTCCCACAATCAAACATTATACAAACACATTTTTTTGAAAGGTGAAGCATAGGCACATGTTAATAAAAGTGGTAAGGATACACTGAATTTATATTTTGCGTATCTTGTAAATGGCTTTTGAAAACGAGGAGGGGAAGACAATCACATAGTTATATAAGAAGTTTCAACTATAGAAATAAATGCTTTTGGAAGGCACATCATACTACATTTCAAATGTCTGATTGCAATTTTATCATTTAAAGCCCACAAAAATTGTTTCTTTAAAGCTGCACTGCATATTGAAATTTACATTTATGGTTAAACTCCAATTTAGTAAATATCATCTTGTGCGCAATGGAAACACATTACTTTAGACCATAGGACAGTTAATTATTTAATATTTGTTGTGGTACTACCAAAAGACTGATCAGGATCAAGGACCTCTTATGTTAGCACAGTACAAATGTAAGCTCTGATCTTGCAAAGTCTACACATACCTTTATACATTATGTGTGAAATCCTGGTTCTGTTGAAGTCAATGGGAAAAGTACCATTGACTTCAGTAGGGCCAGGATTTCACTATGTGAGTGGTCCCATTTAAGTCATTTAGACTACTTGCATCCTTAAAATTGAGCATGCAAGCAAGTCTTTAAACATGTGAGTAGTTCAGTGACTTCAGTGGGACTAAGGAGTATGTAAAGTAATTTTGCATGTAAATCTTTACATGAACTGTGCTTAAGAGGACAATCAACCTATGAAGAAGAGGGGAGAGACAGTCAATATGCACATTTTATAGACATATTTTAGTTGAATTACTTTTTGTGTATAATGACAGAGAGATTGAACTTTGAACTTGGAGTCTCAGACTTCTGAGTTCTAATGCTGGCTCTAACCCAGACTCCCTCTGTAGCACGGGCCAGGACATTTCTTCTCAATCTCAGTCTCCCATCTTTATATGGGAATAATAGCTACCTCCAAGGAGTGTTGTGATGTTTAATTAAAATCGTCAAGAATCTCTGAAGATAAAAAAAGCACGATATAAATGCTAAGTTCTATTAACTTTATTAAAAATTACCTGTATTTCCAATTATGTAATAGCAAATGTTTTGCTCTTCTCTCTTAGAAAGTGTCATCATTCATCAGTTACGCATGAACTCTAGATGAGATACCATACCCAATGTATTCTATATGTGTGCACTTCCTCTCCACACCAGTTGGATGGATCACTGTTGAAGCCCTCTACCACTATCACCATGGTCTCCTGCGCTACTGATCACTGACAGAAGTTTTTTACTGCTTCCATTGGATTATTATGATTATTTGTAGAGTTTTTAAAAATAATGGCCTTGTTGATATTTTGAAAATATGTAGAGAAAGAGAAAAGCAGTTATGGTGCCCACTGAATGTTACTCTTATTTTGCAAAGCCTAAGGCACCTACTTGATTTTGTTTGGTGGTGTTTGCCATATAATTTATTTTTATAAAACACTTTAATGTAACTTTCCCCAAACCTTCCAAACGCTACTGTCCATGGCATGTTAATTTGTAGAATACACTGTCAAAATTCTTAGTGTTGATTGATATTTTTGTATTAAAGACAGGAAAGAACGTTTAAATTTTAATCTGAACAGTGCTTTCTTTATTTTTAACAGAAGTATGCAACACATTTTCCTGCCACCATATGACTATGAGACTAAATGCTCAAAGGACTGCCATAAAGGGTATACTGGTATAGAATTTTTCTTGCACTGTGCAGAGATTCAGCATAAAACTGAGTACTAACAAACCAAAGCCCTGAAGTACTACCTGATTTTAAAGATTATTTTTAAACATTGTAAACCAGTTTTCACTAAGCTGTGATTATTATTATTATTATTTTACAATGTGTTTTTACTTCTGCCTGTACTGAAAAAAGTCAATTTTCTTCACACTGTAACAAATAAATCTTCACAAGAATACAAATGTAACAAAGTGTTTGGATTATGCCACAAATGTCATAAGGCTGACAGTGTTGAAGTTAATCTTGTTTGTTTTATTTTATAGTAAGTACTACTGATAAAAAAGGAATTGTATGGTTTTTGTAGTTGCCATCTTTAGGCTGGTATTTCATTACAATATCACAGTGCACACTATATGCATCCAGATATTGTCAGTGCTATAAAGAAAGATCTATCATCTGGCAAATTTAATGATGCCACTGTTTCTAACTTTGAGTTTTCACTATGCTATCAAATATCACATCTATATAAGTATAAGGAAACTGTATTGTAAAGATGGCCAAATGATCATAAAACAAGACCCCATGTATGCCACTGCAACGTGCACTTAAATTTTAGAGCAGTGGCCCTTCGATGATTGATGCTGCATTCTGAAGAAGCATAATGAGAATTCTGTGGCAGCTACATTTGAATTAAAAATGGATTTTTAAATGAATTATATATGAAATTGAATAGAACCTGTATGGTATCCCTCCTGCTATTTATTTTTTATAATAAATTCATTTTATTTTAAATTTTCCCCACATTTTCCGTTGCTGCAGACTTTTGTATTATTAGTGTATAACGGTACTGTAAAGCTGCCAGGGAAAACTGGAAGATTTGGCAACTGAATGCAGGACTATTGGGGCATTTGGGGAGGTGGCTTGAGATTGTGGGATAAGCATATTAATGAGTCCTTTTTGCTGAAATGATCAGAAGTGAAATAGTTAACAATTACGACATTTTAAATTTGTCATAAGTAGATGTTAACATCTCACTGAGATTTTAAGAAGCAGATAACCCATCAGGCTGTCTGCAGACCTGAGACGTTAACATTACATTTGGTTTATAGTCATTCAAATCATCTTTGCAAGGTTATTTCACAACAATTGAAACTGGAATTTTTTTTTTTTAAAGACAAAACTTTATTCTGGAGTACAATTCTGCAGCAAGGCTGGGGCGGGGGGAATTCTGCAGCAAATTCGACAGCTGCAGAATAGCAGGAGCATGCTTTTCCCTTGTATATCTTATTGACAGCATTTTAAAAATCAGTTTTGTGTGACAGCTTGGGTCCAAGTTTCCTGAAATCCTAATATTCTTTTGTTTTGTATAAACTTTTTATATAGAATTCACTTTCACTGGGTATAAAGTGCTGGTATAGTAATCAATATGGGAAAGTTATAATGACATCCAGAATTTACATAGCATATTTCAATTTCCTTACACAGACTGAGGAATATTGACTTCCTGTGTAAAACAGGAGTAAGACTGGTGAATCAGACCCACTTATGTGCCATTGATGTCTATGAAGTTACAACAGCACAAAATGGGAATTTACATAATGATGAACCAAGCCCACTGCCTTAAAAAACATTACCTGTGAATGAATAATCATCTGGGATAAGAACTGGTTTGACTTAATCTATAATGAACCTGACAGCTATGTGAAATGTAACGCAACACTACTGAAATCGTTTCTCTGGGTTTAAAAATAGCATTAATGTCTCAGTAACAGTAGAATGACTTTTTCTTTCTGCTCCATCTGGATTAACAAAAAATCTAGTTATAGGATGTGTGAAGAAACATTTTGCTTTTGTTTTTAGGAACACTCGTCCCCCAGTCCGACCACTCCATACTCACACTTTTAAAAGTTTAAAAAGTTAAGCTGGTGTTTAACAGAAATGCAGTTATAGTTTATTTTATCCTAATCCGTTTTTAAAAGTATTTTGGATGAACAGTCTTAATTATCTAAGAGGGAGACTGAGAGCACTGGCCAAAATAAAACACCACATAGATAGGTACTATTTATGCTTTTCTATATGGAGTGGAATTATAAAGTTTGACTGAACTGGCATGTTGCAAGCAGCTCTAAAACAACAAATACTTTCTGGTTGAAAATCACACCTGTGCAGAGAGTCTTCATATGGAGGGTAACTTTAACTTTCTGTGAATTAGTGTTAGTGACTTAAAATGCAACCTAATTCAGATTTAAATCCTGACTTCAAAATATGAAAAATTAGTCTGTTTTGGGGTACGTTGAAAGAAGTCTATTAAAATATACTAAAAAAATTATTTTTCTATACATGCACTTTTTAAAGGAAATAATCATGATGTTTTCAGATGAAGCCATGTACATGCCACACTGAATCCATAAATAGCAACAATATTAAAAAATGAAAAATTGGTGAAGAACATGATCTTCTTTAGAAGCCCCTATAGTCAGTCAGATCCTTTAAATAATTGTTAACATGGCTTTACGTGAGGAAATATAATGGTTCAAGTTTTTTTTTTTTAATATACTTAATTTTTGAGGTGGGGTGGGAGTGAACTAAACTCTTCAGTTCTGCAAACACAAATCTTCCTGTTAAAGTCAATAGCAGTTTTACAATTGATGTCTCTCAGGACAGCATTGGACTTAAAGGGGAACTAAAATTAGAATATTTATTGTATAAAATCAGAAACTACCAGAAAATTAACGTAGGTGCACTGACCACTCCATCTTCAACTGTGAATTCCTTGGTTTTTGTCTATTTGTCAATGTTAACATTTTTTAAATAATTGATTTTGTATTAATGTTTGTTTTTACTTAAAAGAACGTTGTAGGTTCATAAATTTCAAGTATTTTACGAAAGCTAGATAACTTTTATTCTTCAGCAGTGTTTGGTATTTTATATTATACTTCAGTTGGTTTAACAGCATACAGTTGTATCTACTAAGTTCAAGTTTTATTTTGATGAATATTAATTATAGCTTTAATTATTCATATATAATATAAATGATCACGTTAATTATTAATGAATATTAATTATTTATTATAGCTTTGTTGCAATAAAGAAGTTCACAATGTGATGGAATAAATTCTTGCAGAACCTAAGAATAGCCATACTGGATCAGACCAATCATCCATCTAGGTCAATATCCTATCTTCCAACAGTGGCCAATGCCAAGTGCTTCAGAGGGAATGAACAGAACAGGTAATCATCAAGTGATCCATCCCATCACCCATTTCCCAGCTTTGGGAAACTTCAGAGTATGGTTTTGCATCACTACCCATCCTTGCTAAAAGCCATTGATGGGCCTTTCGTCCATGAACTTATCTAGTTCTTTTTTGAACCCTCAATTTTGGACCTCACAACATACTCTGGCAAAGAGTTCCATAGGTTGACTGTGCCTTGTGTGAAGAAATCCTTCCTTTTGTTTTAAACCCGCTGCCTACTCATTTTTTTGGGTGACCCCTAGTTCCTATGTTATATGAAGAGTAAGTAACGTTTCCTTATTTACTTTCTCCACACCAGTCATGACTTTATAGACCTCTATAATAGCCCCCCTTAGTCATCTTTTCCAAGCTGAAAAGTCAGTCTTATTAATCTCTCCTCATATGGAAGTCGTTCCATATCCCTAATCATTTTTGTTGCCCGTTTCTGTACTTTTCCCAATTCCAATATATCTTTTTTGAGATAGGGTGACCAGAACTGCACGCTGTATTCAAGATGGGGCCATATCATGGATTTATATAGAGGCTATATGATATTTTCTGTCTTATCTACTCCTTTCTTAATGATTCCCAATATTCTATTAGCATTTGTGACTTCCGCTGTACACTGAGTGGATGTTTTCAAAAAACTAGCCACAATGACGCCAAGACCTCTTTCTTGAGTGGTAACAGCTAATTTAAACCCCATCATTTTATATGTATAGTTGCATTTTTCAACACTGAATTTCATCTGCCATTTTGTTGCCCAGTCATGCACTTTTGTGAGATCTCTTTGTAACTCTTAGCAGTCTTCTTTGGACATAAGTATCTTGAATAGTTTTGTATCATCTGCAAATTTTGCTACCTCCTCACTGTTTAACACTTTTTCCAGATCATTTATGAATCAGTACTGGCCCCAGTACAGACCCCGGGGGGACACCACTATTTACCTCTATCCATTCTAAAAACTGAGCATTTATTCCTACCCTTTGTTTCCTACCTTTTAACCAGCTACTGACCAATAAGAGAAAAAAAACTTTTTCAGACTCAGTGGGATACACAGATTTTAAGAAGTATCCCACACGGCAAGCTTCTTAAATTTTTATTATTCCTACACATACATTGTCTCTTTCATATACACCCAAAAATTAATTTTAATTTTCAAATGTAACTTAAAGACTGGTAAAGAATGTTGAAACTGATACAGCTATAGTCTTCATTTCATCAAAGATTAATTAACAAATGTAACATATTAAGGCCCCAGTCTTACACTGAACTCTGCATAGGTACAGGAGATAATTGATAGGCTGGGATGGAGAAAAGGAGTTGGGGGGAAAGGAATAGTGGTGTGTGTACCTTCTTTCTAAAAAAATGTATTTATTTCCCATTTTCTATCCAAGTTGCCTAATGCCCTCCACAAAGTAAAACTGTTTGAGGGAAGCAGTTTATCACCACTATGTGAAATTACATGTGATATTTTATTTTTGCTTGCTTAAATGTGATTCCCCCATTCCCCTAATGTAAAATCCGGGAATAATATCAATCTGTGACCTTATCTAGACACATGTTGTACTCCTTTGACTATACCTATATATATATATATATTGAAATTCATACAACTCTGTTAAAGTAGATGCAGTAATATCTATCTACAAGTGTTTATTCCAGTATAGTTTTCTTCTTCACAAAAAGGGGAATAAGCTACACTGCTATATTTACAGCCCCACTAAGGACTGTACTGGTGCAACTATTTCAGTTTTTTAAAAAACCATCACACCCCTAATCAAAATAGTTACACTGGACAAAAGAACAAAACTAGCTCCCGCAGTGGGTACCAAGCCAAAGCCACTTTCTAAGTACAGTCAAAATTAAACTAGTCCACCTTCGTGGTGATTTTGGCAGTGCTAATGCAGCAGATGATGCGAGTGGACATGAAAGGACAGCAGACGTCTTACAGTCCCTTTTGCCTCATTGCCCCCCTCACCCTGGGCCAGCAGAGGGCGGGGCCTGTCCATAGGACACTCCCCTGACAATAGGGCAGGTCTACGGGCATGTCTACACAACCCACCGGTAGTCTGGATGCGATAAATCGACCCCCAAGCGCTTTCCCATCGACTTCTGTACTCCACCGCTGCGAGAGGCGCCAAGTGGAGTCGACGGGGGAGCAGCAGCAGTCGACTCACTACAGTGAAAAGAAAAGGAGTACTTGTGGCACCTTAGAGACTAACCAATTTATTTGAGCATGAGCTTTCGTGAGCTACAGCTCACTTCATCGGATGCTCACGAAAGCTCATGCTCAAATAAACTGGTTAGTCTCTAAGGTGCCACAAGTACTCCTTTTCTTTTTGCGAATACAGACTAACACGGCTGTTCCTCTGAAACCTGTCACTACAGTGAAGACACCATGGTAAGTCGATCTAAGTAAGTCAACTTCAGCTACAGTTATTCAGGTAACTAAAGCTGCTTAACTTAGATCAATTCCCTCTCCCCCCAGTGCAGACCAGGGCTACACTACAGCCGGGATGATGCTCTGAGATCAATCCACCAGAGCTCGATTTAGCGGGTCTAGTGAGCAAGTTTCTCCCGCTGACCCCTCCCCAGTGTAGACCCTGCCGTAACTCGACCTAAGCTAGGTCAGCACTAGCTATGCTATTCACACAGCTGGAGTGGCGCAGCGTAGGTCGATGTACCCTGGCAGTGTAGCCATCCCAGACGGTCCAGCGCCTCCACATTCATCGCTGAACCGAGCAATAAGCGTTTGACCAACGCGGCTGGCAGCTCACGCGGGGCTCGGGCCGCCAGCGCAGCAGTGGCGCGGCAAGGCGCCTGGACGCAGGCAGTGGCCACCGATGAATGGCCGCTGGGGGCCCGGCTGGGCTCGAGGCGCTCCCGCGCCGCGGTGCCAGGGGGGCGAAGCTGGCCGTGCCCCAACTAGCGTCCCCCCGCCGGGCCCTAGGACGGCATCGGTCGCGGGGTCGCGGGGCAGGGCTCATCAGTGCCCGCTCCCGCTGGCCAGGGGCGGCGGCGGGTGCCCTGAGCGGGGCGAGAGGCGCCAGCCCACGCGGCAGCTCGCTGACTCGAAAGGCGCAGCTCAGGCGGCCTGACTGGCTCCCCCCGCCCCGCCCCGCCCCGCCGGATGACGTATTTGCGTCTCTGCACAGGACAAGAGTCGCTGTTCGTAAGGCAGCGCAACTCGATCACGCGACGCCTCCACTCTGAGCGTCGTACGCCTCAACGGGGGCGGGGGAGAGAAAAGATTGCGCGCGCGTGGTTTCTCGCGCTCTCTCTGCGCATGCGCCATCAGGGCGCGGGCAGGGAGCGCCGGCTGCGCCGGAAGGGTGGAGGTTAATGGCTCTTATCATCATCGATTATGCGCCCTAGATCCAACCAAGCCCCTGCCTCACCCACTGCGACGGCGCATGCGCAGGTTGGGGGAAGGCGGGCGGAAGAAGGTGGGCCCGGTCACCCGAGCTGGTGACGTTTGTTTGTTGTTAGTGGCTCCGCGGGTGCGGAACTGTCCCCTTCCTCACGCGCAGGCGCAGTGTTCTCCCGTTCCTCACTGGCCCGAGCGGAGGCGGCGTCGGTTCGCGAGCGGAGCGCTGGCTGCTCCCCCTGCTCGGCGGCCCCATGGCGGTGAACTACAGCGCGAAGGAGGAGGCGGACGGGCATACATCTGGAGTGGGGGCCGCGGGCGGCGGGGCCGCCGGCGGGGCGGGGAAGAGCCGCAAGCCGGATAACACGGCATTCAAGCAGCAGCGCCTGCCGGCCTGGCAGCCCATCCTGACCGCGGGCACCGTGCTGCCCGCCTTCTTCATCATCGGCCTCATCTTCATCCCCATCGGCATCGGCATCTTCGTCACCTCCAACAACATCCGCGAGTACGAGGTGAGGGTCGGGACGGGGCGCGGGCTGCCGGGCGCCCCCTCTTGCGGCGGTTACCGGCGCTGGGGTCTCCCGGCCGCGGGGGGCGACGGGGCTGGCGGCTCCCTGTTCTCAGCTGGTGCCTGAGCTCCCCCTGGGCGCCTCTCGGTGAAACCTTGGCAGAGGGTGAGCGGGGGCGATCGTGAGCGCAGGAAACGTTGGGAGAAGGGAGCTGGGCTTTCTAAACCCAGGCCGGCCGCTTCTGGGAAGTACCCTGTAGGGCCCCAGCTGTACAGTACTGGCCGGGGGGCGGGGGGTGTAGCTAATACGTCTCTGCCTTCCATAATTTACCACATTATGGTTGAGATTGCAAATGCTACTCTGAAACACAGAGAAAAATCCCCAGCCTGGACAATAACGGGAAGACCCTGTCTTCCACATGGAGCTTCCGTCAGACCAGGGTCAGGTGAGGTAGGTTTTGTAGGTAGTATGACAGTCTAGCAGCCTGCAGGATTAAAGGGGTTCTGCTGCTCCACTGGGCATTGCCAGATCCTTCCTGTCTCTTCATGCTGTTGTGGTTGATGTGGTTTTAGAGGTGAAAAAATGGCTTCTGTAGGAAATGACTGTGTTTGTCAATTTGGTCAAATGTTAATGTTCTTTTTTTGAATTACTTGTTTATCTCTTGCACTGACTAATGGAGGTTGAAAGAACGTCGAGTGGTAGACTCAAAACACTAAAGATGACCTTGCCTACTATCCTGAGCATCCTCCCTTGATACTGATTTCTCTAGCACAGTGGTCTCCAAACTTTTTACACCCAAGATCACTTCTTGAATTTAAGGGCAACCCAGGATCTACCTCATCCATTTCCCCAAGGCCCCTCTCACTCCATTTCCCCCCCCACCCTCGGTCACTCGCTCTCCCCCACCCTCACTCACTTTCATCGGGCTGCGACAGGGGGGTTGGGGTTTGGGAGGGGACACACGGGCTCTGGCCTGGGGCCGAGGGGTTCACAGTGTGGGAGGTGCTCCGGGCTGAGCCTGGGACACGGGGTTGGGGTGCAGGAGGGAGTGAGGGGTGCAAGTTCTGGGAGGGAGGTTGGGGCAGAGTGTTGGGGTGCAGGAGAGGGCATGGGGTGCTGCCTCTGAGAGGGAGAGTCAGGGCTGGGGCAGGAGGTTGGCTGCAGGAGGGGCATTGGGGTGCTCGCTCTGGGAGGGGGCTCATGGCTGTTGCAGGAGAGTGTATGGGGTGTAGTAGGAGGTATGGGGTGCTGGCTTCAGGAGGGGGCTCAGGGCTGGGGGTTGGGGTGAAGCCTCCTGCCGGGCGACACTTACCTTGGGTAGCTCCCAGTTGGTGGTGCAGCAAGTCTAAGGCAGGCTCCCTGTCTGCCCCAGCCCCACATCACTCCCGGAAGGGGCCAACATGCCCCTGAGGCCACGGGGGGGGGGGGGGGGGGAGGGGGAATGTGGCTTCACACACTGCCCCTCTTTGCAGGCACTGCCCCCACAGCTCTCATTGGCCAAACCCTGTCTCCTCCTCCCCCATGGGGCCGCGTTGGCCGCTTCCAGGGGTGGTGTGGGGCTGGGGGAGGCACGGAGCCAGCCTTAGCGGCAGCCCCACTACACCACCAGAGATCACAATCGACTGGGAGAGTTCATAGGATCGACAAGTCAATTGCAAACAACAAGTTGGTGACCACTGCTCTAGCCTGGTCAGCATACATTTCAACACTAGGACCTTGATTTCACTAGGAAAAAAGATGGCTTTTTTCCACGTTTACTAACACATGGTAAAATCCTAGTGTGGACAAGGCAAATATAGTTTAATGCTAATAGCCGGCTGAGGTAAACATCTGTAGCATGTTAAAAGTCGTGTTTATTTTTTTGGTGATAAAAATCACATTTTTTCCTAGTATGGATGCTCTCTAGAAGCCTGACATGTCAGAGATAAATTTAGCAGTAAATGCACCAAAGGTGTGTGCTCTTCAGTTTGCATTTTCCAGTGACAGTGCAGTATAAATACTCAGACAATACTTTGCGTCTGGTACTTAGCTACAGCTTTCATATAAACCCTTAAGCTTTGGCTTTACAACTCTTAAAAAGCTCCAAGCTGAAAAGTTGCACGTCATCATCAAAAACAAACTTGCCATCATTGTTAAATCTGATCAGCTCTTAGTTTCTCTGTTGTGTTGACTTAGACCCTGATTTTGCAAACACTTACATATATGCTGCTTTCAGTAGTACCATTTAAAACAGTGGATTTACTTGCAGTAATAAGGTGAAGCGGATATGAGGCTGCAGATTGAGCCCCTTAAAAATACACTTTGGTGTGCAGATCGAATCATACTGAATCATACCAGTTATATAAAAAACAGGATTGTTCACTTTTGTCTATCAATCAGTGGAGATAATTTCCTTGAGGAGTGAAGATGGAGTAGTTGTGGAATCGATTTCATTTGCTAGATTGAAAGAGTGTCTGAGATTTTTCATTTGTATATCTCTGTTCAAATGTTGTGTAACACTACCATAATACAATATGCAAAGGAATATAAATATCAGACTACTTAAAAATAAATCCTCAAAGGAAAGGAATTTGAAAGATAAGGTAGAAATGTACTTCATGTTCTCCCAGTATTGTGTGTGCTCTTAATTGCTTTCTAAAAATATACATGCCTTTCTGCCCAGATTTGAGGCCACACATCCCATCTCCAAATCAACCCTGAGTTTCTTAAAAGAACCCAGTTGGATTTGATAGTGTAACTTCTTGAAATAACACTTAGGATAGACATGTAAACTCTAAATTTGAGTGTTACTTTAATGATTGGAACAAGAGTAAAAAGGTGTTGCTTCTAACACATTAACCACCATTGTAGCTGATCGTTTCTTTAAAGAAACAAATTTTCTTAGCTTTGTTCTAGAATAAATTATTAAAACAAAAAATATTTAAAATCAAAGGGCAAATTTTTCAGAGCAGAGTGCCTGAAGTTAAGGCTCTGAATCTATATTTAGATAACTAAATTTATGTAGTCTGATTTTCAGAAAAGCTGTGCCCTCCCAGCCTCAATGAGTATGTCTGTAGTGCATCTGGGAGTGAGCCTCCCAGCCCAGGTCCACAGATTTGTGTTAGTGGAGCTCATGCTAGTGTGAGAAAAAAAGTTGTATAAATATTGCAGCTCAGGCTTTCTAACCTAAGAGGTAGGGTGGGCTTGGGAGCCACAGTGTCAAAGCAGTGTCTACACAGCTGTATTGAATTTAGCATGCTAACACAAGACTGTGAACCCAAGCTGGGAAGCTTGCTGCCAGATGCAGTGAAGACATACCGTGTGAGGTCAGTTGTGCTTCAGTTACTTAATATTTTTGAAAAATGTGCTGCTTTTATTTAGGTGCCTAGGACCTTGACCTAACAAACATTTGCACACGTGCTTCACGTTTCTTGCATGAGTAGTCCCAGTGATTAAAGTTAAACATGTGGATAAGTGTTTTTGGGATTGGGGGCCTAAATATAGACTAAGAAGCTGTAATTGGAAGTTCCCAGTTGTGAAAATTTTGGCCTAGTTTCTTACATTTTATGTACTATTTGCCTTTTTCAGCTTGGTTGGGAAACATTCTGTTAATTTTCTTTTTGGGGTTCTTATATTGAGACTAAGACCATAGTGTCTATATAAGTACATAAAATAGACCTGCTAGCTGTAGAGGAATGTTTATTTAAAAATAAATAAATAAATAAATCTGTTCCCACTGTTTTTGACAAGTTAAGGTTCAATGGCATGGAATATACGTTGTGATAGTGATAAAAGATTATATCCCAATGGGGATCATTCATTTATTTCCCAGACTCTTTAATGATTGTCTTTTTAAAGATACATAACCAAATTTTCTTCTGCAGTCTAGCCCCCTTGTGCGGCAACAGACCTGTTGGATTCTCTTGGCATGAGTAAATCCCTAACTGGCAGAGAACCATTTTAGTTGTTTTCTATGCCATTCTTGCAGTCTCTGGAATGGAAAAAAGGGTGTGGGCTGGAATGTGAATGTGCCAGGGCCATTTCTGGCTTACATATTGTCCTTTCAGAGCCATAGCTAGCTGGCATATTTTAGAGTAGCCTATATGCCTCTCTGAAATAATCCAGAGCTGACAAATAGAGCCCTGCGGGGATTCAAAATTTGTATCTGCGTCCAATCCGTGATCTGCGGTGTAAAAGCGCTATATAAAAAACAGTAATAAAGGAAGGGGATCTACCCCACCGCGGCAGCCCCCGAGCTGGGGCTGGGAAGGAGTGGGGTCTCTCCCCTGCCGCAGCAGCCACAGAGCTGAAGCTGGGAAGTAGGGCTGTCTCTCCCTGGCAGCCACAGCCCTGGAGCTGGGGAAAGTTGCCCCTATCTCTGGCCGCCGCCCTTGACATCCCAAATTCCCTCCCACCCCCTCTTCTCACCCCATTGCCCCCTGCCCCCTATTCTCCCCAAGGCCACCACGTCACCTTACATGTGCGTCTTCTCCAGGGTCCAGGCACCTAATTATTGGAGCCATGCCTGCATGGCTCCACTAATTTAGATGTGTGGCCCTTCATTCTCTTGTGTGCGGTCACCCAGGCACGCATCTTAGAGGGAACTATCTGCGGACCACCTGAATGACGCTCGCGGACCACTGGTGGTCCACGGCCCACAGTTTGAGAACCTCTATTCTAATACATTTAATAGCAGTCTGAGTGAGTGAATAATTCCACCTCTTACTGTAAGCAAACGTGTTTATTCTGTCTCCTGTTTAAAAAATAATGGTTGTATTGGTTTTATTTATGAAGGGGGATGTATAAGAAGCAATTTAAGCATACTTCGTTAGTCCTGATCACTCACCTAAATGTCAAGTAACAATATATAGGTTTCACGCTGATTTTCGTTCCAGTTGTCATTAATTGAAATATGGAAGCTTTCCAACTGCTTTAACGTAACATAAAATTACATATCCTTTACGTAAGGCGCTTTCCGAGCATTTTCTGAAATTCTGATTAGGTCACATAAACATACTTCAGAGGATAGGTAGTGTGTTCATAGCAGTCCAGTTTAAAAAAAAAAATTGTTGGATGGAAAACAAGTATATGGCTAGCAAAAAGGTGTCTTCAGTGTCTTACCAGTTTCTCTTGCTTTCTTTTCCTCTACCCAGGGAACAGTGCAGCAAGTGTTGGATAAATTTAAATTATTTAGGAATCATTCAGGAGCTGAAACATCACATTGAAAATCAATTCTAAAAGATACTGGTAAACTGAGCCAGGTCTAAAGCAGTTTTTTTAAACTATCAATAATGTATACAGAATGGTTGTCCAATTATTTACTTAATCAGGATGAACAAAATTGACCTATAACAGAGCAGTTAAGTGTGCTATCAATTATAGGTGACCCACAAATGAAAAAAAATATGGGGTTTGTTCTTTCTCTTTCTGCATTACTGCTACTATCAATTACTGTTTAATATTTGTATTACCATAGAGACAAGAGGCCCCAATCAAGAGTGTGGTCCCATTGTTGGTATACAAACATGTAGAGAGAGAGAGAGATTTTCTACTTCATAGAGTTTGCAGTCAGTTTTTTAAAGACCTGACATTTTAAAATACAAACTGCCTTTTTAGCCTTAAAATAACAAGCTTTGTTTTTTAATGTAGGACTCTTTGGCTGACTAGAGAATAGAGTGGGTTCTGGCTATTAAGGTCTGTGTGAAAGATACTTCATCCTAGGTTTGGATTGCCATAGAAAAACTATCAATTGTTGACAACAGGTGTCAGTACAATACTAGTTCAACTGCTGTTTAACTGCCTGGATAGATCAGGACAGACTGGGCAGCACTGTTACAGATCTATATCCAAACACATTGCTGACAGAGGCTGCTGAAATGGTGCTATTTCCAAGTGAACACAGGGCCTAAAACTTATTTATTTTTTAGATAACCCTATTTAATTCAAGCTTCTTGGCGACACTCAAACCTGGTATACACTAGAAAAAGTATTGTTGATAATGGGGGTTGGCAATAGGTTCAACTGCAACAATAGACCAGACAAAACAGTGTGCAATAGCCTTTCAGAAAACCATCCAAACAGTTCAAATTATCACTGATCCTTCAGGACACAGTGCAAAATTCATGCATTTACATACTTTGCAATAAAGATTTGTTGAAAACACCAAACAGGATGATGAGTTGACCCATGTATATATTCTGAGGTTTTTAACTCTTCATATTAATGTTGTTTGAATAACATAATTTTAAAAGTTAGGTAATCCACAATCAATCAAATAAATACCGATGGTATTTTCCACTATCCAGGGGTAATCTGTTCTTCGTAGCTTTCTTTAAAGACATGCCAACATCATTGTCTTAATATCTTACATTAAGAGCTAGCCTTTCAAAAGCACCCAGCAGATCCCAGGTTTGGGTTCCGAGTGCTTTTGAAAATCTTGCCTCATTATTTAGGTGCCTAAATGGGGAGTAACAGTGTATTAAGTAAACCTCCAGGTGTTGATTTGTTTTTAGCACAGACATTCTCTCCCCTCCCCCCCTTCTGTGATGTGAAAAATCCACCTGTGAAACCTTAATTCTCTATGAAGTCTTCTGTGTAGGAATATTCTTTGGATTTGAGATGGAGCTGATTGAGAAACAGCAGAGATTACGTCAGTCTGTTTGGTTTAGTAATCGTGATATATGTCTTTCTCTCTTTGTAACTCAGTATCCTCTTTCTCTTGCAGATTGATTACACAGGAACTGACTCTTCTAGTCCCTGCAATAAATGTTTGAACGTGTCCTGGAATAGCACACCACCTTGTACTTGCACCATTGACTTTATACTGGATCATCCCTTTGAGGTCTGTTACTTTGTGTGTGAGTTGCCATCAGAATTACTCATAATTTTACGTTCATGCCTTTTGCATTTTATCATTGCTTTTGTAAGGTATTGTACTAGCTATCTTCACATCTGCTTACTTAAGTCAAAAAACTAAATTTGTATGTTAGAGGAACATCATATTTGCCTTATTCTTAAAAATTAAATCCTGTTATGCTCTTCTCTTCATCCATCAACTAATCCTGTGTGTTGTATGTCTTCTCCACAAACTACATCTGGTACAACAGGTTTGAATCAGGTCTTAATTTATTTATCATCACCCAGAAATGTGTAACATTAACTGGATCCGTGAGTCACGAATCCATAGATTTACCATGTGAGTCTTTAACAGTCTGTACTGAGCTTTTTATTAAATTCTGTTTCTGTTGCACCACTGATGGTACAATATGAGGGAGCATTTGCATAGACTGCCTGCTGATGTTTTAACTATCATTAACCAGGGTTAGATGACCCTGTTGTATAGATGCAAGTGGCCAACGTACATTAGCACTCCCAGTCATTGATGGAACCGCCCAGGTGGTAGTGCAACTAAAGGAGATTTTGACAATAAATTCATTGTAAACAAGGCTTGCAAACTAGCTTTATGAATGTCCCTGAGGGCATTCAGTTTTACAAGTTTGGGGGTCTTATGTTTTAAAAGAAAATTTGAGTTTCTGTGTGAATTTCAGAAACACTCTGTATAATGTAAAGATTTGGAAAATTGGGACTACTTGAATTGCGCAATACCGTGTGACCATATGCTGCCTGATCACTCCTGTGTTGTAAGTGAGAGACCCAGATCAGAATATCCAATAGTCCTGTGGTTGGAGCGCTCTTCTGACAAGTGGGAGACCACTGTTCAAATCCATTCTCCCCTTCAGATGGGGTGGGGAGGAACTGAGCCTGGGTGTCTCATATTCCAGGTGAGTCCTCGGAGTGGGCTAAAAGTTATAAGGAAGGTGGCTGCTGCTCCTCCGTTGTTTCATGCATAGGCGCTAAGCCGTCTGACTCCAGGAGAGGAGTATCCCAGTTGTGGATCACAAGCAAGCTTAGATGCCTCTCTGCAGCCCAGATTTTGCCAGTGAAAATCCATGAGAGGGATTGGGCTTATGATACACCACTCTCGTTGGCATTTCCCATTGGCTAGGTTAGGCAAGGAGCCACCTAACTTGATGGCTTGTGTGGATCACAGCTTTAGTAACCTATCTCTCCGCATTCATTGTATAGAAAAGCTAGGCTAAGAACCTAACTCAGGATTCATGGATTCCATTATTCTTTCAGAGATTTTTCTAGGTGCCTAAAAATTAGGCACACCAATACTCAGCATTGCTGTGCCTAAGTCCCTTTGTGGATATGGGCCTTAGTATTGGATACAGTGAGTGTGGGAAGCCCCTTGAACTTAGATATTGACACTAAAGAAACTTTCATTGTTGCCTCTGAATTGTTAAACAGCGAATGTAAGGTATTTCAGAATTTCTTGATGATGACTTGTGATATGTGAGGCTAGAAGGACACAACTTGTCTTTCAGATGCCAGGCTGAGTTTACAATACTGGAAGTATAAAACATTTTGTTTTGATTTGTCTCCTGAGCAAATATATTATGAATATTACTGATCTAGAATAAATATAGAATATCAGTATGTAAATATTTGTCAATTTCCTGGCTGTATCAACACATTAATGTATCTGATGGATCGTTATCTTATGTATTGGTGTTATTGAGTATCCTCTTTCAATCTGCCACCTTGTATTTTGCAGACCAATGTGTTTATGTATTATGGACTGTCCAACTTCTATCAAAACCATCGTCGTTATGTGAAGTCTCGGGATGACAGCCAACTAAATGGCGATAATAGTTCTTTATTTGTAAGTAAACTTTATTTATGCTCAAGTCTAATCATTAGTAATAATTAGGTAACATAAATCAACATGCTGCAGAAGCATTTTCAACATTGAGGTGAAATAGACACTTCTCTTTATGTAGTAGGAGACATTGTCAAAGAATCAGTGTTATACTGGTGACTTCATATATGTTCCATTAAATGGACATTCTGTACTTCTATCTGATGGATTGTGGTACAGTAGATTGATCATTGCTCACTGCAAATAAATGTGTTCTGATTAGCTTAGATCTGTGGTGCTTTTCAGGCAGTGAAACCAGTTTAGCTCCATCTGTTCTGTCTGAAGTTTTATCTTTCACTAATGAACAATGCCCAGCTAGATAGCAGATTTCAATGCTTAGAATTGGATACTCAGATTCAGCATTCCAGTTGATTAGCTACTAGTTATCAAATATCAGTACTAAAATGCATGTATTCAAAACAACTATGTGAAGTTTCTCATGGCCACTTTAGGCATGATTTATCTTCTACAGGCGGTGTGGGAACACAAAGGATAGGAATAAATGGTCAGTTTTCACTGTGGAGAGAGGTAAATAGCGGGGTCACCCAAGGATCTGTACAGGGACCTACGCTGTTCAACATATTCTTGAATGATCTGGGAAATGGGATTAACAGTGAGGTGGCAAAATTTACGAACTATAAAAAATCACTCAAGATAGTTAAGTCCAAAGCAAACTGCAAAGAGTTAGAAATCTGAGTGACAGAGCAACAAAATGGCAGATTGGTGCAAAGTAATGCACGTTGGAAAACATATCTAACCACTATGCATACAAAATGATGGGGTCTAAATTAGCTGTTCCCACTCAAGAAAGAGATCTTGGAGTAATTGTGGATAGTTCTCTGAAAACATCTGCTTACTGTGCAGCAGCAGTCAAAAAACCTAACAATTTTATGAACCATTAGGAAAGGGATAGATAATTAAACAGAAAATATCATAATGCAACTATATAAATCCATGGTGTACACACATCTTGAATACTGCATGCAGTTCTGGTCACCCCATCTCAAAAAAAAATACAATTGGAAAAAGTATAGGAAATGGCAAAAAAGAATGAGTATGAGGAGAGATTAAGAAGAGTGGGACTGTTCATCTTAGAAAAGAGATGACTGAGGGGGATATGATAGAGATCTATAAAATCATGAATGGTGTGGAGAAAGTGATGAGAATGTTATTTACCTTTCACATAATACAAGAACTAGGGGTCACCCAGTGAATTGATAAGCGGCAGGTTTAAAACAAACATAAGGAAGTACTTCTTCACATAAGGCACAGTCAACCTGTGGAACTCATTGCCAGGGGTTGTTGTGAAGGCCAAAAGTATAACTGGGTTCAAAAAAGAATTAGGTTAATTAATGGAAGATAGGTCCATCAGTGGCAAATAGCCAAGATGATCAGGGATGCAACCTCAATCTCCGGGTGTTCCCGCTTCTGGCAGTCAGCGATTTAGGGACTGGACGACAGGGGATGGATCACTTGATAATTGGTCTGTTCTGTTCGTTCCCTTTGAGGCATCTGGCACCAACCACTGTTGGAAGACAAAGTAGTGGGTTAGATCGACCATTAGTCTGACCCATTTGGGCCATTCTTATGTTCTTAATTAGGCCATGTCTAAACTATGGGTGCTACAGTAGCATAGCAGTGGTGCCATAGCTATGCCCTTTAGTGTAAGACATAGACTACAGTGACAGAATGGGTTTTTCCATCACTGTAGGAACTCCATGTACCCAAGGGGCTATAGCTAGGTCAGTGGAAGCATTCTTCCATCAGGCTAGCTGCATCTACAGTTGGGATTAAGTCAGCATATCTGTGGTGCTCAGGGTATGCAGTTTACATATCTGTAGCTATGTCGACCTAACTTTTAAGTGAAGACTGGGCCTTCGGCTCTTGATAAGGGAGTTGTTGGCTATTTGCGGCTCCAGCAGATACTTCTCCCTCTGTTCCCTGTGACCTTTATAAAAGGGTGGGAGAGTTCCAGTAAGTAACTTGGATGCTTTGTCTCAAAACATTTTACATTTTAATTTAATAATATTTATTGGTCTTTTATAGGTAGATAAATATTTTACTGTTAAGTGCCTAAGTCTTTTTTTCAGATAGTCAACTTTCTCAATGGTTTAATGGTGGAAATATTATTTAAATATATTTTGGGTATGCTGAAGCATTAGATCAAAAGCATACAAAAACTCCACTATATAGAGAATTGATTAAAAAAAAACCTTTATAGTCTACAATGTATGCACTATGTGGATTCTGAACTCTGTCTGATTCAGTTTTTGTTTAGTGAGTAAAAACTATTACAATTAATATTAAAAACGATATTTTAAATAGTTTAGACTTTTGGCAATTCAAGTTATGATGTTCAAGGCATACAGAAAATGTAGTTTATAATGGGATTAGTTAGCTGCAGATCTCAACTATCTCTTCTTTTCTTTTAAATATTAGAATCCCAGTAAGGAGTGTGAGCCTTACCGCACGAGTGAGGGTAAACCCATTGCTCCTTGTGGAGCTATTGCCAACAGTATGTTTAATGGTATGGTATTTCTTTTAAACCACCTTATAAAAATATCAAGACGCTTTTGCAATCTGGTCCACACGTCAAATTGTGCTATAAATTATTTGAAATTGATTAAAAATGTTCGAGGATTTTGTCTTTAAATTAGACAAGCTTTAGCTGTGCAGAGCAAATAGATTTTGTTATACTTGAGTGCTGGAGGGGAAACATGCTAGGGGAACTGCTACTGCTTATTTTCCTTCTGAAACTGTGTTATCAGATTCATTCAATTATGGCAGCAAGGGTTGGGGATAACTTCCACATGGCACTGGCTGTTATGTTTATCTAGTGTGTGTGTGTGTGTGTGTGTGTGTGTGTGTGTGTAGTACTGTATATAAAATAAAATATATGGAGCTCTGGGTGAAGGGTCAGAATCTGTGGGGAAACATGGGCAAACAGCAGGGACAAAGGAGAGCAGAGGAAATGTAGAGGGGAAATCTAATAAATGGATATCTATATACGAATGCAAGAAATATGGGAATCACGTAAACTTGGTGGGATAATTCACATGACTGGAATATTGGATAGAGGGTGTAGCTTGTTCAGGAACAACAGGCAGGTGAAAGAAGGGAGGAAGCATTGCTTTGTATATTCAAAAATGTATACGCTTGCACTGAGGTTGACAGGGAAGTAGGCGACAGACTTGTTGCAAGTCTCTGGGTAAGGACAGAAGGGGTGATGTCATGGTAGGTGTCCACTGTAGACTACTAGGAAGAACAGGTGGATGAGGCTTTTTTTTTAAAGAACAAATAAAGATAAATAAAATCCATCCAAAAACACAGAACTTGGTGATGGGGGATTTCAACTACCTGGACATCTGTTGGGAATATAATACAGCATGGCACAGCTTATGCAACAAGTTCTTGGAATGCACTGGTGACAACCTTTTATTATAGCAGGTGGAGAAAGCCACTGGGGGAGAGGCTATTCTAGATTTGATTCTGATAAACAGAGGAACTATTTGATGATCTGAAAGTGGAAGGCAGCTTGGGTGAAAATGATCATGAAATGATAGAGTTCATGATTCTGAGGAATGGTAGGAGAGAAAACAGCAGAATAAAGATTATGGGCTTCGAGAAGGCAAACTTTAGCAAACTCAGAGAATTGGTAGGTAAGATCCCATGGGAAGAAGTCAAAGGGAGAAAAAAAGAGTTCACAAGAGTTGTCAGATTTTTAGAGAGACATTATTAAGGGCACAAGAGCAAACTATCCCAGTGTGTGGGAAATGTAGGAAAGATAGGAAGTTTGGTAGGGATCATGCTGGCTTAACCAGGAGATCTTCGGTAACATGAAACTCAATAAAGAGTCATACAAGAAGTGGAAACTTGGTCAAATTACAAAGGATGAATATTAAAAAAACCAGAAGCATTTGGGGACAAAATTAGAAAGACTGATGCACAAACCAAGATTAACCTTGCTAGGAATATAAAGGGTAACAAATACATGGGAAGCAAGAGGAATACCAAGGGCCCAGTAGGCCCATTACTTAATGAGGAGGGAAAGACAGAAACAAGAAATTGCACCAATGGCATAAGTGTTAAATGCCTTTTGTGCTTGTTTTCACCAAAAACAAGCACAGTGATTGGATGACTAACATAGTGAACACCAGTGTAAATGGTAGGATCTAAGACTAAAATAGGAAAAGAACAAGTTAAGAATTACATAGACAAGCTAGATGTCATCAAGTTGGGAAGGCCTGATTAAATCCATCCTAGAATAGGTAAGGAACTGGCTGAAGAGATCTCTAGAATCATAGAATATCAGGGTTGGAAGGGACCTCAGGAGATCATCTAGTCCAACCTCCTGCTCAAAGTAGGACCAATCCCCAATTTTTGCCCAAGATCCCAAATGGCCCCCTCAAGGATTGAACGCACAACCCTGGGTTTAGCAGGCCAATGCTCAAACCACTGAGCTATCGCTCCTTCCCCCCCCCCCCATCTCTGAGCCATTAGCGATTATCTTAGTAGTCATCAATGGTTCACAGTCAAGCGGGAAGGGCAAATCAGAGTGGGGCCCTGCATGGATCTGTCCTGGGTCTGGTTCTATTGAATATCTGCATAAATTATTTAAATTATTACATAGAAAGTACACTTACGAAGTGTGTGGATGATACCAAGCTGAGAATAGTTGCAAGCCCTTTTGGGGACAGAATTAGAATTCAGGATGATCTTGACAAAATGGAGAAATTGTTGTTAAATTCAAGGACAAATGCAAAGTACTACACTTAGAAAGGAATTATCAATTGCACAAATACAAAGTGGGAAATGGCTGCCTAGGAAAGAATATTGCAGAAAAGGATCTGGGGGTTGAGTGTATCAGAAATTAAGAGTCAACAATTTTTAAATCTGTTGCAAAAAAAGTGAATATCATACTGAGATGTATTAGCAGGAGTGTTATAAGCAAGACACAAGAAGTAATTTTTGCACTCTGTTCAGCATTAATAAGGCTTCAGTTGGAATATTCTGTCCAGTTCTGGACATCATGCTTCAGGAAAGATTGGACAAACTGGAGCAAGTCCAGAGGAAAGCAACCAAAAATATTAAAGATCTAGAAAACATAACCTATGAGGAAAAATTGAAAAAATTGGGTTTCTTTAATCTGGAGAAGACAAGATTTGGGGGGTGGGGGGTGTGGATGGAAGATAACTGTCTTTAAGTATGTAAAAGGTGCTTTAAGAAAAGGTGAGAAATTGTTCTCCTTAATCACTGAGGACAGGACAAGAAGTAACGGGCTTAAATTGCAGCAAGGGAGATTTAGGTTAGACATTAGGAAAAACTTCGTAACTATAAGGGTAGGTAAGCACTGGAACAAATTACCTAGGGAGGCTGTGGAATCTCTGTCGTTGGAGCTTTTTAAGAACACGTTAGACAAACACCTGCCAAGGATGGTCTAGATCAGTGGTTCTCAACACCAGTCTGCCGCTTGTTCAGGGAAAGCCCCTGGCAGGCTGGGCCGGTTTGTTTACCTGCCACGTCCGCAGGTTTGGCCGATCGCGGCTCCCATTGGCTGCGGTTCACCACTCCAGGCCAATGGGGGCTGCGGGAAGTGGCGTGGGCCGAGGGATGTGCTGGCCACCCTTCCCGCAGCCCCCATTGACCTGGAGCGGCCCGGCCTGCCGGGGGCTTTCCCTAAACAAGCGATGGACTGGCTTTGAGAACCACTGGTCTAGATAATACTTAGTCCTGCCTCAGTGCTGTGGACTTGACCAGAAGACCTATCAAGATCCCTTTTAGTCCTACATTGTTATGATTCTGTAACACATTGTGTCCTATGAAACAATTCATTTACTCTGACAGTCATGGCTATAAATGCTGCCTTCTCCAGTTTGTGTGGAAGTATCAAATAATCATAAAAAGATGAAACTAGAGTCAGTTGAAGGTTTTTCTACCCCCTTTCTCTAACTTGAATTTCTCATATTAGATACGTTGGAATTGTTTCATGTTATTAATGAAACAAGGATCCCTATTACTTTGAATAAAAAAGGTATTGCTTGGTGGACAGATAAAAACGTTAAATTCAGGAATCCTTCTGGAAATGCAAATAATTTGACAGCACTTTTCCAAGGTAAGATCTTAAAATTTTATATTGAAAACATGTCAAACACATTTTAATAAAAAGCTATTGTTACTGATTTTTTTCTTTCTGTACAGCATTGTAGTGGGCATCCTAATATAACTGTGCTGTGGTTCTGCTAAAAATACCAAGCTCAACACTTTTTTTGCTATGCAGAGAGATAGTTTCGGTCATTTTCAGACAATCATATGTGTGTTTATTTTACTGTAGTATTTTTATTAATGATTTAAAATCAGTACAGTCGTCGAAAGAAACTGATATTTTAAAATGCTGGAATTAGAACATGTTATAATTCCCTGGCTATCTTTCTGAAATTCTAGAAAATCTCTTAAGTAAAGTTAGTGGATTGTCAAGCAAAACATGTCATAAACATAAAAAGAAAAATCAAGGCACGCTATTCTAACTTTATGAACTCTCATGGGGAATTAAGTCATATTATAATCCATTTATAATATGGATTGTGTAAAAAACTTTGTACCACTCAGACTACTTTTCTTTTTTGCGTTTCACTTAGTTTTGAACCATTCTGACTTTCAAATTGTAATATGCTAGCAGAGTGTTGTAATTGTTGGGTTGCTAACTCTGACAAATCCTACAACTCTTTAGATACCAAAAGTACTTCACTAATCTTAAATTTTAAAATATTTCTATTGATAGGTTCTGTAAAAATCATTTTTTTCCAAAATCTAATTTTTTTGACTGAAATTGATCTGAGTATGATCCTCTGGCAACTGTATTAATTCCTTGCATTGATTTATAATTGGCCAAAAACTAAATTACTTTTGATTGCCAATATCTGGAAAAGCACATACACCTCAGAGTCTTAGAAAAAAGTTCAAGTGCACACCAGTATCTAAACCTGAAAGATGTACCTCTTATCTAAATATTTCTAGTTAATTGAATTCTTTAATTTTAGGCACAACAAAGCCTGTGAACTGGCCCAAACCAGTGTATATGCTGGATTCAGAATCAGACAACAATGGGTTCATTAATGAAGACTTTATTGTGTGGATGCGTACTGCAGCATTGCCTACATTTCGTAAACTATATCGCTTGATTGAGAGAAAGAATAACTTGCAGCCTACCTTACAAGCTGGAAAGTACTCTTTGGAGATCACATACAGTATCCTTTATTGAAACTTTTAAAACTGCTAATATCGGAATATTTGAATGTATGTATTTGTAGCTTTCAGAATTTGTCAGATGTCAGTATTTCAGTTTTGAGAACATGTAATATGAAACTTTCGTTTTGAGATGAATTCAGAGAAGCTAATGCAGAGGATGTTTGTGAATAATATCCTTTTTGTACTTTATTTTAATGGTTGCATAGCAGAACCACATAGCATGTCTACTTGTAAATTAATGAAATTATCAGCCCAGTTTACTACTTGTGCAAAGAACACTGCTCTGTTAATTGGTTGGAAGAGGGCAACATAGCATCTATAGTGGAAGTAACCAGTTTGATACTGTAAAGAGTGCCCAAATGAATCACTAAAGAAAAGCCTGGCATTTATCAGACACATGGAAATTTTCTGGCCTAAACATTTCACATTTTTGATTTGTCCTCAAATGAGAACTGGTCCTTAGATTGTTTTGTAGGCTTTTGAATTGGTTTTTGCTGTGGAAACTTGAAGCTCTGAGAATGTTGAGGTGTGCAGAGACTTCTTGATGGGTTTTGTCAAACAGCCTGAGTTTTTAAAGTTCATAAACAGTGAATAACTTTGGGTCAGGAAGAATGTAGGATATGCTTGTGGAGTCTGCAAGATGTTTAAACCAATTAATTTTTGGTTCCAGAAAATTAGAAGCTTCAGGCACACTCTAGTGTAATCTGTTTAGTTTATGAGTTTTCGGTTCCTGGTCAAGAAATTCAGAAGCATGCTGCTGCACAGATTTCAGGATATACAGATGCACAAGTAAATCCATCTTGTGGCAGCGTTAGTCCTGGCATTTCTAAATTTTGAGTGCTTGACTTTGTAACTTTAGTCATTTTCTTTTACTAGTTTTTGTACGGAATTATTTATTTAGTGGCAGTAATGTGCTAAGTCCTTTAGACAGGTATAAAGACAATCATTCAGTTTAATATTTCACTGAGGAGAGAATGATAGTGCCTTTTGAGGAGCTGGTGGAGGCATGGCAATGCAAGGGATGGATTCCAGGTACAGGGCTTGCATGGTAAACCCAGAGACAAAGCTGGAGGACACTTACGGCTTGTCTTCGCTGCAGAGTTAACTTGGGCTCTTACTTGAATATTGTCCCTAAGCTAGTTCCTGACTATATACACAGATCCTAGCTCTGTTATGATGCTTTCAGCCCTAGCTATCTGGCCTGTCTGGGGCTATATGCTAAAGCATAGTGCTGCTTATGCATGGTCTGGTAACCAGTTCATTTTGTAGTGTGGGCACAGGCAAATCAACTCAGGAATGACTAGTCTGCCATTGCCTTCCCACAATCCTCCACCAGGCTGTATATTTTTTTTCTCTGTCTCTTCTGCATTTCCTGGTCCTAACGGGCCAAGACAAGCTCCTCATGCAGCTCCAAGAATGTAGCCTTCCTCATGTGGAAATTCTGGCCTCTGCTCATCATCCCAGCTCTCCATGACAATATAGTCCCATCACTCTGCTTGTGGTTCTGCTCCAGAAGCATTAGTCAGGTTGGAGGGATTCCATAGTGTTTAAAACCTGCATCAGCTATCTCCAATACTCCATGTCTGCATTCAGTCTTTGTGATCTCCTTAGCAAGGCACACTGCTGCATTCTCAGGGTGAAAAGCTGCTGTCAAAATGCCCCCTACCAGTGTCATGCCTGCATCTGCTTCCTGTTTCCAGAATGAGAGTTGCATTAATGCCAGCCGCAGATGTGTTGGATTCAGGCCATGCTACAAGTTAGAATGGAGACTACAGACAGAAATCTAGCATGTGACAGACTGGAAATGGTTTACTTCTGGTGGGCTAAGACCACTTCAGCACAGGTGCCCATAAAGGACCGACAAGTTTTTCCACAAAACACTGTGGAAATAGTTCATAGAGCCGTACAGCATTAAACCATAGGGTATTACCCCAGAAGTCTTAATGCTTCACATGTGAAAGTACAGCTCCCATGTGGACACAGTCCAGTGGATGCACTCGAGTATAGCTGTGCGCTGTCACCTTTTGTGGCTAGGTCTGTGCCGCTAATCATGTCCAGATTCAGTCATCTCAGTTACTTCTGCAGTGAAGACATACTAAAAAAGGGGAAGTAAAGCAGGCGGTTTGGGTGTAGTGAAGGGAGAAAGAAAGACTGTGAAAAGAATAGGAAATAGATGGGAGCCTTGAATGTGAAGGACCATCTCCCTCCACTTGTGGAAACTGTAGTCATTGGAGCTATGACAGTTTACACCAGCTGAGGATCTGCTCCATGACATGCTTAAAATTGATCTTGAAGGTGAATGAAAGTCAGTGAAGGGGTTTAATGAGATGGAAGTGGTCAGAGCAGCAGGTAAAGTAGATGACAGACTGAAGGTAGGTGAGAATCCAAAATACCAGACAGGAGGAAGAAAAGGGAGTTGCAGAGGTTGATATTAAAAATTTAGCAGGGTCTGTACAAGAATTCTTAATCATTTGTGCGACAAGCAGCTGTGTACTGGTCAGTGAGAGCCTTATTGTAATTATCCTTATTGTTGTCTTTCATTTTGCTGCACAGTAGTGGAAAGTACATGAAAACTGAGAATGAAAATTAGGTTACTAAGGAAATCAGATATTGGGGGAACGGTGTGTTACATTCTGTTACCAACTGAAATGATCTCAAGTTGTAATATGCCAGCCATACTTCTAATTAAATGACTGTAATTAGGGTGAATTTTCCTATATATTCTTCAGATTACCCTGTGTACAGTTTCGATGGACGGAAACGGATGATCCTGAGCACCATATCATGGATGGGAGGCAAAAATCCATTTCTGGGAATTGCTTACATCACTGTGGGGTCCATATGCTTCTTTCTAGGAGTTGTGCTGCTAGTCATTCATCACAAATATGGAAATCGAAACAATAGTGCGGACATTCCCAATTAATTTTGCATTCTGAAAACAAATGTACTGCATGTGCATCAAGGCCAGTCCAGAGTGGACCCAGTTTTTGATAGCTTAATCTGCTCATATTGCTTCTGAAGCTGGGTGCAAAACTATCTCTAAAGCCTTTATTCCCCTTGCTGTGGATTGACTTTTGAAAATGACGGGTATTTAATTAACTCTACTAATTTTATCTATGCTAATTGCATAAATGGTTTTCTGACGTTTGCCTCTTCCTAGGCAGGCTATATGATGCATATAGCCCCTATTCCCTTAATGCATCTGCTGCTTGTTTCTGTGCTATGTAATATATCCATATGATACTGTATGTATAGGTTGTGTGGAGAAAGGAGACTGTTTTAGGATATAGTATAAGTTGTTAACCATTCACAATGTCAGTGCTATTGAAAGGAAAAATAAGTCTTTAGTGTTTGTTCATGTCACTGTATTGTGTGCATAGGCTTTATGTTCCTTGCTGAGATGTTTAATATATTAAAGTTATAAAATATTTCCTGTGTCAAGTGTAAGTGTGTTACACATTAAATCTTCATAAAGTGCTGTTATAAATTCACATAACTCTGTATTTTAGATATCAGATATGCCTGGCATGGGAACTAACATCCACTGAAAATGTCAGGAGATCTGTCAACTGACTGTATGGGTGAATTTCCAAGTCTAGTTTCAACTTGAAAACAGTTGTTGAGATAAAAAAGCAACTTCGTTCTGAATATTTCTTTTGCTTGAAGTCCTATTTAGAACAGTTTTACCCATTGTACTTGTGATCTTGCTCTTCATGAGCAGCTTGAAGGTATTAATCAAGAAAAAATGAAGGAGTTCTTTCCAATCATAAATCTGGGTGGAATAACTATCTTGCTGGTGGAGGAACTTCCTTGTTCTGCTCTCGTTAGAAACGGGGTTTAGATGTTCAGAGCAGGCTTTGTTATAGTAAATCTAATGTAATATTTGGTTCCCTCATTATTTGGAAAAAATAAAACTGAAATTTAATTTTGAAGGTAAGTGTTCAAATCCTAAACTGAAAGAATTCATAGTTCTTGAAATGACTCCCTTTTCTTTTTACATAGATTGAGCTTGCCATGAAAGTCATTTAAATATCTGTTACAGGTAGTGTATGCTATTCCCTCGAATCTCAATATTAAAACCAGTTTCACTTTTTTTGGTTCATTCAAAGCTAACTGTAAATTGTAAGCTACTGCATTCTAGTAATTTTAGATAATGCACATTATACATTGTAATTTAAATGGCAGAGGTTACTTTACATGTAACTGGCTTGATAAAGTATCTGAATATTCAATATTGAATAAATGCTGCAAATTATTTATGTTGAAAATTTTGTCCTTAAACTTTTTTTTGCCTGGATTAATATGTATTGTATTCTGCTGAATAAGATGTACAGTTTCAATGCAGTTTAGCCACGTTTTAGTATTTCTGAAATCATATACACTTGTGGCAAAAAAACTTTGTTCATGTTTTAGTAGCTTAACTTTTAGTCAGTTTCTGAAATACACTGTATTAGTATATCAGTTTTGAGGAGATCTGACCATTTTTTACTGAATTGCTTGTTTCCTTGTGTAGTATTTCAAGTTAGCAGTGAAAATATTCCTTTGTATACCATGTGAAATGAGATTAAACTAATAATTTAGATAACATACAAACTAACATTTATTTTATGTACTTGACTGCACCATAGAATGTGGCAGTGCAACACATGATGATTTTATGTCCAAAAGAACAGTTTACTATTTTTTGAAAGAGTTGGTTTCATAAATGTCATTGTCGTTACAGAATTGGGGCATATAACTTTGATTAATATCTCCACACAGCATAATAGAAAAGCTGCACAAAAGATGTTAGGTTAAAAAAAATCACTTTAAACTATAGAGTAGTTGCTAGATCTTATTCACTGAACTAGTAAGGGCACTTATCTCAATTGCTGGTTATTTAAATATTTTGATTTTTGTAAATGTTTTTTTTGGCTGGTATTTGTCAACTCAATAAAGGTAAACTGAATATATTTTGCTGTGTTCATAATCAATATGTTAAATATAAGGAGTGCTTCCTCTTGAGTTACATGCAACAACTGAAATACCATTTCAGGTGAAGAACTGATTCTAGCAATATGTAAATATCACTTTTTGACTGGTTTGAGAATATTTTCTTAGGGCAATATGTTTCCTCTGGTGTGCAGAATATGTAACTTCATTCCCTAATCTTGCTGTTACTCATGACTGTCTCTTTTCCCCCTGTATTCCCCTGCTGAATGTAGCCTGTTTGTCCCTCTTTGGAGGTCTTCTTAACTAAGTGGATCAGGTGAGGTACTTTTTGCTCTTCTTGTCAGAGTTAAGAAAGAGATTTCCCTTTGTTTGAAGTAAATTCACTGCTGTACGTTCTCAATCTGAGGACCCAAATTAAAAAGTAAAACTTACATACCATAGTAAAGGAAAGACAACTTGAATAACATGAAAGCATATAATGCAAAGCTACAACAAACCTTGGTGAGTAGGTAAAAGGCCTTGGTTCAGACTCTATTAGTAATCTCATAGAGAGAGGGTTCAGATATGTTCTTTCTATAAGTAAAAGCTCCTAGTTTCACTTCAGCAAGTAGCTTCTGTGGTTCTTACCTTGTTTCTCTTCAGGTTGTCAGCATGCAGCCTGTTTATAGGTTTAATTCCAGTGTCCCTGATTGACCCTTCCCTGGGCAATGTCAGTCTCCAGGATGTTAGTGTGTTTCTCTGGAGTCCTTCCACTTATACTTGGATGTGAGCAGGTGTGACCTTGTTCATTATATCAGGCACCCTACACAATGGTATTGGCAGAAGTGTCCTCTCAGAATGTCTGTTCCTCATTTAACTACCATTGCACATTTTCTAAATTCCTCTAATTTTGGCATAGCTGAGACAGTGCACCCAGTGCAGGGGAGTAGTGAGTTTCCTTGAAGTTCGTTGTTGACATGAAAGTCCGCTTATGAACCAGAATCTTCCCTTGAAAGAATATTTGGAGAGACTGTGAGGCCTCTCTCTCCTTTTGCTCCTGTTCTCCAAACAAGTTCTCTATGTTGTAATATCAGGTCCTTAAGCTCTCTCTGGATCTCTTGTTAAAGCCCACTTATTTGTAACCAAGCAGATTTATGGGCAGCCATCCAATTTCAAGCAGTGGTCCTATAAGTGTCTCCCACATCAGAAGTTACTTGAACCTTGGGTGAGTTGGGAGCTGCTAACCCTACTTGTTTGACCCAACGCTCTGTATTACCAACTTCAAACTTGGAGGCCCTGAGTGTCAAAAGCCAATGAATGGCATGAGCCTTTTAGCAGGGGGAAGAGGCAGAGTATGTGGCACTGGTACTAAGTCTTGGCCTGGAGTACTCTTGCCCAATTTTGGTTTTAGCTCTGTGAGTTTATCTTTAGAAGCATGGAAGGCCAGCCTCAGGCTCACTATTCAGGAGTCTCCTTGGAGAGAAGCAGATGCATGTATTAGCAGCAAGTGACATCTGCATACACTAATATATCCCTACATAATTTGGCTCACGAAGGCAGATACTACAATGAGCATTATTATTAGTATTTGGCATTGTTCAGCTGCAATGAGAGGATGTAAATCTGCTAACTGGTCTTCCTTGGCTGCTATACCTGCAACAGAAAAAAGAAAAGGGTAACTGGATACATAGTGTGCTGGCCCAGAGACCACTTCTGCTGAGATAAATGACTACCAGAGAGAGGTGCTATGCCCCACAATGCAGGATTGTGGAGCCCATGTAGAGCAGGCCTAAGAGTACCTAACCAAACTTGAGGCACTAGTGTCTTCAATGCTTGTTTTCCAAAGAACAGCTCACAACTGTACTGTACTTTCTATTTTCGTAAGTCAAAATTGGGGGCACCAGGAAGAGCCTCTGATCTGTAGAGGCCCTATAACAAATACATGCCAGAAATTGGAAACTTGCGTGGCTGGTCCCATAGAACCATGAGGGATTTTACATAGCTGATAACTGGAGGCTGATGTATCTCAGGTATATTTAATGTACCCCTTGCAATATCTCTGGGTGGATTAAGGGGCCACCTCAACTCATGCCTCTCTCCACTGAAGATGCTGCAGTGACTCCTGTGGGTGTATTCAGAATAAATTAGAGGTTCAAATATGTGGTGAAGTTTTTCAAAGACTAATTTATACCACCTCATTAAAATCACACTCGAAAGAAAATATTACAGTCCTTTTGAACTTCTGTACTGATTTAAACAGGGGTAAAGATCAAATACAAAAGAACTGCAGTCCATTTCACAGAAACATATTAAGTGAAAGCAAGAGACAGAAGTTCGATGTAACGAATAGGTGGAAATTCTCTAGCAAAAGTGAAGAAATAACCACTGTTGCCAAAAGTCTCATTGCATTCTTCCCCCACCCTTACAAAAGTGCCTGTGCTCTGACTTGTAGAGACCATCTTCAGGGATGAGGAAAACAGTTTGATCTCCAAGCTCATTTTATCCTTGGCCTCTATCCTGTAACAAAGTTGTCAAATGTGGTGGTATCATTTTGTAAGAGGGAACCACTTTCTGCTGGAATTGTACAAGTAAACTGTTCAAATGCAGAGCATTCTATAGCTCCCAGGGAGCAATAAATGAAGATTCCACTCCACTGTGCTATAAATGCACTTCTGTTGCACCTTACCAGAGTGTGCTAGTGTAAGGGTGATTGTTTTGGTAGAATAGGAACTGGACTGAGATAAATTACCACCTTATCCATCATCTGGTTTTGTTTGGAGCCATATTTAAATGTGACCTCTGTCCCTTGTCTCCTAGTTAAACACAATGTAACCTGTGCTTAAAAACTATATTGTAAAAGGTGAGGTCTCATCCATCATTTGAGATTAGGATAATTGCTGATGCAAAACCTGCTATGGCAGTTTGATACAATCTGATTCTTCTTTATAGTTTTATTTTCTAACCAATGAGAATGAAACTAAATAAGTGGGCGTAAAAGGCTGAGTGAATAATTACCTGAATCTAAGAAGCATTTTTGCAAAATGAATGGCTTGAAATTACTACATCAGATTTTCAAGGAACACCTTAATTGCTCTGAGACAAAACCGTGGGGATTGTAGTTGACAAACCCTAGTTTCTGTTGAAAGGATGCCAGGAAACAAAAGAAATGGCCTTTGAATATCTGTGAAGGTGGAGAAACAGCTGGTTTTTTGGATGTAAGTGAGCAGGCTGCATGGTATTGCAACTAAATTGGTTCTGCTCAACTTTTACATGCTAAGTTGATGAAATATTTTAAATAAGATGGTGTTCCTCAGTGGGTCACAGCTGAGAATGCCAAATTCAGGACAAACTGCTGAGAAATGGGGCAGACTCACCCCAAACTGGCGGTGGGTTCTATCATTATACCATATAAAGCCAGTAACAAAAGGAAACTTCTCTATCACCACACTGGTTAACAAGAAGCCAAAAACAGTCTCCTTAGGCATTCCAGCCCTTGGCTCACCCCTCAGACACTGGACTTTCTGATGAGTGGTTACTGAAAACCAATGTACTTGGATAGAGAGTTCTTCCAATCCCAAGAAATCAGTCACTTAACCAGGTATATATATACACACACAGATCTGACCCCATAATCATGCTGATGCCAATCCTAAAAACTAAAGGTTTTGTAAAAGAAAAGAGTTATAAATGGTTAATAGATCATTATAAGTTATACATACAAGTGATTTCAAAATTCTTATATCTGGTTTGAAGCAGTAATTGAATAACCTGCTAACTTGCAAAAGTCTCTCTGGAATTACCCAAACAGATTGGAGGTCATCAGTCCTTGTTTAAAGCTTCCTTGTTAGAAATCCATTTCTGAGAAATGAAGCATGAAATAAAGACAAAATGGAGATATCTCAGGGGTCCTTTTATATCCTCTGCCATGTGCATGGAATGTGGCTGTCCCAAACAAAGCCCACAGCCCAGGTGCATGGAAAATTACTGGCCCAAGATGGAGTCCAGGGTCAAATAAGCATACCACATGCCCTTCCATGCTTTGATGACTCACAGTGGCAGCCAAACCCATATTTTTTCTGAGGCATCCGCAGGAAAGGCTTAGTGAGTGAAATCAATTTCTTCAATGACCCATTATGAGCTGAGTGCCCTTAATGGGCCATCAGCACATAACTGTCTAGCCCTAGTATAAATTTATCACGGGGCTGTTACCCAGAAATACAACATGTGTAAGATACCAGTATATAGCCAATATTCATAACTTCAGCTACAAAGATGATTCATGCATATAAACAGTATAAGCATACTTAGCAAATCATAACTTTTCCATTAACACTTTACATGGCATACTTTGTACAAGATTTGTTGCAATTGTATAATAGTGGCAATATCAATTATATAAATGGTCATACTCAATCATACAGCATAACAGATGGGCACAGTGGAACAGCAACCTGATTTCAGTAGTTCTCTAATGAAAAGTGGGAAGGAGGAAGAGATTTGGAGTGCAAGAATCTTAGAACAAAGAGAAGCTATGAGATTGCTACCAGTCTTGCGCATGAGGCTCTAAGATTAAAAAGTTTGACTTCACAAACAATAGGTGCTTGTAAATTTGGGGACAGACCCTTGATGCCCCTTCTAGTTACTTTCTGCTGCTCAGGAAGTGTCCTAAAAAGGGGAAATCTGTGGAACATGTGGGTGGCATAAAACCTTTTTGCCACTGTTTTCCTCTCCCCAGGCTTATGGAGCAGAAGTTCTTTGGATAGTGTCCCTCTGGGTGCTCCCCAGGTGCCTTTGTTCAAAGATTTTTGCTAGCAGTGCCTGTTTGGCCTGCATATGTGCTCTAAACATCCTCATGCCCCATACCAAGGTTATATGGGGTTGTGCAGGCAAACTGCCTTCAGTTCTTTCTCAATGGCCTTTGGCCTGAGATGGAACTTCAGGCATCCTCGCTTCACTTATCCCTAGCATACGTTAGATAGATAGTTGTTGGGGTTTGTTGTTTCCCCTTTGTTTTTTCCTACACCTCCCCCCGCAAGACGTTCTTGTTAAACCCTGGATTTGTGCTGGAAATGGCCCACCTCGATTATCATACACATTGTAAGGAGAGTGATCACTTTAGATAAGCTATTACCAGCAGGAGAGTGGGGTGGGGGGAGAGAAAACCTTTTGTAGTGGTAAACACCCATTTTTTCATGCTTTGTGTGTATAAAAAGATCTTCTGTACTTTCCACAGTATGCATCCGATGAAGTGAGCTGTAGCTCACAGAAGCTTATGCTCAAATAATTTGGTTAGTCTCTAAGGTGCCACAAGTACTCCTTTTCTTTTTGCGAATACAGACTAACACGGCTGTTACTCTGAAACCTCTAGTTTCTATAGTTCTCTAGCAGGCTGACAAGCCTCCTCGCAGCAATCATCACCAGGGCTTTCCTCTGAGGGAGAATAGGCTATGCAAATAGCCTGTAGACCTTTGCTTCACACTTATCTTCTATTTCCTATGCATACCCAAGTAAACTAGTTACACTCATTCACATAAGGCAATTAGCTGATCCTTCATTATAACAGAGATAGTTAAACTGAGGATAATATAAATTACTATTAATTTCCTGCAGTATCTCACATCTTTGTTCTTAAAGTTAACTGATCATATTTGCATACATAATATCAGGTAATTAAGACATGAAAGGGAATTAGCATCTAAAAGATAATTTGGTTACATTGTTAAACTTCTAACAGGATATAGGTAAACACTGTCAAATATACATAGCAACTATTCTTTGTTTCTAATACTACAAATGAATGGGTTTATGATGCTGGTCTAGTACATCTCTTTGAAATTCACATGAGTGAATTGTCCTGATACAATTGTAATGCCTCTTGTTAAGTTGTTATGGGTAAAACACAGGTTGGCTGGTCTGCCCATGTCACAGGTATTCCCAAAGAGCAAGGTGGTTGTAGCTGCCCACCTATGTCAACTAGAGATAATGATCTTTCCCTATCTCGACAAGGTCCTATTGGCAGTACAAACGGCAGTATAGGCCTCTGACTCAACCTTGAAAAGTCCATTTTGACTCCAGTATAGCAGATATATTTCACAGAAACTTCTCTGGATGTTGTGAGAGCAAGGGCTTAATTACTTATGGACAAGTTAGTGATCCTAAGAAATCTCATTTCAAAAATTCAGATAAGTACTCAAACCTCAGCAAGACATTGTCTCCAATTACTATGTCATGTGGCAGCTTGCACTTTAATAACTCAATATGCCAGGTTACATCTTCAATGACTCCAGGGATTGCCCAGGATGGTTTATGTACTGAACAAGCACAATCTGGACAAGCAGGTGTATGTTTCCCATCAGGTTCTGGAGTCACTTAATTGGTAGAAGGATCCCTCCATTCAGGCTTTCATCCAGGCTCCTCCTACCATTGTTATAACATCAGATACGTCCCTCTTGGAATGATGGGGGAGCATCTGGGATCACACACCATCCAGGGCAAATAGTGTCCCCAAAAGCATCTTCTTCACATCAACCTTTAGAACTGAGAGCAGTCAATAATTCTTTCATTCATTTACTTTCCTTGATCAGAGTCAAATCCATCAAGCTCATGAGACACAACGGGGCTTGCATGTTCCACATCAGTCATCAGGGTGGTGCTCACTCTTCCTCATTTTGTGCCAAAGCAATAAAACTCTGGAAATAGTCATCTCCGCTTCCTACCTCCCTGGTACACCGAATACCATGGCCAACAACCTCTGCAGACATTTCTCCCAGAATTATGAATGGTAATTTTGGGGTTTCCAGATGTGGACCTTTTTGCAATTGCCGCAAACACAAAGTGCAAGAAATTTTGCTCCAGAGTGGGACTAGACCCTCAGTCACCCAAGGATGCCTTCCTTATTTCATGGACAATGGGTCTTCTTTATACACATCTACCAACACTGTTACTTTTGGAAGTACTGAACAAGATCAAGCAGGAGAGGGCCAAAGTCATTTTAATTGCAGTGACCTGGCCAAGACAAGTTTGGTATCCTTACCTCATTTGGCTTGCTTCTTGTCCACCACTGAGACTTCCAACTGGTTTTCATCTGTTGTCTCAGAATGCCAGTCAGGTGCATCACCCTAATCTGGAAATACTGCAACTTCAGGCATGGGTCCTCGATGATTCTTGAGAGATTCCCTGTTCAACACTGGTGAAACAGGTTTTGTTAAACAGTAGAAAAGCATCTACACAACATATTTACGTTAAGAAATGGAAGATCTTTCCTCTCCAGTGTACCAGTTGACAAGTTTCTCCTGTTCGTTCTCTTTCCACCATCCTAGACTACCCATTAGAACTGAAAAGATTAGGTCTTACTATTAGTTCCTTTAAGGTTCTCTTGGTGGCTATAACAGCGGTTCATTCACCTGTCAAAGGCTTTTTGGTTTTTACCTACCCCACAATGTCAACACTCCTCAGAGGACTGACTAATCTTCTTCCACAGCTTAGAAAATCTATTCCAATACAGGACTTGAACATTGTCCTTAATTGCTTTATGAAAAACTTCTTTGAACCATTAACCACATGCTTGTTGTTTCATCTAACCATGAAAACAGCTTTCTTGGTGGCCATCACATCTGCCAGGAATATAGGAGAACTGGGGATTTTAATGGCAGATTCCCACCCCTTTATGGTATTTTTCAAGGAAAAGATCACATTAGAACCACATTGTAAGTGTCTATCTAAGGTGTCTTCTGAATTTCATATTAATCAGACCATTTGTTTTACAGTTTTTTCCCCAAAACACCACCGGCGTAGGCAGGAAGCTGCCTTTCAGACTTTGGATGTCAGAAGGGCATTAGCCTTCTATCTGTACAGAATCAAACAATTCAAAAAGTCTCCCAGACTGTTTATTTCAATTACAGATCCAAATCTCCACTCAAAATACAGTCAAGGTGGATTTCAGGATGTATTATCTCATATTACAAGTCTGCCAATATTCAACCTCCTCCTAGTGTGCTAGCCCATTCTACATGGTCTCCTTCTACTTCTGTGGCATTACTTAAGGATGTTCCAGTTGCAGAAACTTACAGAGTTGCAATCTGGATGTCAGTGCATACTTTCTCCAAGCACTGTGCTTTGGTTCATGCCTCTAGATCACATGCTGCAGCTGGCAATGCAGTTCTGTCTTCAATGTTAGACACTTCTACAAAGCCCCCTTCTCCCTGTGGGAATGCTGCTTGAGAGTCACCTGCTGTGGACTGACATAGGACATTATTCGAAGAAGAAGAGGTTACTCACTTTGTGCAGTAACTGGAGTTACTGGAGATATGTCCCCCTATGTGTACTTCATTACCCACCCTCCTTCCCCTATGCTTGAGAGTTCCCTCTGTGGGACTTTGTGACAGAGAAGGAACAAAGGATGATTTGCCCATGCAGCCCAAGTATAGGGAATGAGGATGTGTATGGAGCATGCACAGGTTAAACGGGCACTGTTACCAAAAATCTCTGATCAAAGGCACATGGGAGCTCATGTGCACCTGAAGTGGAGCACCCATAGGGGGACACATCTCAAAAAAAAAAATTCCAGTTACTGCACAACCTCTTCTTTTCCAATAACCTGAATAAATCTAATATTTTTTGTTTATCCATTTTATTTCGTCTTCTATGTTGTAAGCTTTTGTTCTTGTAAACAGTGTTGTTACATGATGAAGCACAGTGAAGGAAAATTGTTATAATTAAGGGTATCACTTCTTACAGGATCTCTTAGAAGCATATTACCCATGTGACCTAGTCTGTTTAGCGACGTAAGGGCATATTGTCTTAAATTTAGCCTCAGACTTGTCCCTGTAAGGCAATGGTTCCCAACCTCTTCCCAACAGAATGGTGTGTTCTGTTCAAAATATGCTGTGATGGAGAGAAGTTGTAAATAGATAGCATGCCTCAAAAAGAATAACAATCATGCAGGTCCAGATTTGTTTGGGGTGGTAGCAGCTTTTACATGGCAAGCTGAAAATGTCAGTGATTCACCTGAAAATATTGAAGCAAGGATTCCAACAGGAATCTGTTCTTGGCCCAATTCTATTCAGAACCTTTCACAATGGAACAGAACATAAAATAATTGCTGGTCAAATTTGCAGATGACACAAATTGGTTGAGTGGTAAATAATAAGAATAGGTTGGTTCTACAGAGTGATTTAGTCAGCTGGACTCTTTTGAACAACATATTTTGATGCAGCCAAATGCAAGGCCATATTGTGACAGACATGGAGCTGATATGTCATCATTTTGATGAATACTGTATGCAATCTAGTCTTTGAGAAACTAAAATGATCAGTATTGCCAATCCCAAAGGTTCAATAATCATGAGTCAGACCCACAAAAAAAAAAAGATTAAAAAAATATAGTTTGGTTTGTTTTGATTTTTGAACTCTCCTTGTCGTGTGTGTGTGTGAGAGAGAGAATTTGTGTTATGTTCCTAAATTTATTAAGATGATTTTGGTATTAGCTCTCCCACCACATCTGCCAGCCTCCCCTCTGCTATTCCAGCACACATTAGCTCTGCTCATTCTCCCCCACCCCCAAAAGGCTTTATTAGAAATGTTTAAGATACAGTGTTGCACACTCTTGACATGCTCTGCTCATTCTGAGTAGTGAAGTAGCCCTCTAGTGGCTTTGATAGCATATGCATCGCACAGATCAAATTTTAAGGTTTCAGAGTAGCAGCTGTGTTAGTCTGTGTCATAAATATAAAGGGAAGGGTAAACACCTTGAAAATCCCTCCTGGCCAGAGGAAAAACCCATTCACCTGTAAAGGGTTAAGAAGCTAGGATAACCTTGATGTTCTCAGCCACCCCAGGACTTACTGAACGGGCATACCACTCCACTGACACAGGTAATGCTCACCCAATTAAAGTCCAACCGGGTGTCTCCTCAAGCTAAAACTGCTATAGAATGGGAGATCCAGGATATGTTACAGATGGGTGTAATCCGCCCCTCTGGCAGTGCATGGGCATATCCAGTGGTTCTAGTTCCCAAACCAGATGGGGAAATACGTTTTTGCGTGGACTTAGGTAAGCTAAATGCTGTAACTCGCCCCAACAACTATCCAATGCCACGCATAGATGAACTATTAGAGAAACTGGGACGGGCCCAGTGCAACTCTACCTTGGACTTAACCAAGGGGTACTGGCAGGTACCGCTAGATGAATCCGCCAAGGAAAGGTCAGCCTTCACCACACATGTCGGGCTGTATGAATTTAATGTACTCCCTTTCGGGCTGCGGAATGCACCTGCCACCTTCCAAAGACTTGTAGATGGTCTCCTGGCGGGATTAGGAGAATATGCAGTCGCCTACCTTGACGATGTGGCCATATTTTCGGATTCCTGGGCAGAACACCTGGAACATCTACGAAAAGTCTTTGAGCGCATAAGGGAGGCAGGACTAACTGTTAAGGCTAAGAAGTGTCAAATAGGCCTAAACAGAGTGACTTACCTTGGACACCAGTTGGGTCAAGGAACTATCAACCCCCTACAGGCCAAAGTGGATGCTACTCAAAAGTGGCCTGTCCCAAAGTCAAAGAAACAGGTTCAATCCTTCTTAGGCTTGGCCAGTTATCACAGACTATTTGTACCGCAATACAGCCAAATCGCCACCCCACTGACAGACCTAACCAAAAAGAAACAACCAAATGTCGTTCAGTGGACCAAAGAGTGTCAGAAGGCCTTTAACCAGCTTAAAGCGACACTCATGTCTGACCCTGTACTAAGGGCCCCAGACTTTGACAAACCGATCCTAGTATCCACAGATGAGTCCAAGCGTGGTGTGGGAGCAGTTTTAATGCAGGAAGGACTGGATCAAGAATTCCACCCTGTAGCGTTTCTCAGCAAGAAGCTGTCCGAGAGGGAAAGCAACTGGTCAGTCAGTGAAAAAGAATGTTATGCCATTGTCTACGCTCTGGAAAAGCTACGCCTGTATGTTTGGGGACGGCGTTTCCACCTGCAAACCAACCATGCTGCGCTACAGTGGCTTCATACTGCCACGGGAAATAACAAAAAACTTATTTGGTGGAGTTTAGCTCTCCAAGATCTTGATTTCGACATCCAACACATCTCAGGAGCTTCTAACAAGTGGCTGATGCACTCTCCCGTGAAAGTTTCCCAGAATCAACTGGTTAAAATCGTCCTTGAGATGTGGAAAATATTGTTAGTCTTTATATACTTGGTAGTATATTAAGAGGTAGCTGGGAATTGGTTTAGCTGGGAATTGGTCCTGCTTTGAGCAGGGGGTTGGACTAGATGACCTTCTGGGGTCCCTTCCAACCCTTATATTCTATGATTCTATGATTCCTCTTGAGAAGGTGCATGTGTCTTATTAACTGTTTTCTTCTAGAGCTCCAGGAAGAAATCCCAGCCAGCGTTTCACCCTATCTGTGATTTGGGGGGCGTGTCATAAATATAAAGGGAAGGGTAAACACCTTTAAGATCCCTCCAGGCCAGAGGAAAAACCCTTTCACCTGTAAAGGGTTAAGAAGCTAGGATAACCTCGCAGGCACCTGACCAAAATGACCAATGAGGAGACAAGATACTTTCAAAAGCTGGAGGGGGCGAGAAACAAAGGTTCTCTCTGTCTGGGTGATGCTTTTGCCGGGGACAGAATAGGAATGAAGTCTTAGAACTTAGTAAGTAATCTAGCTAGATATGCGTTAGATTCTGATTTCTTTAAATGGCTGAGAAAATAAGCTGTGCTGAATGGAATGTAGATTCCTGTTTTTGTGTCTTTTTGTAACTTAAGGTTTTGTCCAGAGGGATTCTCTATATTTTGAATCTGATTACCCTGTAAGGTATTTACCATCCTGATTTTACAGAGGTGATTCTTTTTACTTTTTCTTCTATTAAAATTCTTCTTTTAAGAATCTGATTGCTTTTTCATTGTTCTTAAGATCCAAGGGTTTGGGTCTGTGTTCACCGATGGAAATTGGTGAGGATTTTTATCAAGCCTTCCTCAGGAAAGGGGGTGAAAGGGTTGGGAGGATTTTGGGGAGAAAGATGTTTCCAAACGGGCTCTTTCCCAATTATATACCTGTTAGACGTTTGGTGGTGGCAGCGATAAAGTCCAAGGGCAAAAGGTAAAATAGTTTGTACCTCGGGGAAGTTTTAACCTAAGCTGGTAAAAGTAAGTTTAGGTGGTTTTCATGCAGGTCCCCACATCTGTACTCTAGAGTTCAGAGTGGGGAAGTAACCTTGACAGTCAGTATCTCCAAAAAGACAAGGAGTATTGTGGCACCTTAGAGACTAACAAATTTATTTGAGCATAAGCTTTCGTGATCTACAGCTCACTTCATCGGATGCCTATACATGTCTAAAATTGTTCAGCACCTATATTTTCAGACTAAAAGTCCCCTAGGCACATAAGTTTCTGCTTCTGAGCATAGAATCATAGGACTGGAAGGGACCTCAATAGGTAATCTAGTTCAGTCTCCTGCACTCAGGGCAGGACTAAGTAATAAGCAGACCATTCCTGACAGGTGTTTGTCTAACCCAGGGGCTTCCAAACTGTGGGCTGCAGCCCAAAGGTGGGCCACACCACATTCCGGGGTGATCCACCAGTGCAACTGCTCCGGTCAAGCTCTTAGTAAATCTTTAACTCCACATAACTCTGTAATCTAAGTAAAAGCTATATAAAAGTAACATTTTAAGCTGTGTATGTTGGACAGAGTACAGAAAAAACTTTATTAAAAAACCCAACAAGCTGCAATATGTCAATTTTAATTCTTGCAAGTACAATGGTGAGTTTCCCTGCAAGGTAACCTACCAACATACACACAGTATACCATTTACAACTGTAAAAAGTGGCAAGCAGTATTTCAGACTGACATGGAGTCATTTATTTTTGGGTGCACTGCAATGTTTCCTCTAATTTTTGACAGTCCATGTGCACAAAAAATTTCTTCTGTGCAAATTATTGTGCTTCTGTCCAAATTTTTGTGCGCGCGGTGTTTCACTGTGTGCGCGGGGTTTAGGATCTGTGTGCGCGCACACACGCGCACAGCTTAGATGGAATAGTGGTGTACTGGTGGAGAAGATAAGGAAAGTCCAGACCATCAGAGCTACACCAAATGAGCCACCCCCCCAAAAAAAGAAAATAGTAAGAAAGTATGATGACACATACTTGAAGTTTGGTTTCTCCTTTACCGTATTGGATGAGTACCCCTTGTCTCAGTGTGTTATAATATAACTGTTGTTTTATATTTTTATTTACAATATTTGATTGTTTTCTAATTATCGTGTTCAAAGTTGGAGAACTATTTTGTTTTTAAATCAACAAATAATAACACAATGTGTTTTTTAACAATTTTGTAAACTTTGTTGCTTGTTGTTCAGTTTTACATATTATACAGTTATGCCTCATGGTAGGTTCGTCTAGGCCAGGGGTGGGCAAACTACGGCCCGCAGGCCCCACGCCGCTCTCAGAAGCGGCTGGCACCATGTCCCTGTGGCCCCAGGGGCCGGACGGGGGGCAGAGGGCTACATGCTTTGCCCTTGCCTCCAGGCACCGCACCCTGCAGCTCCCATTGGCTGGGAACGGGGAACCACAGCTAATGGGAGCTTCGGGGGAGGTACCCAGAGGCACGGCAAGGGCAACGCTCTGGGCCCTGTGCCCTCCATCCCCCAGGGGCTGCACAGGGACGTGGTTCCGGACGCTTCCCGGAACGGTGCAGTGTGGGGCCAGGGCAGGCATGCAGAGAGCCTGCCCTGGCCCCAGTATGCGCCACTGCCACCCTGGTGCTGCTTTAGGTAAGCAGCGCCGGGCTGGAGCCCGAACCGCTCCTGCACTCCGCACCCCTCCTGCACCCCAACCCCCTTCTCTGAGCCTCCTGCTGCATCCCAACCCCCTGCCCTGAGCCCCCGTCCCATCCTGCACCCCAACTCCCTGCCCTGAGCCCTGTCGCACCCCGCATCCCTTCTGCACCCCAACCCCCTGCCCTGAGCCTCCTCCTGCAGTCCGCTCCCCTCTTGCACCCCTGCCCTGAGCCCCCTCCTGCACCACAACCCCCTTCCCTGAGCCCCCTCATACACCCACACCCCTCCTCTGCCCCAATCCCTTGCCCCGAGCTCCTTCCTGCACACCACACCCTCTCCCACACCCCACACTCCCTCCCACACCCCTGCCCCGGCCCTGCATAAAATTTCCCCACCCATATGTGGCCGTCAGGCCAAAAGGTTTGCCCACGCCTGGTCTAGGCTATATTTCCCTAGTTTGCTTCGGAGAAGGTTGTGAGACAGTATCAAAAGCTTTACTAAAATCAAGATATATCACATTTACTGCTTCCTCGCCATCCACAAGGCTTGTTATCCTGTCAAAGAAAGCTACTAGGTTGGTCTGACATGATTTGTTCTTGACAAATCCATGTTGACTGTTACTTATCACCTTATTATCTTCTAGGACCTGGTGTCTGCAAACTGTTTAATTATTTGCTCCATTATCTTTCCAGGTACTGAAGTTAAGATAACTATTCTGTAATTCCCCAGGTTGTCCTTATTCCCCTTCTTATAGACTGACACTATATTAGCCTTCTTCCAGTCCTCTGAAATCTCTCGTGTTTTCCAAGATAATCGATAATGGCTCAGATATTTCCTCAGTCATCTTGAGTATTCTAGGATGTATTTCATCAGGCCCTGGTGACTTGAAGACTGTCTAAAACTATATCTAAACTGGCAATTGAACAACAAAAATTTTCCTTTCAGACACCCCACCCTCCCCCCGAAAGACAAAAGTTTTTCTGTGACAAGCGCTAGTGTGAACAGTGCATTGTCGGCAGGAGCACTCTCCTGCTGACAATGCAAATGCCGCTTGTTGGGGATGGAAGTTTTTTTGCCGGCAGGACAGCCGACAAACAGCGGCTACATTGCATGCCTTTTACATGGCTGTTGCAACACAGCCACGTCACTAAACTCTGTGTAGTGTAGACACAACCTAAGTAATTTTTAACTTTTTCTTTCCCTAGTTTAGCTTCAGATCCTACTTCATTTTCACTGGCATTCACTACATCAGGTCAATACTAACCTTTTTGGTGAAAACTGAAACAAAAAAGTAATTTAGTGCTTCTGCCATTTCCAGTTACTGTCTTTTCTCCCTTTCGAGTACTGGCCCTACCTTGTGCATTGTTTTCCTCTTGTTTCTAATGTATTGGTATAATGTTTTCTTGTTACCCTTCACATCTCTAGCTAGTTCCCAGGGGATGCTCGACCCTGGCCCCACCTCCCCATCCACCCCTTCCCCCGCCTGCCTCTTCCCACCCCTGACCCCCTTACCCCCAGCGCCTCCAGCATGCTGCTGAACATCCGATCAGCGGAATGGAGGGGGAGGCACAGGGGGGAGGGGGAGGCACTGATCCGCGGGGCTGCCGGTGTGTGCTGAGCATGCAGTATTTTTTTTCCCCACGGGTGCTCAACTCTAGTACTGTGTCCAGTTCTGGACACCACATTTCAGGAAGGATGCGGACAAACGGGAGAGTGTCCAGAGAAGAGCGACAAAAATGTTTAAAGGTCTAGAAAACATGACGGCCGAGGAAAGATTGGAAAAACTGGATTTGTTTAGTCTGGAGACGAGAAGACTGAGGGGCGGCCTGATAACAGTTTTCAAGTACATAAAAGGTTGCTACAAGGAGGAGGGAGAAAAAAACCTCTGGGAATAGGACAAGAAGCAATGGGCTTAAATCGCAGCAAGGGCGGTTTACGTTGGCCGTCAGGAAAAGCTTCCTGTCAGGGTGGCTAAGCGCTGGCATAAACCACCTAGGGAGGCGGTGGACTCTCCCTCAATGGAGACTTGTAAGAGCAGGCGGGGCAAACACCGGGAACGGGGAACCGCGGCCGCACCTGCAGACGCTCAGGTAAACAAAGCCTCCTGTGGCCCGCCAGCGGCTCACCCTGAACAAGCCGGGAACCAAGCCGGGAACCCCGGCAAGCCGATGGGCCTTCGGGACTTCTAACTCACCCTGACTTTTAGCGGGGTAGCAGCCGCCGCAGGGAACGTCACGCCCCGCCCCACTACCATAGACTCCGCATTGCGCAGGCGGGGGCGGGGCTTCCGGCGGGAGGGCGGGTACCACATGACTAGCGACGCTCTAGGAGTTTAATAGAGCCGCTCTAGCCACTTCCCCTTCCTCTCTATAGGAGGCTGTGCGTGTGCGTAGGAGCGGGCTGCGGCCGGCCCCAGCCGAGCGATTTCCGCTTCCGGTGTCCTTGTTTCCCGGTGCGAGGTGAAGGGACCAGAGCCAAGATGCTGCGGAACCTGCTGGTGAGCGCGGCCGGGCCTCCCCGGGAGCGCGGGGGCAGCTGGGCCCCGCGCGTCTCCTCTCCCCGCCGCAGCGTCCCCTGCGCCTCAGCTGCGCGGGCGGCTCCCTGGGTCTCTCCCGCCGTCCAGGCCTCGCCGCGCTGTGGGCTGTTCCTGAGGCTCCCCTGGCGGAGGGCAGCGAGCGGCCTGGCGCCCCGAGGGCTGCAGGGGAGCCCTGCCCCGCCTCCCTGACTGTGAGCGGCCCCGGGGGCCCCGCCGTTCGCCCGGCGGCGGTTGCGGCGCGCTCCGGGGGAGCCGGCGGCTCTGAGGAAGGCCCTTGCTAGGGTGCCGCAAGGTCACGCCGGCTCTTCCCTCGGCCCGTGGGGACGTCGGCTCGACATCGTCGGCCGCGCAAAACAGCGGGAAGCGCCGCAGTTGGGGCTTATGTAGGCAGCCGCAGCCTGCTGTCGCCTTTGCTTTTTTGTCCGCGGCTGCCCGTTGAGCTGAAATGAACCTTTGAGAAACAGCCTGGGTGCAGCGCTCTGCCCCGTGGTGTCACGGGCAAGATCGATTTAACGTGAATGCTTAATCCGTTATGACTCCAGTAGATACAGTTTTCAAAGGATGAATGCCTTCTCCTTAGTGGTGCTTAGGCACTGGTTTTTAAGGGTTAAATAGTCTTCAGTCTTAAAAGTGGAAGAGCATCTGTTGTCCCTTTTGCTTATTAAGGTTAGGGTTTTCTGAGGGGCTCCATTGCTATGGGATGGGTTTCCCAGGTAAATTAAATATTTACTTGAAGGTCTGTGATGGAAAAGCTCTATCAAAAGGGAGGGAGGGTCTTGCATCTTGTTGTGAAGATGGGAAGACTCTGGACATGACACTCTTGGAAGTTCATTCCATAGCAAGATCCTCTTTCATTATGTCAATCTGTCATACATTTAATTCTGAGCTTTGTAAGCTGCATTCTCCTGGAGGAATTTAGCCATCTAGGCAGGCTATTGGTGGGGATGCACTTTCTGGGTCAAGGTTTCAAACTGCCAACTAAGGCAGACACTACAGTTAGAGGAAGTGTAGCAAAGAGGTGAACATTTACAGCACCGTTAAATAGCTTTGCAGCCCAAGTCAGCTGACATCAGCCGCAGGTGTTCAGTGAGGTAGACATAACCTTGGTGTCTTCTCTTTTCTTCTAGAGGTCCTATGTGTACAGTGGAGATGAGGGAATACAGGATAGATCTGAGACTTGGGGTGTATTTTGAGGGACAAGGTGCAGTTGGTATTACCATCTTTGAGCCCTGTGGGAGATAAATAATTTGAGCCATTGTAGTAATGGGCTGTCACTCCATCCGTGTCATGTAAGGGGATCAGCAGTGATTTGGTTAGTTGTCAAGGCTAGAATGGTTGAGTACCTAACTCAAAAATGACTGAATGAATTTTGGTCAGATGTTGGGCTGAGATCATTTGAAAGGTGACTTTAGTAGAAAGCTATGAGCAAGATAAAATTTTTGCAGTTCGTGTAGCTTTTTCTGTCAGACTTATGGTAATTAAATGAGATTCTAGGCTTGTGTAATCTTAGGACTCAGCGCAACAAAATTAAACTGATTAAGACTGTTATTTTTCTTTAGTGCTGCAGCATAAGCCTAGTCTTTGGCACAGAAGAGAAGAAACAGAGGGCATGCAACTATAGCTTCTGCTTTTACCCGTTAAACAGTAATCGTTTGTTGGAGTGGAAATAAAACAAAAAACACCCTGAATCTCTTCCATAAAACTTGAGTCCTCCAGTTGACTAGTCTTAATATTATGCATTTCCCAAGTTTCGGAAAGCTAAGACCCCCTCATCATTGTAATTTTAGAAATATGTGTAAGCCGTAAATTGTTAGGAAAACTTTCACTTCAGTGTGGATAAGTATAACTAGCTTTTTAAAGTGCTATATGTTGTAATTGTAGGCTCTTCGGCAAATTTCCCAGAGGACCATAAGCACTGCTTCACGCAGACAAGCTGCGAACAGAGTTCCAGAGAAGCAGAAGCTTTTTCAGGTATTGAATAGGCACAATCAATGTGTAATTTTATCGCAAATAGAAAAGACTTTGATAGAATGTATCGATATTTTGTGCTGTTCTTTGATTCTAGCATTTAATTAGATAGTTTAGAGGAATAAGTAGAGAAGATCTACTTTCACATTTTAAATGGGAATAACTTGGAAAACTAATATTTCAAATTGACTAAGCAGTGTTCATGTTATTGAAGTGCTCTGTACATGGAAGAAGATGCATCTTTTGACTTGTCAACTGTTGTACAATCTGACTGCTTGAGTGATCATGTTACATGGTTTTAAAATATATGAATTTGTTTCACTTTCTTGAACTAGCCTTCTGATGGGATAAATGAAATAGTTCCAGGTACAAAAAGTGTGTTCATAGAACAAATGAAAAGTAGAAAATGTATGGGAGAAAACAAATACTTAGGCCTCCACTCATCTGAAGAAGTGGTTTTTGACCCATGAAAGCTTATGCCCAAATAAATCTGTTAGTCTTTAAGGTGCCACCGGACTCCTTGTTGTTTTTGTAAATACTTAGGTAGTGCATGTGAAAAAGCATCACGCAGCAAATTCACTACATACTGATGTATTTCTATAGTTAAAGGATTGTGGGGTTTTTAATGCTTAGCCTGTAGCCATACCAACATAAACTTTATACATATCAAATCTCCTAAAATAGGCCAGATTGAGCCTGCTCAGAACTTGGATGGGGCAAGTCCCAGGAGAAGACTTATAGAAAGTGGTATTAGAGACTCAGCAGGAGGTATGGTTTCCACCTGAATTAATATCCCAACATAGTGGTGGAAGTAGGACTTCCTGTTAGACTGCTATCTTTTGGATGATTGGGGCATTGATTGCTTGTGGCACTCTTACAAGATGAGGAGTATCCTAGCCCAAACCTTAATTTGAGTGACTGCTCTTCCTACCTAAACTCCCATGTCATTTCAGTTGGCGAAATTCTACAATTCTCATTCTAAAGAAAACTCATCTAGGGAATTCTGGCACTAAACATTGTGCCACATTCCACTGCACAAGTGCCATCATTTGCACTGGATAAAATTCTATTAAAGTTTGCAAAGCACCTTGGGGGCTGCTTATTTTGTGGATGAAAGATGCTATATTAACATAATGTACTGATATAATAGGATGAAAGATGCTGAGATTTGCAACTTCCAAATAACCTTAACATCAGAATGTAGTATCTAACTTTTGATTCTAAAAAAAGAACTTGAAGGACAAGATTGACTGACTCTTAAGTTACTGACTTAAAAAATATGTGGGAACATACTGGCTAAAAAGGATTCTTCAAAAGAATGAAAACGAACAATATTTGGAAAGAATGATATGGCTACCCAGCTCTCAAAAATAATTATTTGTAGGTCGTGTAATATTTGGTAAATTTAGAATATCTAATGAACAACTTAAACAGCATGCACATAAGATTATTCATGTTCCTGTTTTTTTATTATTATTATTTTCCATTAGGAGGATAATGGAATGCCAGTGCATCTTAAGGGTGGACTAGCAGACGGTTTGCTGTATAGAACCACCATGGCTCTAACAGTTTTTGGTAAGGTTTGATAGAAAACTGTATTATTCAACAGTTATATTTCTTGTGTAACCTGAAAAGTAGTTGTCTTAAAATGTGAATGGCAAGTCGTGTGTGTGTATGCACTCATGTTAAAAGCACTCCATAATAAGGCCAAGCAAAGTGTTGTTAGACGGTAAATTCAAAAAACTTTAAGCTTAGGTTGAAACTGAAACAATCTTTTGAAAGCCTGATTTAACCTGTCTGTTAGGAGTACTCACCACATAAATACAACTTCAAGTGTTTTCTTTATATAAAAAATAAAATTACCCTAAAGCTGCTCCTGAAAAGAGAAAAGGTAAAATTTCATTGGTAAAAACTTTTCAGTGCTCCAAGCGAAGCTTGAGTTGAGGCTCTAGATAACCTCACTTGCTGTGAGGTTTAGGTCAGGTCTGTCTCTTAACTGGATCCTACATACTGCAAGAAAGTCTTTGCTTTACAAAATCTCAAACTTGCAGCTCAATTTGTATGTGTACCTTTCTGTAAACTTAATCTTTTGTCTCTTTCCATTTCAGGAACATGCTACGCTGTTTATGAGCTGTTTGTAGCTGCAATGCCCAAGAAAGTGAAATGATTCCAGTTTACAAGATGCCTCCTTAATTAACATCGTTGTCCAATTTCACGTAATTCTTCAGGGATCTTGCTTGTCCTTGTCATCAATGGTTGATTTCATGTTTGGGATCAATATTTATTGTAACATGTTAACTGCAACCAATAAAGCAGTTTTTACATGATTTTGTGGTAATCCTAAATCTGTCAAACACGTTCTACATACTCAGAGTTCTGGTTCCTAACAGTGAATTCGTATTTATTAAGTGTGATTGTGTTCATTATGGTAAGTACTCTGCTTAAACAGAACTTATCTTGCGTATAAATTGCAAGAAAGAAAGAACATAAGAATGGCCCTCCTGGGTCAGACCAAAGGTCCATTTAGCCCAGTATCCTGTCTTCCGACAGTGGCCAGTGCCAGGTGCCCCAGAGGGAATGAACAGAACAGGTAATCGTCAAGTGATCCATCCCGTTGCTCATTCCCAGCTGCTGGCAAACAGAGGCTAGGGACACCATTCCTGCCCATCCTGACTTATAGCCATTGATGGACCTATCCTCCATGAATTTATCTAGTTCTTTTTTGAACTCTGTTATATTCTTGACCTTCACAACATCCTCTGGCAAGGAGTTCCACAGGTTAACTGTCCATTGTGTGAAGAAATACTTCCTTGTTGTTTTTAAACCTGCTGCCTATTAATTTCATTTGGTGACCCCTAGTTCTTGTGTTATGAGAAGTAGTAAGCACTTCCTTATCTACTTTCTATACTAGTCATGATTTTATAGACCTCAATCATATCTCCCCTTAGCCATCTCTTTTCCAAGCTGAAAAGTTCCAGTCTTAATATCTACTCAGACAGAAGCCATTCCAAAACCCTAATAATTTTTGTTGCCCTTTTCTGAATTTTTCAATTCCAATATATCTTTTTTGAGATGGGGTGACCACATCTGCACACAGTATTCAAGATGTAGGCATATCATGGATTAATAGAGGCAACATGATCTTTTCTGTCCTATTATTTATCCCCTTCTTAATTATTCCCAGCATTCTGTTTGCTTTTTCAACTGCCTCTGCATTGAGTGGATGTTTTCAGAGAACTGTGCACAATGACTCCAAGATCTTTCTTGAGTGGTAACGGCTAATTTAGACCCCATCATTTTATATGTATAGTTTGGATTATGCTTTCCAATGTGCATTACTTTTCATTTATCAACATTAAATTTCATCTGCCATTTTGTTGCCCGTTACCCACTTTTGAGAGATCCTTTTGTTGCTCTTTGCAGTTTGCTGGGTCTTAACTCTCTTCAGTAATTTTGTATCATCTGCAAGATTCTGCCACCTCACTATTAACCCCCTTTTCCAGATCATTTATGAATATGTTGAATAGGACTGGTCCCAGAACAGACCCCCAGGGGGACACCACTATCTAACACTCTCTGTTCTGAAAACTGACCATTTTACATATCCTTTGTTTCCTATCTTTTAACCAGTTACCAGTCCATGAGAGCATTTTCCCTCTTATCCCTTGGCAGCTTACTTTGCATAAGAGCCTTTGGTGAGGGACCTTGTCAAAGGCTTTCTGAAAATTTAAGTACACTGTATCCACCGGATCCCTTGGGTCCACATGCTTGTTGACCACCTCAAAGAACTCTAGTAGATTGGTGAGGCATGATTTCCCTTTATTAAAACCATGTTGACTCTTCCTCAATAAATTATGTTCATCTGTATGTCTGACAATATTGTTCTTTATTATAGTTTCAACCAGTTTGCCCAGTAATGAAGTCAGGCTTACAGGCCTGTATTTGCCAGGATCACCTCTGGAGCCCTTTTTAAAAATTGGTCACATTAGCAATCCTCCAGTCATCTGGTACATAGTTCAGTAAAAAGTGAAAGAGTTTTGAATACAGGAGAAAATGTGAAGTGTCTAACTTTTGATTTCTAGTTTAATTGAAGTCTAAGCTAGACCTTACAGTAATTTACAGGAAAAATAAAATTCTGTAAGTTTTGATTGATATCTAACTTTATCTTTGGTCAGAAATGAAGAAAATTTTCAAGTTGGAAGGTTTAATAGGCCATATGTTAAGTGTTTTGGTTTTAAAATAACATGTTTAAAGTACCTAAAAACTGAGATAGGAAATTCTACTCCTCCTGCACTATGTGTTTAAAAACAGAAAAAGTATCTTTCCTCTCACTGCTTCACCAAGCTAAGACAGCATCATTGAGCCTGCAAGGGAACACACTATACTTACAGAATGAATATATATATGTTTGTTTGTGTGGTGATGGTGGGAGCTCTTTTGGGTTAAATTCACATCTCTGGTTGGTCTCCTTGGTGCTTTTTCTTAAACAACTTATTAAAACCCCATGTTTGTTTATTTCATGAAATTCTGTATCTTTCTGTGTACTTGTCTTGCTCATGTGTATACTTGAAAAGTGTGTTTTCTGCTCATTTCAGCAGCAGTAAGATACCAGTTTATTTTATGACTTCTGTAATCTCAAACTGAACAAGGCTGCTTCTAAACTGATCAGGATAAATCAAAGCAGTCAACTGTAAACTACTTGGTTCTTGTTGTCATGTTCACAACTAGTAGCAATACTAGGTTTTTGGTACAGGGTAAAGCAATAAATGAAACTGAAGGAGGAAAGTCCAGCACAGTAATACAGAGTCTGATCTCCATTTTCCAGGTGTAAATCCAGAACAACTCCCCTGACTAATGCAGTTACAGGTGGTTTTATAATAGTAGACACTTATACTTCACTAGTAACCAAAGTCCTAGGTCAGAATTGTTCCCTGTTGTAGTAGCATACACACAGATACCTACCATTACAGAGAATGAATGGTCGTGGGTTATGAGCAATGTTAGAGTGGGGCAGGACTTAACGTCATGGAGATGTTTTTTTTTTTAAATGCTATTACTTACTGCTCTACTTCATTTAACAATAGAAGGGCATCATAGAAAATTCTCTAGTGTATATAATTGCACCAGCAGGACAACCAAACAGCATTTTTGTAGCCAGAATCAGATAAGTGCTGTAGCTGATGGAAAAGAATTGGAATGTACTTGAACAAGGGGCATGTCCTCTTGTTTAAGGAACTTTTCATACTAAAATATCCCAGAAAATTAATTTTATTTGGGGAAAAACTTTTACCCAGTCATTTTTTTTTCCAATTTGTAAAATATCTATTTGCATATTGGTATAAGCCTTAGGCACGCATTTAAATGACCAACAAGCAAAGGTTTGGGGTTTTTAAACACATTTTTTCCCTCCTGTCCTAAGTGAAACTAAGGTGATTGCAGAATCTGGGTGCCAGCCTACTTCATATTTTGTTTTCAGAGCATTTCTGCCCATCATACATCTCACTATTACCACAGTTGAAATCATGGAGTTTTGGAGTGCTACAGGTAAGCGTGCTACTTTAGACAACTGAAATATGACAAGTCTGTTTCCAGGAGCACTACATAGAACAGACGTGAGGAAGGAATAGAATAGATTTTCACATTAAGACTTCCAGGGAATTGTCACATGTACACAGCCTGTTGCAATAAGGAGAGACTAGTGAGGAAACAGCAATCCTAATAAACGGGTGTTGAGGGATTTAAAGGAGAGAAGACTGCTGCATGAGGGAGATCAGTGCATGTGAAAAGGGCACACATGAGTTACAAGAGAAGGCTGAAGGATAGAGGAATGGAATTGACAGGAGGAAGAGAGGGAGAGCTGTACCTGCATTGTCTCAATGTAACTGCAAGATGGGGAGCTGACTGAGTGTTAGCACGTGATGGAGCTGCAGCCCAAATCATCCCTTCATTCTCCCCTTCACATGCTGAGGCGGCCTCACATTCACAAACAGGAGCCGTGATGGAAGAGATGCCTGCAGATGCTGAGCTGATCAGTGCCATCCTCTGGGATCACTGTGGTAAGAATAGAACCACTCATCCACAGCTCTGTACATAGCTGCCAGCCTCTTCCGATATATTAACTGAAAGATGTAAAAGCAGCCTTGAGGGCACCTACCATTTCTTCAGGAGATCTAAACAATGAGATCTACATATCCACCTTACTACATGCAGATCTAGCAGATAAAGGTATAACAAGATCCAATGACTGCAAGTTGAAGCCAGACATGTTTAGACTGGAAATAAGGTGCAAATTTAACAGTGAGGGTAAATAAACACTGGAACCACTCACCAAGAGTTGTCATGGATTCATCACTGGCAATTTTTATATCCAGATTGGATGTTTTTCTGAAAGATATGCTCTAGTTCAAACAGGAATTTATTCAGGGAAGTCCTATGGCCTGTGTTGTACAGGAGGTCAGGCTAGGTCCCTTCTGGCCTTGTAACTTATGGGGTCCCCCTCACCCCCCATTGCTTCTCTAAACTGTCATATTGGCCATCATTATTCCTTACTATTGCATATTGCTTCAGCAGTCTGTCATTGAGATACAAGTGCCTTATTCTTCCTTCCCCTCATCACGTCCTGATTATGCTGTATATACATATCAAAGAGATGGAGCTTGTGCTGTATAACTGCTAAAGCGAGTCAGACAAAATTATGCACAAACAGACCCTGATCAGTCAAATCTGACTGCAAATAAGTCATTTATGTGGTGAGAGTTCATTGTGAGTCAGAACTAAATGTACATTTCCAACATACATTATTGCACAAGCATTCACATGAAACGATGGACAGTCTTTTGTTTTTCAGACAGTCCTGCTTACTAAAACTTCTTTAGTTTAGCTTTCCTAAAGTCTGTTTGAAGCATAAAGCAAAAACAAAAACATCCCCCAAAAGACAAAAAACCTCCAAAATAAATAAAACATCTTCTGTGATCACTTATTTTTTAAAATAAAACCAAAATAAATCCTTTGTGCTTTTGAATGTACAGTGTGTGTTCAGCAAATGAGTACCTGTCAATATATTTAATGGTACCAGCTGTCTGTACCATTAAAAAAAATTTACCTGTTTGATACTCTGCAGCAAATGGGAATAGTTGGATTCACTTCTTACCTCAGGAATGCACAAGGCTGTAGACCCAGCAGGGAGAGGAAACAGTCTGAGGCCTGTTCTCTTCTACCTTGTCTCCCTATTTGTCAAGCCTTGTTTGGGTGATGGCTCATTCCTATGAATAACACAGATATGTTTGCTGTTGGATTAAATCATCATAGGCCTGAATTGGCATGTGTTAGCTAAATGGTTATGTACAATCCAATCTCTTTCTATGAGGATATTTGCAAAGAAGCCTCACAATCAAAGCAGCTCCTTTAGAAAACACCACCAAGATAAATTTGAAAATAGTGACAGCTGGTGCCTTGGGTAGAAGAGTATTTACTGCTCACTGTGGTGCCTTGGTAAAACAATTTATCATCCTGTGGAGCATCAATATTTATATACAGTACATTTTAACAGAAATTTCTTTTGTTACTTGTTACATGCCAAGGGAATTCAGGAGAAACTGATACTTTCCTTTCTTCAGGTTCCCAAGTCCATCAGTCTGATTTCTCAAAAATGGCAGGATCTTTTTTGTATCTCTTTATAAAGATATATTTTTCTGTCTTGTCTCTGCAATGCACAGAATTTATGTTGTTCTAATATTTAAGTGTAAACTAGCTCATTTAGTGTATTCACAGCTCTGGAATTTTCACTGATGGGATTTTCTGGGAGTGGAGCTGAGCCACCTGCCAGTCCCTGACAAGTCTAATCAGGTTTGCTATATGCCTTAGACATAGAAAACCTCAAGGTGATGACTGGTGGATGTGGAATACCTGAAAAGGAATGATCAGGTAAGAACAAGTTCTTCCATTAAAATTAGAATGATATATATATATATATATATATATATATATATATATATATCTCCATCAATCATGTCTTTTTGGGGTTTACATACACACTCATAAGGGGCTATAGCAGAAATGACTGTGCAGAAAGACATGGAGATTATAGTTTAAAAAAAAAACCCAAACAAATGAAGGCTTTCTGGAAGCAATCAGGAATGTTGCAAAACAAAACATGAAAGAGCCAAGGACATAGTAATGTTATAATAGTACATTGCAGAAAATGGAAAGCAGTGTATTTAAATATTGTCTGTAATGGCAGGTTTCAGAGTAACAGCCGTGTTAGTCTGTATTCTCAAAAAGAAAATGAGTACTTGTGGCACCTTAGACTAACCAATTTATTTGAGCATAAGCTTTCGTGAGCTAAAGTGAGCTGTAGCTCACGAAAGCTTATGCTCAAATAAATTGGTTAGTCTCTAAGGTGCCACAAGTACACCTTTTCTGTCTGTAATGGAAAATTGTCAACTCATATTTCAGTGCCACAGGAGTATTGTTCCCAGAGGTCAAAGATAAATGGTCCCCATGGTTTCTCACTGTAATAAAATGATACTCCTGTTGCAAATAGCCACACTATATAGTAATCTCTTCTCAGAGGCTGTCAGAGGTGTTGTAGCCATTGGATAATGAAAATATAGTTCCCACTGATTGCACAAGGAGTAGGGTGTAAGAAATTACTCCACAGTAAAAAAATTCTGTAGAAATTTAAGAAGTTTTTGATGGTGTCTTTAACTAAAATAGCTTAATTTACCACAAAGATCCAGAGCGCAGAATGACTAGAGCCTCTCCTGCCATAGTCTCTCTAGCTTGACACCTTGTCTATGCTAGTGGGCTACGCCAGCATAGCTACAGCACCATACCTATGTCAGCATAACTGCTGAGTAGACATAGTCTACTCTCATGTAAGGATTTTTCCCAGTTGCTGTAGGAACATCACCTCCCGAGGTCAATGGAAGCATTCTTCTATTGATGTAGCTGTGTCTATACTGGCCCCAGGGGTTAGGCTGGCATAGCTACAGTGCTCAGGGGCACGGATTTTTCATACACTGAATGACACAGCTATGTTGGCCTAAATTTTAAGTGTAGATCACATTTAAGAATTTCTTGAAGACCTGCAGGAATAAAACGCAGTTAGTAAATAAGACACTTAGGTCCAGATCCTCAAAAGGTATTTATGTTCCTAACTCCCTTTGAAATTAATGGGAGTTAGGTACATAAATAGCTTTGAGATTATGGGCCTGAGTATCTCACATTCTAGAGGTGCAAGAGATGTTTCCCACAAGAACAACCACTCATCGCTCCATCAAGGTGCAATTTTAAAAACCTGTATCATATCTTTTGTCCCTTGATAGCAAGCATCCAAACAGGGAGCATGTATGTCATGTCTAGTTGCTCTTCCAAAAGAGGATAGTAGAAGAAAGTTAAAATGAGTGAATGTCCATCAACAAGAAAGTCCATTTGTGAGGTCTAACATATTTTTGTAAGTTTGATTTTTTTCAGTGGCTGTTAGTTAATATAAAACTGATGTAGCAAATGGAGACAGACAAAATTTCACATGAAGTTCTGGTGAAAAGTGGTTTTCAACCCACATAAAATTATTGATATTGATTAAAAAAATTATTAAAACCCTATTTTCTCACTGTTTTTTCCTTTTCCAGTGAGAGAAAAGGTAAAAGAATGAGAGAAAAGTTTTTCCCATCTAACCTTTTCAATTAAAAAAAAAACCTCAAAAATTTTACATTGAAAAATGAAACGTGAATAATTTTGAAAATTCCAATTTTTTTTTAAAAAATTCACAAAAACTTTTTTTTTTTTTAAAACCAGCTCTTGTAGCAAGGGCTATTAGTAAACTTCTCTCCACTTTGTTTCTGAGCATACTGATAGCCTTTGTGGAAAGGTGGTTATTGAGTGAGAACTACTGATGATTATGTAAGTCTAGCCAGTGTATTACAGCAACATTGCCACTTTCTGAATTAAACCATTATCTTTGTATAATACAATGCTACATTCAAAAGAATTTGGCTCCAATTCAGGAAGGTATTTAAGTGACAGACCTCAGTCATCATTGGCTCGGATCAAACCAGGGATTTCTGGAGTTTAATGCATGAGCCTCTACTGCCTGAGCTTAAAAGCGTATTCCTCTTAACCAAGCCTATAGCAAGCTCAGTCAATCTCTAGGTGGTCTAGCCACCATTAGAGGGGGACAGAGTGCCACACCAAGCAGGCATGGGTTACATAAGCACATACCTAATGTTAAGCACAGGAGTAATCCCACTGTTAGCCCTGCCATTTACCCCAGCTGAGATTCTGGCTTTTATAGAGCTTGTACTGGATAGAGATTTTTCCTCCCTTTCAGTCTGATGATTATGTAGTTAGTTGACTTGCTGGGAGGATTGTGTTTTGTTCTCCACAGATACCTTTGTTTCACAAATTGTCATGATCAAGTAAAGTGAGGTTGCTTATGAATGGGGTGTTTTGCATCATGTGAACTGTTGGAAAAAAGTCTAACTCAAGCAGTTTATCATCACTCAACAGGTTTGCGCCATCACTAGACAGTTAGAGTGTTAAATTTATAATCCCCAAGATGAATTTCAGACAGTCACAGCCCAGAAAAAGTAAACAAATGACAAGGAAACCCTCATTGACACAGCGTATGCAATAATGTCACCCGTCTTCCATTGACCATTCTCTCAGAAAATGATTAGGTTTAATGACCTTTCCTAAAAACCCATTGGTTTTATAAACCACTCTCACTTATTCATTCACATAACCATGTCCCGGCACATAAGAATAGGAATTAATAAGAGATGGGAGGGAGCAATAGTGACCTGACTGATGCATTTGTATAGGAAACAGACACAGCATTAGTAGGACTATAGCCCTCCTGAGCCCCCTCATCAGAGTAGGAAGAAAGCTATGGACAGCTTCAGAGGGTAAAGCAAAAGTTTCTAATTGCCTGTTCCTCACAAAAACTGGAACAATAACAAAGAAACTAAGTAGCTAATATAAATGGCTCTTATTTGCTGACCCTGGGGCTAGACCTGCCAACTAGGGAAGAGCCTTAGAGTAAACTCTGGGCTATGGTCCATCTAAAGTTATTGGCTGGATGACTGGTGTGGGATCAGCTAGTGAAGTGCTCACTCCCATGTAAGGATGTCTCTAGGACTTCCTGAGGAAGTTCACTGAAGTAATTCTGAACAGTGAGATTGTGATAGACACTTATCTGGAGAAGGAGCAGGTGCAAAGTCCTGATCAGGCCTTCTTCAGCAGCTGAAGAAGGGGGTTTCTCTGAAGAACGGTGAGTAGCCTCCATTCCTGTTGAGTACAGGGAGCTTTCATGTGCTGGCAGCTCTGGAGGCTGTTTAGGTTGGCTCAAGCCCTTTTAACTGCAGATTTTTTTTAAAATCAATTTGATTAAAAAACAAAATGCTTCTATGTCAAGGTTCATCATGATGTGAATTTTTACTGTGGATGTCTACCCATTTGGGAATAAACATTTATAATGGAAAGGCTGACACACACACACACACAATCAGTCTTATCTATCGCAACAGTATGCTAAATGGAAATACAGTACATAATTAAAACATTTTACTGATCTCTGCTGCTCAGTGGAAAAATTACAAGCTGTGTAGGGATCAGGCCAACATTTTTATCAAGGCTTTCTTAGTGATCTCTTACAAGCAGAGAGACACATTTTGCTAAATAGAGTGTGGGGTACTAGTATGTGCTGTGTGTGTGGTTTGAATGTGTCCCACTGGGACCACTATGCCACAGATCTACAGGGCAGTGCAGAAGTACCGGAGTATATTTTTTCACTTGGGCCAAAATATTCAGAAATGGGGGCCTAAACTTAGACCTGTAAATCTGTATTTAAGTATTTAAATAAATGGTCTGATTTTCAGAAGTGCTGAGCACACAGAAGCTCCTATTGATTTTGATCAGGTAAGTAATACAAAAGTTCCCATGACAAGAAGTTCTTGGTAAAACAGAATCAGGAACCATAATCAGCATTTGGATTTGCTAATTTCTGGAGATAGCATGCATACTCCGACTGGACTGCTTCACATGGGGAAAGTGACAAGGCAAGAGCAGCCTTCTCTGATATTACTTCATTAGTTAATGGTTACAAATAAAGTCTATTAAAAACATATATGATCCCACAGCAGAGACATTATCCACTGAAGAATTATTGGGGAGAAAACCTTAATACAGTGCTCTTTAAAAGTGGAGTGAAGTTTGGGATACCTGTGTGAGAGACCTTTACCTCTGTGTTGCTGTTCAAATCTAGTCCAGGTTGGTAGTGACTGGAACTCACTATCATCTGATGGCTGCTTGGTCTACTTGAAATAAATGTGCTAGGCTCATGCCAGTTTCCAGTAAGCAGACGTTTACATTACAAAATCACTACAACAATTGGAACCAACTGGCATGCTTGATAGCAGTCTTGGCCCAGAGAAAAGGGATGGAATAGGTCTTATGGAATAACAAACAAAAAAAAAATCCTATCTCCTCTTTGGGCTAGGTCTGAGGTACTGAGAAGAGGATGCACTGAAGCTTGCACTGCTGTTGTCAGAACTGTAGACATTCTGTAGATAAACAGAGCACCCCATTCTCCTGGAGATTAATCCAGCACCTTACCTATGCACTAATATCCATTTATTAATAACTCATGTCCACTCCCCATTAGTATTTTGTTAAAGTATCTGCTAGAGATAAAAGTACTGGGGAAGTTCCCAGCTGCTGCCTTAGCTTCTCTGGGAATGTGAGGGTTGGCCCCTGCTTCTTTCCAAAAAGAGATGACTGACTATCACTTCCTCTTCTGATACTTCAGGACAATAGAAAAGGGAATTTTTAGCATAATGGTGTGAAATCTATTTGCAAACGGGAGATACTGAGGCACTAGAAAGAAACTATTACGTGTAAAGCAGGGGTAGGCAACCTATGGCATGCGTGCCAAAGACGGCACGCAAACTGATTTTCAGTGGCACTCACAGTGCCCAGGTCCTGGCCACGAGCCCAGGGGCTCTGCATTTTAATTTTAATTTTAAATGAAGCTTCTTAAACATTTAAAAAACCTTATTTACTTTACATACAATAGTTTAGTTATATATTATAGACGTATAGAAAGAGACAGTCTAAAAACATTAAAATGTATTACTGGCACGTGAAACCTTAGAATCATAGCATATCAGGGTTGGAAGGGACCTCAGGAGGTCATCTAGTCCAACCCCCTGCTCAAAGCAGGACCGATACCCGACAATCATCCCAGCCAGGGCTTTGTCAAGCCTGACCTTAAGAACTTCTAGGGAAGGAGATTCCACCACCTCCCTAGGTAACGCATTCCAGTGTTTCACCACCCTCATAGTGAAAAAGTTTTTCCTAATATCCAACCTAAATCTCCCCCACTGCAACTTGAGACCATTACTCCTCGTTCTGTCATCTGCTACCACTGAGAACAGTCTAGAGCCATCCTCTTTGGAACCCCCTTTCAAGTAGTTGAAAGCAGCTATCAAATCCCCCCTCATTCTTCTCTTCTGCAGACTAAACAATCCCAGTTCCCTCAGCCTCTCCTCATAAGTCATGTGTTCCAGACCCCTAATCATTTTTGTTGCCCTTCGCTGGACTCTCTCCAATTTATCCACATCCTTCTTGAAGTGTGGGGCCCAAAACTGGACATAGTACTCCAGATGAGGCCTCACCAATGTTGAATAGAGGGGAACGATCACATCCCTCGATCTGCTGGCAATGCCCCTACATATACATCCCAAAATGCCATTGGCCTTCTTGGCAACAAGGGCACACTGTTAACTCATATCCAGCTTCTCATCCACTGTAACCCCTAGGTCCTTTTCTGCAGAACTGCTGCCTAGCCATTCTGTCCCTAGTCTGTAGCGGTGCATTGGATTCTTTTGTCCAAAGTGCAGGACTCTGCACTTGTCCTTGTTGAACCTCATCAGATTTCTTTTGGACCAATCCTCCAATTTGTCTAGGGCCCTCTGTATCCTATCCCTGCCTTCCAGCGTATCTGCCACTCCTCCCAGTTTAGTGTCATCTGCAAACTTGCTGAGGGTGCAATCCACACCATCCTCCAGATCATTTATGAAGATATTGAACAAAACCGGCCCCAGGACCGACCCCTGGGGCACTCCACTTGATACCAGCTGCTAACTAGACATGGAGCCATTGATCTCTACCCGTTGAGCCCGACAATGTAGCCAGCTTTCTATCCACCTTATAGTCCATTCATCCAGCCCATACTACTTTAACTTGCTGGCAAGAATACTGTGGGAGACAGTGTCAAAAGCTTTGCTACAGTTAAGGAACAACACATCCACTGCTTTCCCTTCATCCACAGAGCCAGTTATCTCGTCATAGAAGGCAATTAGATTAGTCAGGCACGACTTGGTGAATCTATGCTGACTGTTCCTGATCACTTTCCTCTCCTCTAAATGCTTCAGAATTGATTCCTTGAGGACCTGCTCCATGATTTTTCCAGGGACTGAAGTGAGACTGACTGGCCTGTAGTTCCCAGGATCCTCCTTCTTCCTTTTTTGAAAGATGGGCACTGAGCATTAGCCTTTTTCCAGTCATCGGGGACCTCCCCCGATCGCCATGAGTTTTCAAAGATAATGGCCAATGGCTCTGCAATCACATCCGCCAACTCCTTTAGCACTCTTGGATGCAACGCATCCGGCCCCATGGACTTGTGCTCGTCCAGCACCTTAAATTAGAGTGAATAAATGAAGACTCAGCACACTACTTCTGAAAGGTTGCCAACCGCTGGTGTGAAGGATACAGGTATGAGAGAGGGCACAAGAAGAGTTAATTTTATCATTAAGCTTCCTCCCCCTCAATTGTTTACACAGTAGAGTAGTTCTAATATTAGTAATGCAGGATGGCAAGTTTATTTTTTTAAGGATAATTGATGTGGCATTTTCAAGTGACTGGGCTGCTGATGTAATGCCAACAGACCCCAGTCACTGCCAGGCGGGATTGAACCGGGGACCTCTGGAGCTTAGTGCATGAGCCTCTACTGCATGAGCTAAAAGTCAACTAGCTGGTAGCTAAGACTGTAGAGGCAACTCATTAATCTCTCTCTCGTGGTCTTGGTGCCACTGGATGGCACACAACACCACACCCAGAAGGTGTGTGGGTTACACTGACACCTGCGTGTAATGACAGACAGTACTTTTATATTAAGTAGCTCAGCTCATGTCTGATCCTATATTCCTTGTTCACTCAAAACTCACATAGAGGTCCATAGGAATTTTAGATATGCAAGGAATGCAGATTAGAATCTGATTGCTGTTCAGTAAGGCTGCATAGTAGTAACTGAGGGCATGGTATGAAGATAAGGGAGTTGCACAGGTATTATTGAGGACATAATTAGGCAGCAGGCTTGTTATTATTGGTGATGATATATTAAAAGAAAAGACTCTAGCTTGACCCTCAGATCCCAGGCTAAGTTTGCAGAGCTGCAAGTTAGGAAAAAAAAAATTTTTACTTTGAAACTAAGAAAATTGTACATGGAATCATTGAGAGATGCAGGCTTCTCCAATGCCACTTTTACAAAGTCACTTTTCAAAGTAGAATTGCAAAATTTAAAAAATCCTTCTCCTCCAGACGCCACTTTCTCCCTGTAAATGCAATTCATTTCCGGCTGCTGTGCTCAGATCTAAAGGACATAGGATGACAGTCACTTAAGGTAAGTTATTATTCGGGCCCTACCAAATTCACGGCTATGATAAACGCATCACGGACCATGAAATCTGGTCTTCTGTGTGCTTTTACCGTATAGTCTACAGATTTCATGGGGGGAGACCAACGTTTCTCAAATTGGGGGTCCAGATCCAAAATGGAGTTGGGGGGGGTGTCGCAAGGTTATTGTGGCGGGGGTTGTGGTAATCCCATCCTTACTTCAGTGCCGCCTTCAGAGCTGGGAAGCCAGAGAGCAGAGGCTGTTGGCTTGGCACCCAGCTCTATAGGCAGTGCCTCTCCAGCAGCAGCACAGAAGTGAGAGTAGTAATACCATACCATGCCACCCGTACTTCTATGTTGCTGCCTTCAGAGCTGGGCTCCCAGCCAGCAGCTGCCACTCTCCAGCTGCCCAGCTCTGAAGGCATCACTGCTGCCAGCAGCAGCGCAGAAGTCAGGGTAGCAGTACCACAACCCCCCCCCCCCCCAACAATAATCTTGTGACCCCCCCCCCCCCACAACTCCTGTTTGGATCAGGCCCCCAACAATTACCACACTGTGAAATTTCAGATTTAAATAGCTGCAGTCATGAAATTTATGATTTTTAAAATCGTGTGACCGTGAAATTGACTAAAATGGACCGTGAATTTGGTAGGGCCCTAGTTATTACATTCTTGTGGCTGCCAGTATATAACTCCCCAAATGTGATGCTCTCCATAAATGTATCATAGAGGATTTTCAGTGGTGGCCCATCAACATACCAATATATTTTGTGTAATTAGTCTGGGGATGTTTAGTGTCTGAGCCCCCTGTGTAGGGTGTTTAGTACTATGGACCTGTGTCATGACCTGTTGATATCTATGAGAGTTTGTCATGTTGCCCCCTGCCATTCTCTGAACCTCTCTGGGAGTAGAGTCCCCCTAGGTGGTCATTTTGTAGTTTGTCCCCTCAAAGCAGTATAACCATGGTAGTTTCATTGTGTTTAAGGCCTTTTATACCCAAGGGGAGAGCTAAATGGGGACAGCATTGGACCTAATGGCTTTTAAAGTTACCACTGTGCCATTAATTGTACCATATATAGGACCAGCACCCACTGGCTATGAAGCTATGGTTTGGTCATCCACTTATATCTCTAACCATTGACTCTGTGCCTCTATATCAGGGCTGCCTCTCACCTTAGACATAAATGCATCTTTTTCCCTCCCCTCTGCAGATCTGCCATCACAATGTGTATTGAAGTTCGTGGACATCAGAAACGTGGGCTCATGAAAGTGAGGTTACAAATCGGTGTATCCATGTTCAGAAATTAAACCTCTATCATTTCAAGCTTCTTTTTGTGTTAATGTTTTGGAATTCCATGTAGGGAGTGACCGTATTTAAGAAATACAAAAATTAATAAATGCAAAGAAAATCAGTTCTGATTATCATCCTTTAATCATATGTCTGATAAAAGGGGATGTGTCAGGTATATTGTATTACAATGTTCCACAAGTAATAACTACTGGCCAGTATAATTCAAGAGAAGTATGTGTCTTTTTGGATGATAAATTCTCCCTGGCAGATTGTTGATCGCCCAGTGACCTGTCAGTTAGAGGAAAACCAGGAATCACAGTCATGGTGTTGTGGAATAACATTATGTATGGAAAAATTTAATGAAAAATAGCTATAGAAATAATTAATTCTATAATGCACCAGATTCATCTCTGGTCTAACTTCACTAGAGTACCAGGGATTAGTGTATATGGTTATATAAAAGAGTACATATAATTTGTCCTTTATATAAGACTCTTCTTAGTATAAAAAAAATCAGCATAAAAAAACCTAGCCATGACAGTAGCTGAATATAGACAGCATAGCTGATTGTGTTAGATTTCAAAGGAATTTATGTGACCTTTTATGGATACAATTCTGCACACCATGTTTTACATTTGAGCCTTGGCAGATTGACATGTAAATGTGAAGTGGTCTTGGCTGCTATTTGTCTAGTTTAAGGCCTTTCTTGCACTTCCTTCTCAGGGAAAACTGCCATTGGCTTCACTGGGGCATTTTGCCTGAGTAACAAGTCCAAGATTGAGTCCTAAAATTACAAACCAATCTCTTTGAAATAATATAAATGAACATACAACTCAATTTGGAACTTTTTTTAAATTAATGTGGAAATTGGGGGCATTCACATTTGCCCTCTCTTGCCCCTCGTGTTTCAGTGTTAATATTAGAGAAACCATTAATTTTTTCAATGACTGTTTAAAAAGCACAGGCTTTTATAAAACTTCCCAATCAAATTAGAAATTAGTTCCTTTCTATTAATATCTCTGGTTTTGACTGACTTGTTTAGTTTATCTTTGTTTGTTTATCCACGTGATCACTTTACATTTTCAGAAAGTTACATGATGGGAAAGATCAGTTATAAAAACTAAATGGAGTTAACAGTTACTAAGGAAAATGCACCTGGCGAGAGCTATCCTAAACAATGATTTCATTGCCATAGCACTCTCCTGAGACGCTCTGCTTTCATATCCTGTCCAGTAAATGCTGAGATTTAAGATAGAACCAGTGCTGGAAGTTTGAGCTTGGTAAATTAAGACGCCATTTCTCATAATGGGCGGTCAGACTAGTGATGCCCTCTGAATTCCAGTACTGAAATGGAAGGATCTGAAATTGTCCAAATAAATAAATGCAGGATGGAGTTCTTCTCATGTCACTGGCTGGAAATCTGCCAAGGAAGATAGGGCCTAAAAGATGTATTCTATTTTTATTGTGCATTTTATGGCATGCGCAATATTAGTTTAATGCCTAATTTACCAAGGAATATAAAAACCACTGGAAAGGAAACTGATCATATATATATTGTAAGGAATAGCTGGGAAAAGAACAGCTTTTCTAAGATGGGTAATTTCTCATGGGTTAAGGCGGTAATAAAATGTCTTACTGTATCCTTCTAATTTATTATGTACCTGCTGAAATGACTCAATTACAGAAATCCAAGCCTGCCGTCTTGCAGGATCAGGGTCAAACTCTGGTGTGCCATCTAACCTGCATTAGGATGTATAATTTGTCTCATAACTTGAGAGACTGAAAAGACTGGACTGTTTGCATCAGAGATTATGTTAAATATCTCTCATGTCCCATTTTATTCATCTAATGAATGACAGAAAGAGGCTAGATTAGACACTCATCCTCCCTTTATTACAATACATGAACTAGGAGACTCTCAATGAAATTGAAAGGGAGTAAATTTAAGACTGATAAAAGGAAATGCTTGTCCGCACAGTGCACACTTAATTTGTGGAACTCTGTCACAGGATATCACTGAGGCCAAGAGCTTAATGGGATTCCAAAAACGATTAGACATTTACAATGGGTAACAAGCCTATCCAGAACCATAACAGTTAACAAGCAATGGATTAACAGTGTCTTTTTGGGGTCAAACTAGCATTTTTTAGCATCCACCTAGAGGTATAGCCAAGTATACCTTACCCAGTAGTAATAAAACACTGGTATTTTACACAAAATACCAATTAAAATATAGACTAAAACACAATTAGCAGAAGTAGCAAAGAAGTGAAACATGAGTAAGGAATTTGTAGCCAGACTGTTTAAAACTCTGGTTTTAGTTTCGATGAATTGACTCCTGTATAGCTTAAGTCGCTGACAGATCAGAGGAAAGATCTTCCTGAAAGTTTCTACACTCTGCTACTTAAATTGAGCACTGAGAAAGATCCCACTCAAGTTCTTTAGTCTTCTAAAGAATCATCCAGCAAAATCTGGGAGACCTTATATATTTAAAGTTTACAAAAGCAAAAAAAAAACAAAAAACAGTGTTTTTTGGGGGTGTGACAGGTATGACTCACCAGAGTGGCGCCTCCTACTGTTCAGCCTGGGGATTAGCTCTGCAGGTCAGTACGCTCTCTCCCGATGGCACCTCACTTGTTGTCCTAGCTGCTCTCAGACCCATGTCACTCCAAGGAACACGGCACCCTCTGGTTCCTGGCCCAGGGACCTTTTGAATCACAGTCACCTACTGTGTTCCTTGCCTTGACTACTGTTGCATTTCTCTGAGCCACTTCCCCATGGCCACAGCACCCTACTCAGTACCAGCAGCCCGTCCAGAGCTGCTTCTCTGTTCCCCAGGTCCCTGCCTGCACTGCTCTGTCCAAGGTGCTATGGGGTTGCAGCCTACTTGGGGCAGTTTTCTCTCCTCAAGCTCCCAACAGTGACTGACTGACTGACTTTGGTCCTGCAGCTCCTTTTATGTGAACCCACTGGGCCATGATTGGCTGCTCCTTGCAGCCTCTCTCCTATTGGCTGCTTCCCACAGAGCCTCCCTAGGGCTCTATTAACCCCTTGTATGCCAGTGTGGGGTGGACGCCCTGTCACAGGAGGGAATCCCTCTTGGGGTATCATAATGGAGATCAACCCCAATTTCACCCCCTTTTTGCAGATCACTTTTAATTAATCCCTTTGTCCTGACCGTCTGTGACTCCTAAGGCCACTGTAACAGCTTCTGCATGTTACATTGCCATCCTTCTATAATTTATTCATCTTGTATATTATCTGAGTCTTAGTTTGTGAGTTCTTTGGGCATGAGTTCTTTTTGAGTTATCTATTGCTATAATGCCTAGTGCAGTGGGCTCTGATTCCTGATTGGGATCCTTAGGTGCTGCTTGAATAGAAATAATAATAATTAATAAAAATGAATGTCAATACATGTCAGACAATTATATAACTGGGTTCTGTTCCTCCTCTCTCAGGGCGTGAGCCTCTCACATGCTGTGAAGTGCTGTACAACCTCAGTACATTGAACTCAACTGGAAAGTGTTGTGAGGATATGTGTACTGTTTCTTTAAATCCATAGGAGGAAACAAGGCAGGATGTAGGTGGATCTGCTCATAGGCAGAAACTTTACAGTAAATCAGAGCTCAACAGAATAGCTTTAGAGATAATGCTTTTTTCCTAATTCTAAAACCATTCCTTGTTTGGCATTTGAATAAATTGACGCTTTGTGTCCATATAAAGCACATAACATTTACAAGCACAATTGCCAGGAAACCACTAAGGCCAAATCCACTGTGATAGCCACATGGAAGAGATATCCAGGTTTTTATGGTTCTGAATTGCAGAATATTCTGTTTTGCGTTATCCTGGCAATACAATCTGAGAGAACCTGGGAAAAGTTGCCAAGAGCACTATTTATAAAGTTCCTTTAAATTCAAGAGCAGCTCACATTTTCTAATCAATCTGTAGTTTCCCGTATACATATAATCACATAAAAAGACATGAACATATTACTAAAATTGTAACAATATTTATTTAAAAATGGAGCTTTTATATCTAAGTAAATGTCACCAGAGTTTCCATTTATTCACTTTAAATAGGAAAGAGCAGTTTGGAGCTAGAGTGCATGGTCTTAATGTGTTTAATACTTGTCCAAGAAACAAGCAGGCAGGAGAGAGTCAGTAAATGTTTATGCATTTCAGAAATACCTTCTGCATCACATATTAGGTACTCAGACTATGAAAGTACATAGTAACAGGAGATTAAAAATAATCATATAATTTTACCTTCAAATGATTGCAGAATATGAAAGCACAAATTCTAAATCCAGTTCTTCAATATATTTGGCTTCTAATAGCTAAAGATCTTGAGGCAAAATAAAATAAATTTAAACAAAATATTAAACGCAAGGGGTAAAATTCTGGTCTCATTAAAGTCAATGGAATTTTTGCTGTTGACATCAGTGGAGATGGATTTCGTCCAAGAAATTCACAGAAACTGCTTAATTGGTAGGGATAGGAAGTGAATCCCTGGTCTTGCATCTAGATCCATGTGGGCAGACTCCTGCACATGTGTGGAGTCCCATTGACTTCAAAAGGTCTCCATCCATATGAATCCAATTGCAGAATGGGTGACCAAATTCTTTTATGTGACATTTAAAAAAATATGCCAAGTAATTTAATTTTTGTTTTTAGATACAATTACTGATATTTCATTTTATCCAGATTATTTTAATTATTCATGCATTGATTATCACAGACTCTTTGGCATCCTAACATCCGAAAGCACATTTCTGAAAAATGTGGTTTCACTGTGAAAGACAGGGAAACATCTGAGATGCACTCATTTATTTTTGTTTGGAAAAATATTTCAATGTAGTTAATGATGCCCCTCTTTCTGGAACAATCTTCCTGGGGGCATACTGAATTTAGAGAGAAGTCTTTGTTATGTCAACCCCGTAAAAGAATTCAAAATCCAAAACACACCACCAACAAATATTATTTCTTTAAAAAAATTTATTTTCAGTAACAGAGATGGGTTTTTAAAAAAATGAACATCCTTCATACTGAAATGCTGAAAGGAAACTAAAATTGAAAATCTGGTTTGGGGGTTAGCAGGTCAAGAGTATTTGATAATCCATCGGTGAGGGGGAGGTATAAGTTCTGGAAAGTGCATTTTAGCAATACCAGACAGTTGAATTTGTGGTATGTTGTAAGAGTGGTTGACTCACTTCCAAAGTGTCTGGAAATATCCGTGCACGTTTTCTAAGATTTCTTTCTTTCTGAAAACTGTTTATTAAGGTTAAATTACAATAAAGTGTTAATGTACTACATTGTACATTAATTGTTCAGGATCAGGTTAATATTCAAAGACCTTGGCTAAAGATTCTGGCTTGCCAGCTGGAGAGACATCCTCCTCTGAGTATGCTAGAAAGGGGGACCAAATTTCTAAATGCCTATCCTCTTTTTGATGTTTTTTTTCTTATTTTTTAAACATTCTGGGTCTATTGAAGTCAATGCGACTACTGCAGGAGTAAGGACAGCAGCCCTTGGCCCATCAAACTTAAGATATTTTTGGGAAAGGTCAGTCCCAACAAATCTGCCCTTTAAAGTCTTAATTGTAATTTTATTTGCACTCAGCTGCATTTTCAGGTTTTTAGGGAAAATTAAATGGAACAGAAGTGAGTTTAAACAAATGCAATGGTTCAAATTGTGCAGAGATGTACTTCAATTAAAAGGGACTAGATAGAGTGTATATCAGAGTAGAATTTGACCCCATTTTATTATTTAGTCCCATTGACTTACATGCCATTCACCTGCCATCACTCTGATTGCTTTGTGTGAAATTAATCTCTGTAGGGAAGGCCAGCACAAGTCTTAAGCACACTTAAGTACCACATAAATCCTCATAGTAGGGCTCAAATGGTACATAAATGGTACACAAGTCTGTGTTCTGTGCTGGAGTGAATGTCACCCTTTGCTTGTATGTCCTGTCCCTTTTGCCACCTTTCATCTTTTTTGTCTTTCTGTCTTTTTAGATTCTAAGCTCTTTGGAACAGGGATCATGCCTTTGTGTATGTCTGCAGGATGGACCGGTATTGGAGCCTGACCTGAGTGTGGTGTGTCTCTGGGCACTACTGCAATATAAATATATAAACGGAAAGATAGTAGCTTCTGTTTTCTTGCTCCTCTTTCATTATGGTGAATCATGTAGATTATTATCTGAGTTTAAAAATAATTAGATAAATTCATGTAGGATAGTTCCATCAAATGGCTATTAGCCAAGATGGTCAGAGAGGCAATCCCATGCTCTGGGTGTCCCTAAACCTCGGACTGCCAGATGCTAACAAGGGACCATAGGGCATGGATCACTTGATAATTGCCCTGTTCTGTTCATTCTTTTTGAAGCATCTGGAATTGGCCTGTTGGAAGAACAGGTTACTGGGCTAGAAGAACCATTGGTCTGACCTAGTATGGCGTTCTTATTGTTGTCCTTCTTGACCATTGTGTTTAATTTTTTAAATAATTCACAAGATTTATTGCCATTTTTAAGTAGAAGCGTTTCCTTCCTCTTCACGTTAGCTGATGGATGGCACCTGCCTCCTAACAAGTCTCGGTTTAAATCCACCGCTAGATCGCGCTGTTGGATAATAAATGGTAGGACCAATTTCCCCCTCCTACTCTAATTCTTTTGTGGGCGCTGCCGCGGAGAACGCGTATAGAGGGAGGGGAAAACCTTCAACCATAGAGCGAGCAAGAGAAATCCGGTCCCTAGTCCTAGTATCTTCCACGGATGCAGCAGTGCTGGAACCGTGGCGCTCCTGTTCTTAGCTCGGGGAGAAAAGGCAGAGTGCTGGGGATGGAGCATCCAGGTGTAATGTCTCTGCAACACCGCTGCAGTGGATACACCAAAGGGGGGGGGGGCAGCTTGTGTGGCTGCGAGTCTGTGGCTGATTTGAATGTCACTTCGGGCTGCATTTTGAGAGGCCAACGCACAGCTTGTGTGTGGGGGTGTGTGTGCGCGTGCGCTTGCGCTTGGCTTTTGTGCGTGTCTTCCTAATTTACAAATACTTGCTGGGGATGGGGAAAGATTGGCGCCCAGCCGTGACCGTGAAGCCCCCACTTTAATCTGAAGGGGAGAAGCCTCCTGCAAGTGTAACCGTCTGTAATAAATGTTTACGATTTCCTGCACACGTGGTGGTAAATGGCATATAAAAGCTAAACACTGAAAGGCTTTGAAGTCATACCGAGCACCAAATGTAGCCTGCAAAAAAGCCTTGTTGTTCCATGAGACTAACACGGCTCTGCCTCTGCGCGTTAAAGAGGGCAGGGCTGTAAAAAGAAATCACCTTATTTTACGTGTCCTGCAGTTCTGCCTTTCAAAGAGGGCGGTGTCAGTGCCCGGAGGGGTTTCCTGGTGCTTGGCAAGCTGCCTTGGATGGGTGAGCGCAGTATGAATCAGGCTGCTTCTGGGGTGGAGGAAGGCGAGAGCTGTGGGTCAGTGACTGCAAATGCACACGGGTATGTGCAGGAGCGTGCTCGGGTGTCTGATTTCGGCAGGAGCGTGTCTATGGCTTGGGAGTGTTGAGGCTGAGAATGTCTGCGTGTGGCTGGCTGACTCCAGGCGGTGGGAGAGCCTCCAGATACCGGAGTCACTCTGTATTGCTACGTTTTCGCTGTATAGCTTTTGCCTTGTGAGCCCCGTGTACAGACGAGGGAGTGTGGAAGTGTGTGTGTGTATCGGGGCGTTTGTGTGGCCTCGCCTGTGTGTATTTCTGTTTCTCATAAGGTACCTGTCTCTGATATACACAGTATATGCAGGTTCCTGAAGTTGAAATTGTCTGTTGGTCTTACCCTGCCACTGGCTGATCAAACTAAATGCATCCGGATATTTTAATTACAATCACCCAGCTCCCTGATCCGAGCTCTGTTTAGGTCTCCACGCACAGGAAACACCTCCGCAAGGTACCCGATAACGGAACCGTTTATTTCAGGGAGTTGCAGTGATAAACGTATTATTGCCATTGCAAAGCGTACAGTCTCTGGGCCCTTAGTGTTATCATCAGTGGGCAGACACAGGTAGCGATGGGCTGGCCGAGCTCCGAATCTCTGTGCCATGGTGTCTGCGTCCCCCCTCCACCCCCCCCCAAGCTATTCCCTTACAACTTTCCCCTCGCCCGGGGCGAGTGGCAGACATTTAGGCTGGATAATAAGTGAAGGGGTTGAAAGCGGAGGGGGCAGGGCGGGGTGTGCGATGCCGGGGGAGGAGATAGGGAGGCCGGATCGGGAAGATGTATCCTTTCATTTAGGTTCAGTTCGTTTTCTCTTATTCTGCCCTCCCTCCCCAACAATGGATCCTCCATGTCCCCTTTCCATCTGGTTAGATTCTGTCAGCTCGAGGCTCTGTTGTGTGTTGTGTTTACAACAATACATCTCTGCAGCAGGGGTGACTAATCCAGCACACATGCTGGTAGCCAGGGCGCTTCTTCAAAGTGTTTCCCCTCTTCTTTCTTGGCACGCTGCACGTTTGACTTTCCTTTGATCGGCTGATAATCTAGCGCCCTCTCGCTGCGCGCCCCGCTGTCCTTTGCCAAAGCCCGAGCGGGCATGTGCTTGTATTGTGTGTAAAGGGCAGATTGCGACAACCGTCGCTAGCGTCACGCTTTGCACTCAGCCGAGGAGTTCTTTTTTTCGTTTCTGCAAATGGCCTCAATCACTGGCAGTATCGTAAAACCACCAATGTAGGAAAAGGACCCACTTGAAATAGACAGTTAGTTACTGGAGACTTTCTAACCTAATTCAATCTGCGCCCTGGACCGGGCAGCGATCCCCCTCCGGCAGCCCAGAATCGGTGTCCCAGCCACCTAACGCTGTTCGATTAAGGTTTTTGGTGTCGTCCCCCCTCCCCCCCTCTTCCCATTGTTCCCCAGTTTGAAAAATCGTCCTCGCCTCCGCCAGGGAAACCTGATCCGGCTGCAGCTTGGCTCCCAAGCGGAGGAGACAGAGATCCATCTGGCCTTGGCACGCCGGCCCCTGCCCCCTTCCCCGCCCAGGGCACTGCTGCTGCGGCGCTCGCCCTCCTCATGCCTTAGGAATGTTGCGAAGTATGCGCAAGTTTCCAGCAGTAGATCCCCTTGCTGGAGGAGAGAGGCGCGCATATATCATCCGGTGGCAGCTGTCCACCTTCCCTGCAGTTTCGTAACCGCTTACGAGAGTAAATTGCGAGTTGGGAACAGCCCTCTCTTAAGGAGCAGATTGGGGAGAGGCTCTTCCCACTCGGAGAAGGCAAGTCTTCCCAGGCGCACCCCTCACGTTGGGAGCTACAGCAACCCAGGCGTCTCGGTCATTGCAGCTGCTTCTGCTCCTCCTCCTCCTTTGCTCCTGCTACTTGCTGTTCCCTCCACAAGGTGCCCCGGAGCTCATCTCTCTCCTCCTCCCTTCCTCCTCTCTCCAGGTCCTACCGCTGGGGCTGCAGGCGCCGCCGCAGGAGCTGCCCCACCACCGACTCCGCTACCAGGCAGCTGCCACTAAAGGTCTGTGTGCGCGCAGAGCAGAGGGAATCCCCTTCCCTCCTCTCTTCCGAGTCCTGTTGCCTTTCGGTGCCGTTCACACACACACACACGCTTCTGATTGATGCACTGTATATGCACTGACAGCTAATGGCACAGGACAGAAGGGGGACTAGAACGGGGTGTCGTGTGTGTGTGTGTGTGTGTGTGCACGCGCGTGTGTTTCACAACCTAGGAGTCAGGCTTAGAAATGAAATTGAAGTAACCGGCGTGGGCGAGGAGGCGATCGATGAACTGGGGAGCCTTCTCGCCAGTGGTGACGGCAGCTGCGAAATGCCTCTGCAAGAGGAAACACCTATCATTGTTAGCGAATTGTAGGCGATTCTGCTGGAGAGCTGCTGTTTCCTTGAGCCCTCAGGAAGCGTGGCAAACTGTTCGTGGCTTTCCCCACTGAATACGTGATACTCGCTGTTTTGATGAGCTGTATGGAAAAGTGAAGATTTTGTAGCAGACGGCATTAAATGGTGCATTTGGAGATGGCGTTTCGCGACTGACTGTATCTACATTAGATAGATAGATAGATGGTGGAATGTGTTACCTAGGGAGGTGGTGGAATCTCCTTCCCTAGAAGTTTTTAAGGTCAGGCTTGACAAAGCCTTGACAAAGCCTTGACAAAGTTGGACTAGATGACCTCCTGAGGTCCCTTCCAACCCTGATATTCTATGATTCTATGCCCAGGTTAAAACATGTTGGAAGTAGTTGGGTCTAATATGAAATTAGTTTATAATTTCAATGTGGGTTGCTCACGTGAAATCATATCTGTTTAACGTCCTAAGAAGTCTATTCTGAATAGCTTTGATGACCGTATTAAAGACACGTTAGCGCTGCCTTCATTTGGCGGGATCTTCCCCCCCCCCCCGGTGTGTGCAGCCCCTTGTAAGTAGCTTCTCCTTGTTTCCAATCTAGAACTGTCTGACAGCTATTTGTGTGGGAAAGTGACAAAAGTTGCTGATTGCATAGGCTTGGAATGACTTTTTGCTAGTCTTCGGAGTGGAGTTGGTATAACATCGAGATCAAACTGATACCGGTGCAAGATCTGTGGTAGCTTTTGAAGTTACTGTCTGAGAGCCAAGCTAAGAATTCGGTCCTGGTCCAAAGACAATCTGTTTTGATTTCAGTACAGTAAGTGAAAGGAGCATTCCTCCCTCCACGTAAAGGCGGGTCAAGACATTTACGTTTGAAAGCAGAAAGTTGAATGAAGTGTTGCTAGGCAATCAAATAAATGTTTCGACAAAAAAAATTAAAAGTTTTATTTTTTTGGAAAAATCGACCAGGAATGCCAGTCTGGCAGCGGCAGCAAAGCACATGTCTGGCTGAAATGGTTCATTTTTGCTCCTGCTCAAAAGATGGCACTCTAAGCCCAGACAAAACCTCAGGCACAAAAGTCCTTTTAACGTTTTGTTTAAAAGGCTTTTAAGACCGATACCAAATGCTCTTTAGCGGATGTGCTGCAAGAATTGCCCGTCCCTGCGCAGAACAGTGGAATGCGTTTGAAGTTATCAATATACTTTCATCCTTATGTCAGTGCCGAGGACTCAAATCTTAGGCATAAGCCTATCTCCAAATATGGGCGATAGACTCTGAAACAGGCTTTCGTTCTCGACTTGCTCCCAGGCCCAAGTAATTTTTTGCGGTGTCAGACAATTAAGAAAAGCAATTTAATATAAGGCAGCACGGTATACTTTTAAGTTCAGTGCCAGCAGCTGGGCAGGGTAGTGTTGGATCTTGTCAGCATTTTACACCAGTGAAATATGTCTTGTGTTTGGTTCTTTAGATAGCACAGAACTACTGAGCTCTTTCTGTGGACTATTAGCTTAATGATGTATGCATTTTCCCTCCTTCTTTCGTTGTGCTCCTGGCACCTTCTTGATAAAATATATTGCTTAATTGCTTGTGGATTTCTCTCTCAGGCGACCCTATGGTGGTCTCTGTAGCATTTATTCATAACAAACACACACAACTCCCCATTTATATAAAGCTCAGAAATTTCCATGTGCTATGTATTCCCCTCTCCCATGGGAGAATAAGGGCCTAACATTTCAGATAAACTCCTATTCGCTCCTATGAAGGTTTTGCCTTAGTAATGACTGTTGGTTCTGACCCTAAACTTGTAGCCCTGAGCAAACAGGGTTATAAACGTACAGCTGCTTGTAATTAGGAAGGACAAAAAACTTTCTAGTTCCCATAAATTCTTCTAGACAATCTGCTGCGATGGCGTGGTTCATTCTCTTGTCTTCTTTTATCAAGCACTGTAAAGCGATTTCCCCTGAGATTGTGTAAACGAATTATCAGATGTTAAAACATCAGGGTTTAGGCGGTCGTGTCGGGTTTCAGTTGTGTGTTACATATACTCTGTGTAATCTATTTCAGACCTTAAAGAAAGGAAGACTTGCAAATTTGTAGGCAGAACAAAAGAAAGTTTTATTACAATTTCCAAACTGCCTTGAGACCATTAAAATACTGTTAACTAAGTGCTTCAGCAGTTATGAAAAAGGAGCCGAGTAAAATCCCCAACTGAAAGAGACATTTTAGTGGATTCAAGGCAAAAATGACCTCTGAATTAGCCATCCTCACACTAGAGGATGAAGTCATGAAGCTCAGTCTAGGTTTTGTACATGTAGAAGCAGGAATCTTCTCGCCACTTCCGTGATCGGATTTAACTCGAATTTAAAACCACAATTGAATTTTTGTCTGATTAACATGATCAGAAGGGCCCAGTAACAAAAGGCACATTATTGTGAGGCTAGACTCTCCAGTTAGTAATGCAGATCTGTCAAGTTTGGATGGCTTCCAAGTCTAGAGGCTGTAACCTGGTCCCGTGGGTGGGGGCTGGGGATAAGGGGGTTAGGGAACATAGTGGTCTCTCTGCGGCTCTTCTTTTCATGTTTTCTGAATACACCCACCACATCCTCTAACCCGTGCTTATTCTCTTTCTTTTTATCATCACAGATCCATTCATGTTGTTGTGATCCCACAGGGCAGACATGAAGATCAGGCTGTCTTCAGCAATTGCTGCTCTGTGCGCAGCTCTCCTCCTGTCTTCGATAGAGGCTGAAGGTAAATCATTCCCTCCCAGGGCTCCTTGCAGTGATGGTGCAGAATTAAAACAAACAACCCCCTCCCCCAACTTTCTTCCTCTCCGTTCTCAGTGCAGTTACTTCACTTACTCTTCTCTCTCTCCTTCAGAGAAACGCCTCTTCTTCCTTGTCCCTCTGGTCCAGCTCCTTCTGTGTTTTGTTAATTTCACGTAGCAGATCCTCTCTCTCTCTCTCTCTCTCTCTCTCCGGTGTGCTGTCCACACTGACTGCTCTGCAGCCTTGGGAAAGCCAGGGCCAGGCTGGGAGTGCGGCGCTGTGCTCTCCCTGCCCCCCAGGCTGAGTGCACAGGGCTCAGGGAGAAGGCTCCTGTGCAAACACGAAAGCTCCGATTAAAGCTGAGGAGCCCCGGAGCGCTGGCACACGCCCTCCTGCCTGGTACTTAGCTCTGCTTTGTGTGTGAAGTCAGAAGCCCTTGCCAATAAACTACTCCAACAGCGTGTGGCTCTCCGCGCCTGTGTCCTGCGATCGCGAGCGGCTCTTCCCCACCAGGGAGTCACGGGGGCAGCGGGGAAGGGAATTCGCTGCCCGCGGCTTCTGGCAGCTGCCAAGGGAGGCTCAGGCTCCTTCGCTCGGAGCAGGGACACCTCAGTGCGCCGCTCCCCCCCGCCGGGCTCGGCTCCCAGCCAGCAGCCGGGCGACTCAGCAGCTCCTTCCTCCCCTAGCCCGGGGCTGGCTGGCAGCGGCCTCTGGGCCGGGCTCGTGCAAGGCTGCGGGCCACCCGGAAGGCATTGCACAGGCGCTGGGGCGTGCTCGCCCGGGACAGTGCCCGAGGCCCCAAGGGATACAGCCCGCGCCGCGCCCTGGGAGTCCCTGAGCCTGCCGCGCGGGGTGCCTTAGCCCGCCCCTGTGGTGGGCGCGGAGCCCTGTGCATGGAGCCCCTGCTCCCTTCGCAGGACCCCCGAGTCCGCCCCAAGAGGGGCAGCGGGGCTGCTGCGGGGCCCTACTCTCCCTGCAGGGCGCCCAGGGCCTTCAGCGAAGCTCCTGCTCGGCTCTCGGGGGGCTGTGGCGCCGTCTTTCCCACCAGGGGGCTTGGGACCTGGGCCAGATCTCGCAGGAGAAGCCGGGCGGCTTCTCCTGCCTCCAGCTGAAGGAATGAAGAAAAGGAGGGGAGCCCCCACCGCAGCCTCGGCAGCGCGGCGCAATCAGTGCCGCTTAAAACCGCTCTGCTGCGCAGGGGGCATTTGCCTCTCTGCTGGGCAAGTAGGAGGGGGGCGGTGTTTATCTGCCTGGAGAGCTGGATGTGGTTTGTTTAACTGTTCCAGGGAAAGCTACCGCTGGGGATACACCCAAACTAACTCCCCTGATCCGCTGTGCCTGGGTAAGACCTCTGAGGCCAAAAGAGACCCTGTCTGGGTAATGGGCTGAACCAAAACTATCCTCCAAACTTTTTGAAATGTTCAGATCCCAGGTATGGAGCTCAGGGTTGTTCCCTGGTTCTGTAATGGGCTGAACCGCAACCCAAATCTAAACACACGTTACAAAGTTTGTATCCAGATCTGAACTCCATGGGTCCAGCTAATAATAATAATCAATAAAACACAATCTCAGCGAAACCCTAATGCAATTTTCCCTCCAGAAACAGCGGTGCTATTGGTAGGGCCCTACCAAATTCATGGTCCATTTTTGGTCAATTTCAGGATCATAGGATTTTAAAAATGGTAAGTGTCATGATTTCAGATATTTAAATCTGAAATTTCATGTTGTTTTAACTGTAGGGGTCCTGACCTAACTCTGAAGGCAGCAGAACAGAAGTAAAGGTGGAATGGTATAGCGTTGCCACCCTCACTTCTGTGCTGCTGCTGGTGGGTGCTGCCTTCAGAGCTAGGCATCTGGCCAGCAGCCCCTGCTCTCTGACCTCCCAGTTCTGAAGGCTGTGCAGAAGTAAGCCTGGCAATACTGCATCCCCACTACAAGAACATTGCAGCCCCCCCCCCGCCCCACTTGCATAACACTCTTTTGGGTCAGGACCCCCAATTTGAGAAACGCTGGTCTCCCCTGTGAAATCTGTGTAGTATAAAGAAAAAGTACACAAAAGACCAGCTTTCACTGGGGAGATCAGATTTTACAGTCCGTGACACATTTTTCACAGCTGTGAATTTGGTAGGGCCCTAGCTATGGGTGATCGGACAGGCACAAAGCAGATCAGCTTGCTGAAAAGTATGACAATTTTATCAACATCTGGTTTCTCTGAAAACGAATGCGATCGTTGCCTCTGGCTTCCAGCCACACTGTTGTTGGCTGAGGAACCAACGAACGTCATTTAAAATCATGTCAGAGTTTGCATTTGGAGTGCAGGAGCTCTGGGTGAGAGAAAGCAGAAAGAGTATAGAGCTGGTGTAGGGGGAGGACGAATATATATATTTAAAACTTAACAAGGACTCAACAAAAGGGCAAGATCCTACCACCTTTACTCATGTTGAATAGTGTCCTCCATATTAAATACTGCATAGATAACTTCGGTGATTTCAGTGGTGTCACTTCTGGAGTAAGATACTATCTATTTTGAGCCGGTGTGTCTGAGTTGGACCCTGACCAGCTAAGTATAGGGATAACTATTGTGATTGACTGAGTATTGCTGTTGAAAGTTACCAAATTATATTTTTGTGGAGTACAGAAGTATTTAGTTATAGTGAAACTAGATGCATATTCAATCCTTTCATCAAAGTAGATATAATTCTCATTTCAAGCCCTGTGAAACAATATTAAGTAAAAAAGGACTTGGGCCTGATTCTGTATAGTGCTGAGTGCAGACTGAATGGCTCAGCACAGTTCATGAGGCACTCAGCATTTTGCAAACCCAACCTTTACTCTGTATTCAGAGATTTTTATTAAATAAAATTTATCTAAATACCGGGGGCACACCTGCTGTTTTTTTGCATTTGCTTGTTCCATTAGCAGTGCCAATTCCTGAAATATTTATGCTCCTGTCCTTGCTCATACCAGAGAGGTTCTGTTTTCTTTTCTTGGCTGTAGTAACTAGCTGGAAACATTCCTAATAGGAAGCAAATATGCTTCTGTGAGTTCTCTCTAGGGAAGGGCAAACTTTGTCGTAGCTTGGGAGTTCTTGAAATGCTAAAATATACATTAAAATAAAGAGGACAAATTTTTGTCACTGTGAGAAAAATTATATAAGGACTTCTGCAAAGTCAGAAGAATCAAAAAATGTTGAGAACTGTGGGAGCAGGAAGTGGAATGGGAGCTGGAGGTTCTGTAAATAGGAATGCAAAAACTTAGGCTCACATCAGGATATACTCTAGGGAGAAAAGGGGTTTGGGTGTTTTTGTTTTTGTTTTTTTTTTGTGTGTGGAGCATTTATAGTTGGCCTTATTCAGTGTTCTTCATCTGTACAGTCTCTGTTGCCCTCCAACATTATTTTAATTTTGTGCCTCAATTTTGAATCATCTTTTGGAGGACATATTGGATCCTGTTTGTCTTGGTTTTACTGTCATTTCATCATGTAATCTGTCTGCTGAACTATAGCTATCATATACACATTTCTTCATTTGGTTTGACTCCTCCGACATTCACATCATATTGACTCTCAGTCCTATTCTGGGTGGGACAGTTCCCAGTTTTTGGCTTCTACCCTGAGCAGGTGCCATAGAAGTTTTGCTTCAGTTCTTATCCATATCCATTAGGCTAGTGCAGTTGTGCAACTGATACTTCTTTGGCTGGCAGAAGGTCCCTTTCTCTTCCTGTTCATTACTGATCCTCCTATGGCTTCCATAAGTAGCAAAGTTTCCACCCATGCTGCAGTTTCAAGCTCTGTCTCTCTCAGGAGTATATGGCACCTGAAGCAGAGAAAGAATGGCAAGTTGGCACTGAAGGGGGAAAGGTTGAGTCTCTGCTACTCTGCCACCCGCCTCTGTTTCTGAGCCTTCCTTCCTCTCCAGTGAATAGCTCCAATGTTTGTCTGCTGCTGCTGCTCATAATATCCCAAGCCTTTGAACAGTGAAACAGACCTATTCTTATCCATTTCATGGATACCTTTAGGGGTTCTGAATAACAGCAATACTCTGCTACAGTTTGGAAAGTGATGAGCATTAGCAAAGGCACTGGAATGGGCTGCAGACTTAGGAAGAGAGCACTGCAGTGGTTTATATTTAGTTCACTTTGGAAATGTATCTTAATACCAGAAGGATTAGACACAACATATTTTAAAAAATAAACTTCTTAGAAATTGATGACACCTCAGTGGGAAAGCTATTCATTCACCCTTAGCAAGTGGGCGATTGGATTTTTCAAGCTCTGCATTTTATGGCTCTCTGTTTTACCTACAATAACATGCTATTTATCATCCATTTAGCAACCTTTTTTCTGACATATTTTATTTTCTACTCTCTGCTTTGATTTCTGGTTTATTATGCTAGACCTCATTCACTACCTAATGTTTTTTTTTCCTACTTCTCTAGTCCAGCATTTGGGAAAGTCTATAGTACTTTTCATCAATGTCTTGTGATGACATCCTACTTTTTTTACCCCCTTCACGTTGTTTTTCTTCATCTGGGACCATGAAGAATAGGAGGAAATCAGTGTCTTTTAGAGAAAGATATGAATGTCTTACTTTTTTAGCCATGGATGGGGAAAAATACTTTAAGGTATGAATAGCCTTGTAGTTACAGTCTCAGTATACTGCCTTGTTTCATAGCTTATGTACTATGTTATATTTCTCATACAGAGGAGATGTTCAAAAGGGAATTAGTCACCCAACTGTCATTGACTTTCAAGATCACCTTTGTGCCTTTAAAATCCCTCCCACAGTATCTTAACGAATAATCCATTATATTATTGGCAATATTAAACATTTGAAGATTGTGACACTTCAGCTTTTCAGATGGTGGTAGTTTAGATTTAAATTCCAGAAAAGCCTGTTTTTTCCTGGGAAGGTGGGAAGCATAATTGTGCCAAGCTATCCACTAGTTGGGGGGCCTGAGAGAAAAAGGAATGTCTGTAGAAAAACATCTCTCCAGGAAATACAATATGGAGAGTGAAACATAATATGCAGCCATTGCTGTTAAGGGACTAAGGAAGTTTTATATGTAATGGAGTATACTTTTAATAAAGGGAGAGGAATGAATAGTGATAAGCAAGGGCATCTGAAGCCTTTCAGCTCCATGTCACCTATTCAAATTTGGATCCGGTTGGTAGTGACTTACCTTTTGATGGCTGTTGTTGTCCTCTGAGAAGTGAATTGGTGATCTCACACAAATTTCTAGTAATATGTGACCATCTCACAAAACCACTGGGTACTAAAGTTGATAGTACAATTTAAATATTTAAAGTGACTGTAACTCCTAATTTTTCTCATTGATTGTAGCAAACTTTATATCTATATCTATATATCTGTACCTGTATCTATATATCTATATCTACATAAATCAAATTCTGCCAAGTCTACAAACACACACACACACACACACACACAAACACGTATGTGTGTGTATACATAGACTTGGCAGAATTTGATATAAAATAATTTTGATGGATAATATTGATGTTTATTTTAAATACTTTTTCTGATTTTTATCATTTAAATTTTGAAAGTTTTAGGAGGTTGGGCAATAGAAGGGGTCAGACAATAATTATTTAATGACAGTAGATTGATAAAGCTTTATAACCATTAAAACACAAATTGTCAGCATCACATGTAAAAATATACAAAGTAAATATCCTTAAATCCGACTCTAAGAAGTCCTCAAATAGTATTTTTCTTACTTTGCCTCTCTGTAAATTTAGATGGTTGCTGAAAATATATTTAATCATTTTGTGTGTACGATGAAATTGACATTTATCAACATTTATTGATAAAAGTCTAACCCTTTGAAGCCTACGTATATATGCACATACATATATATATATATATATACAAACACACACAGAACTGTGTGTATATTCAAAAATATATTTTTATAATAGATATTTTAAAAATGTGAAATATTAACAAAGTATACTTCACATAAGTTACATTTTTACTCAAAATGTAAGAAATATATATAATTTATAAAATATAAACACAGATGGCAATCTTGTGGTGTTGTGAGCAGCACGGCATATCTGACGAGGTGAGAAGTTATGCTTTACTATACAATAGCTTTATTTTATTAAAATAAGAGTCTTATTCTTTCCTTCAGTGAAATTAGTAACTTTGACCTTAATCATGGGAACAGAGCTGGGTTCAGTGTCTGGTTAGTTGTATAAAAACAAATCCATGCCATATATAAAAGAAAAGAATGATGAATAAACATGAATATTGCGTCCTGTCCAGCCTTCACAGAACTCACTTCAGTAGGAGCAAGATTAGACCTATTGTTTGACTGCTACTGCAATGCTAGCCAGCAGGAGAAATCATACCATACTATTTTATGTGCCCCACAAAAATGGTTGTGGTTACATTAATTTCTCAGTGATGAGGTTGGAATTTGTATTTAACGGATAGTTAGATGCTGCAGGACAGCAGCTTCTAGAGTATGATAATTTTACTATAGGTCAAGTTATGGATCTAAATTATTTGACACTGTTGTTTTAAGTCATCTTTTCCTCTCTAGTTAGATATTCATTGGGAATCTCTAGCAGCTACCTTGTACAAGCTGTGAAATGCCACTGGCTTTTATTTTTTATTGGGTTTGTGCTAGCTGCTAAGCAATACAAACCAATACAATGTATACATAACATGGGGAAAAAACTCTGTATTTTTAGTCTTAGAAAATATTCTGATATATACAATATAAATAGTGCCATGAATTCGATATATCATGACTGGATATGCATTTTTTTGGGATATACAACATAGGTTAGATAAAAAAGAAATATATCTTACAATAGTTCTAGAAGTGACTGAAACATATATGAACACATGAAAGATTGGTGTCTAAAATGGCTTATTGTAAGTTATTTGTTTAATTCATTGGAACCTCCTCATTGTCCCCAAGCCATGGTGGAATTAATAAATTGTGTGCAGACCCTCTCAGAGGTCCAGAGAGGCCCAGGCCACTTCCAGCTTTTGAGGCCCCCTAGCCATAATTAAAATAAAAAATGACAACACATGAAAACAAAATAAGGCACCAAAAAAAGTGAGACATAATTTGAATATTTTTTTAATTAACAAATGCTTTTCTAGCCTTTTTCTGTGCAAATGCACTAATTATTGAGGAAAAATCTAGCTTTCGTGCAACATCACAGTTGATATTAAGCATGGTGAGTCCATTAAAACGCTCTTGTCCCATAGTTGAATGGTGATAGTTCTTTACCTGCTTCAACATGTTGAAGGTCCATTCACCTGAAGCCACTGATGCAGGCAAACTGACAAAAATACGCAATATTTATGAACGTTTTAAACTCTTTAATGTGACAAAATCTATATCAGTTAACAAAAAAAATATGTCTTTTACCAAATCCCATCTCTTATTTGCTTACATTTGCAGCTCTAAGCTGAGAGAGCGTGTCTGATAGGGATGCGCATGAAAACAAGTTGTTAAATTTATCAAATGCCTAAAAATTAACAAGTTTCTAAATTTGAGGTCCCCTCTGAGCTTGAGGCCCAGGCCAAATGGCCCTCCTGGCCCCCCCTCCCCACCCCGATTGGCCCTGATTGTGTGGTGGATTGAGACCAGTCTGTGGCCATTTAGCTGGAAGTTCCAAGATTTATAGACATTTATAATTTTTTAAATGAGTTCTATATCATTAGTACTAAGCAAACAGTGCAATTTTTCTCTCATTAAGTAAATGTACAATCTTATCAAGTATTATTAGTTTTTGAGTTAGTAGGCAAATATATCTTATTATTCTCCTTTCCCATATTTGCTGGAATATTATGGCATCACCATACATTAAGGTCCTGATCCTGTACCTCTGAAGTCAATGGGAGCATTGCCATTCACAGCACAGGATCAGGCAAGAAGTGCCCAGTCTCTGTCTTGCAGAGACTTACACACAGGTAACTTTATTTGCCTGAGAAATCTTGATGAGGGCTACTCACATGAATATAGTTATATGCATACATAAATCTTTGTAGGATCAGGGCCTTAGGGGCCCAGTTCTTTAGGCCTAGCATAGGCAAACCTCCCATTTGTGTTCAGTGGACATTTTGTCTATAAAAGTACTGCAGGATTGAGTCCATATAACAAGTATATGATTTTGCCATGGTGGGCCAGAACAAGAATAATAATGTGAAATAGCAGTAGTCTCATTTATCTTTGATTAACATAATGAGATTTTTACCACAGAAATCTTTTACGATGCCTCATTTGACTCCTTGTTCTCAGTCATATGACCACAGTTAGGCCTCAAGCCTGCAATAAATTCCACATGGGTTAACCCTTGGTCTGTGCAGAACCCCACTGGAGTCCGTGGGGTTTTGGGTGAGGCTTGGATCCATTTGCAGGCTCGGGGTCTAAAGAGCTTTTCTTTCACTTGAATGGTGTTAATTCAATAGAAATGTTAATGGCTGGGGGTCAAATCCTGCATGTCTAAGGGAAAATTCCTGTTGACTTTAGTGGGAGCAGGATTTGGATTTGTTTAGCTTTCATATGTGGATGGTATTTACAGTAGTTAAATATTGATTGTACTCTACTTTTTAATTTCCAAGTACCACTTATGAGTTTTCATAAAATGGAATAAAATCCTTTAAAATGTTAAAGACTTTTCCCCACAGTCAGTTTTTCAGTTTATCAGGAATCCGGTCATTTGGATATCAACAAGTTGGGCTGCTGCTGTCCTTCAGCAGTTACAGCCTAAGGTCTCTGCTGCATCAGGTCAATTTACTTTCAAGGTTGGTGGTGCTATTTTTTCCATGTACTGATTTTTTTTTTCTTTTGAAGCATGCTCAGGTCAGTTGTCTCTGCCTTTGCATTAAATTTGTCCTGAGCCATTGCTACTGAATCAATATTTTATAATGATATTCTTAATATGCAAATATATTTTACTATTAACATCTGTTGCATGATTTTGATACTAAATAACGACTTTGCTGTCTCTAGCATTGTGATTACAGAAAACAGAATGATGAATAAAATGCATGCAGATTAATAGTCTAATCTCACTGCCTGTGTATGGATAATAGGAAAAATAACATTTATTCCAGTACTAGTCTATCTATTATATCAATATTACAAAGCCATATTATCCTATGGTTGGAAGTGACAGTAAATATCTATAAAAAGACTGTCTATTTCATTATTATCATTTATTATTATTGTATAAAGGCCTAGCAGCAGTTTAAATTCTGTGATTTATGTCTTAAAGATGCTCTTTTCATTGAAACGTGTTTAAATAACAAACCAAAAAATCCTTAATTAATCTATGATGGAGATCTTCCAGGAAACAGACAAAGTCTGACTAATAAAGAATGCTTGCCAAACAGAGTAAAGTATTTATGGAACGTATGGCTGAATCTTATCTTACTTTGTAGACCTGTTTAAATAGTAATCTGTACTATACCTACCATGCACTGACAGTGAGTCAGTAAAATACTGCATGACTGAGCATGAAAATTTTATTAAGAGAATATCATTATAAAATATTTTATGAAACGTCTTTGTGTAATGAACCCTGTACATGGAGGCTTTTGTCCATTGTGGGAAGCTAAAAAATAATAATTGACATTTCATGTCCATATGCATGATGCTGCAAAATAGCGTATGTAAACTATTTCTTTCTATACTGTTCAATTACTTTTGTCACCAGCTCCTACAAGTTTTTATTTGCAGTCCTTTGTTCCGATCACTGGTGCCCTCTTCACTGTTTTCTATAAATTCTGTAAATAAATGTCTACAAATATACCTTGATGTTGTCTTTTCATAATTAACCAATGTGTTTGAAAGAACCATACTGGCATTTTATGTTAAAATGCTGCTTCTAGTATGGATACACCTGCTGCAAAGGGAACATGATAACGATGGTTTACACCTTGGAAATTGTACAGGAAACTGGTGTAAACAGGGAGAATCGTAGTTTTGTGAACTTTTGTATCAGTTCAGATATTACAGCAAATCCCTTATAACCATTGTTATTTATTAACCCCTTCATTCCTGAATTCTTTGCAACCATATGCAAAATATGCTGGATTAGTGGCTCCTAGGAACAAAGGGGTTAAGCTCCCAGTACTTTGGAATAATGTAATACATGGATATAGTATTCTTGATATACATTTTACATGTATACTTACATATGGAACACAATATAAATTGTTTGACGAAACATGAAAATGCTCAACCTTTTTCTGTATTATTAAAATCTATTTTTCTTTATCTCTGCCAAGTTTTCAGATTTAGTGAAATATAATTGGTAAGAAATATGAGTATGCAGAGACCATTTAAAAAAGATTATCAATTCTTTGATCTCCTATGGAAAAGAGTACTGTATTGATGTTCTAAACGATCTCACGGTGTTGTAAGCAGGTTGTGATTTGGCATGCTTGTACGATCTGCACCCAGCATGTACAAAAAATCCTTTAATTGTTATGTGACATGTTTGCATATGTGGTTATTATCTGTGAACTCATTGTACATGTATCCAAATGTGTTTTCTATTGTGCTTGATTTTGCTGGCCATTCTTGAATGACTTGGCAACTCAAGAAACAAATGTTTTGTGCTGTCCTTTGTAATGCGTATGCTCTCTGATGTTTTGTCATATTTCGTCAGCTTTTATTTTACTCTTTTTTCCAACAACATATCTTTATATTTGTTGGAAACAAATTTATGCAAAGACAATCTTAGTAAGCTTTGCTCAGCATTATTATTTTATTTATTAAGATGATGGTAGCTTGTTCTGTTTAGTAAACATTTCTCTGATGTAAATCTTTTGCAGTTAATCCACCGTCAGACTTGAATTTTACAATGATAGATGAACACACTGTTCGAATGTCATGGACAAGACCACCTGATGCAATAGAGGGGTACAGGGTAACAGTGGTCCCTACAACTGGTAAGATTTTGTTTTATAAAGTCAGATGATCTAGCGCCACAACATTTGTTTTGGTTTTGTGAAATCTATTAAAACTGATTTTTGTGTAAGTGTCGAAATGAGGTGTGAGGATATATGTTAACGCCCTCATTTTTACAGGTAAGATTGTGCCTTGTCCTTACGCAGCTCCATAGAGGTGTAGGAGGGTGCAAGGGTTTCCCCTCTCTTGTGTGGCCTGTGTTAGGGCTACTTGCATTGTAGCATCAGCGCTTTGAGATACGCAAGGATTGTGCTCTAGATGCTTCTCCCTTGGTATGGAGGGGCAGGAAGTAGGTGAAGTCAGGACTCTACTTCCTCCTCCTATGTGCTGGCTGGTCACATTGCTGGAGTATGTTGCACCTCCTAAAGAGGAGGTGTAAATTTCTGTCCCTCAGGGAAAATAGGGAGTTCCTGGGAGAGCGGGCCTATACTACCCCTGGCTGCATGATGCAGGCAGATAGCAAAATCTAGCCTCTGTGTTCTGCCACCTGTTTGGGTCCTTCACTCACTGTTAATCTCTTCAGCAGTTTAGTTTTGTAGCAGTCCCTCTTCTAAAACACTTTTGGAGGCCCAATCTTGTAAACTGGGATTTTCAAAGGGCCTAAGGGATTTAGGGACCCAAATCCCATTGAAAGTCATTTGAAAATCCTGGCTGCGAAACCTTATTCATTCCAGTGAGCTCTTACTCTCGTGAGTAGTCTCACTAAAGTCAGTGATACTTCTTACATCCGTAAGGGTCTGCAGGGTTGGGCCCTGGAATCCTGTTGTTAGTGTAGAAAGTTTACCCACTATTTCATTTCCCTAAGATATACATAATCTTGCATAGTTCTGAATACTTTCAGCTGCTGTTAACTTAAATGGGAATTGAGAGCGCTATGCACTTCTAAGGAGACACTATGCAGGATCAGGTCCAAATGTTCTAGGCTTGACTAGTGAATACTCATTGATGTTGATTAGGTTTACAGAACTTTTTCTTAAACACATAGCCCATTGTCAAAAATAGTTACGGGATGACATACATTGACGGTAGATAGGTGACGAAGTTCTGCTACTATTGCTTCTAGCTGTATAGCGGGAAAGGTAATGTCCACTGCTGATAATCTTTTTAATGGTGTCTGATTCCTGGAAATCCTGTTTCAGCTGTTATCCCAATGTAAATCAGGCGTAATTCCCAATGACCTTAGTGTAAAACTGATGAATTCAGAATCAGATCCAGACATTTTTTTTAACCAAAACTGACTCTATAAACGGTGTGTCTCTGAGTTTCCTCTGCCTTGACCCTTAACAAGTGCGGAGTGAATATAAAATTCTACTAAATCCAAATGACAATATTTCTCATGCTAATTCTCCACAGATGTTGGTAGCTACTCATGGTGCAAGGCAGTTGAGAATCAGGCCCAGTGTTTGCATGTCTACAGTAGTATTAGAAATACCAATTTGGAAACATGTCTCTTCTGCCTTAATTTTACATATTGGAAAACTGAAAACGGTCCTCTATTAAAAATATCATAGCTTAATAAACATAGAAGTACCCTATACCAACCATGTGCTTTTTCTAGGGAAAATATTGTGCATCTCTCTTAAGGTAAAATATTGGGGTCACATCTCATCTCATTTATCCCAGTGTAAATCATTTGTAACTCAACTACAATCACTGGAGTTATACCCGTGTAAAACTGATATGAGGTTAGACTCAGACCCACTATGTAAACTGATTTTCTAAATGACAGCTAATTTTATTGTACACATGTTTGGTTTTAAAATTGATGAGTAAATAAAATGCTTTATTGGACGCAGTTTTGTATGTCCTTTGCAACTAGGTGTTTCAGGAAGGCAAACAACTGTTTTAAAATTTTATTTACAGCCTGTGGGCAGATAGCTCTTTCTACTGTGTTTTCAGATTATGAAAAACTCATAATTATTATTATTGGGTTTAGACCCTTTGTGTTAAATGTGCTTTGTATGTTGTATTGCAGATGGACCTACTAAAGAATTTACCCTTGCACCTAGTACTACCCATACTATACTGTCAGATCTTACACCTGATACAGAATATGTTGTGACAATAGCTTCATATGATGACAGAGAAGAGAGTCTACCTGTCTTTGGCCAGCTTACAAGTAAGTACACATAAAAAAGTTAGACATAGCTGAATAAAGTAACTGAAGTGGCTATATAATATTTGGGTTATAGGACCAAATTCTGGCTTGGTGCCAATTGGCCAACAAAAGCTCATTGCATATCTATAGCCTGGCCATCTGTGGCCCACGAGCAGCCTTTTCCCCATTATGCTTTGTTTCTGGCTTTGCCACAGATTTCTCATATAATCACAAGCATGTTACTTAACCACAGTTTGCCTGTCTGTAAGATGCAGATAATATTATTTACCTGATTTACAGGGTGTTGCAAAGGTCAATTATTAAACACTTCATGATAGAAGGTATAGTGTGAGCACAAGGAATTTTTAATTATTTATGTATTGGCCTTAACTCTAATGCTGTCAAATCAGTGTCCAGGAATTGTACTTGTAAACTGCACGTTCTGAGAGAGGCACACAACAAATCTTGTTGACATCTCCTTCTCACCTTGTTTTTCTTGACTTTTACAAAATGTAACCTACAGTCAACTGACAATTTCTGGTTTCCCTTCCACTAATCCTGTTTATGTTGTGGTTTGTTTAGTTCAGACAGGTGTTCCAGTTAGTCCAGAGGACAAGAAGCCTGACCAGATTCAGATTCAAAGTACGTTTTTTGTCTTCCATCTTATGTGACATTTTAGAGGTAACTAAAGGTTTGATCCAAAACCCAGTTAAGCCAGTGCAAAGTCTCCCAAAGGGCTTTGGATCAGATGATAAAGTCAAATCCTGTGCCTATGTTGTTTAGCAGTAAGGTTGTACTAACATGTAATCTGGCTGTGTGTGCTGGGCTGACCAAAGTTGAGGAGGGTCTGAAAATCTGCCACCTCTCTAAGGGAAAGAGGTGAAAATCTGAGCTGAGCACCAGGGATTTCACACAAATAAACTCACATCCTCTGAGCATATCTCAGCCCTTTAATAAATGTCTCCCTGCTGAGGACACACAGAGTTGCAGAAAAAACCTATACTGCTGCCATGTGGGGATAAGAGTGGGGGCGGGAGAGAAGAGCAGTATCAGAATTAATTCTTTCCCAGCATCAAATCCTTCTACAACATCATATATTGGAGGTGTGCACTGCTGCAGGAGCTGTGTGTCTCCCTTTGTAACTACTGATCACTACAGGACAAGGTGCTCTTTGACCCCAGCCTGAGCTCCTGATGGACAGTTCCATTTTGGAGCTGCCAGTTGGAAGGCCCCTGTTGAGGGTGTGCAGCTCCATTCGGTTTCTCCAACCAAAACTTGCCATCAGGAGCTCAGGCTGCACATGCTCAGTGCCTCTCCAATGTCATCCCTTAGTTCCCAGGTAGAGAGAGACTGTGACACCACTTCTGGGCAGTGGAAGAGCAGGTGTTACATAGCCACTTCTGAGGCTGGCTTCCTCCGTTAGCACACAAATAGTTCTTTGTGGCTTCAAAGTCTAGTTGGGGTGCATGGCTTTGGTAGGTCTTGTGCTGCAACTGGACAAAGCCCATGATTTGGCCCTCAGGGACAAATTCTTCCTACAGATATGCAGATCTCCTTTTGACATCAGTGGGAGATTTGTACATATGCAAAGGCACATTTGGCCACAAGCAACTGCGTGTTGATTCAAATTAGACCCATTAATTAATAGGTCTAATTTATAAAAGTTATAAAATGTTTAACAGGGGTGTGTGATTTTTTGCATAGATGATCAATGTGTCATACAAAAAAGGAGTATGTCATTTCCAAAATCACATTTTAACACATTTTACAAATACTATATTAGTGATTTAGTAAAGTTATTTTCCACCAAAAGCATTGAATATTTTGTGCAGTATTTACTATTTCGGCCCCAATGCTTATCAGTGTTATTGTAATTAATTTCTTTCAACTGTTCTCTGTTTCTGGAATGTCCTCCCAGTAGATATGTCACTAAAGCTAGGTGAACGGTGTCCAACCCAAGTAAGATATTTCAAATAAGGATTTTAATCCGTTTAATTTCTGTTTGGCTTGGCTTCTACTTGTTAGATTTCTGTTGTTCATTTTTAACTGACAGCTTTTGTCTATGGTATGGGATAGTGAAAGTGTTTGGAGATATTGACATGTAAGTGATCTGTCATTGTTCTGTGAAGAGATTTGTGTTGTTTTTAATATGTTTCAGAATGTTCCGTCAGTGCACTGACAGATTTAGTTTTTCTTGTGGATGGCTCGTGGAGTGTGGGGAGAAGTAACTTCAGATATATTTTGGACTTCATCGGCACTCTTGTATCGGCTTTTGACATTGGGGAAGAAAAGACACGAATTGGAGTTGTTCAGTACAGTACTGATACAAGAACTGAGTTCAGCTTAAATCAGTATTTCAGAAGGAATGATCTTCTTAATGCAATTAAAAGAATACCTTACAAAGGTGGCAATACAATGACAGGTACAGATTTTAGCTCTTTGATAACATATGAAAGCTAAAAGTTGAGGGAAAAACTTCCCCCAAAGTTTGTTTGTGTAGCATTTTATTTTACAGCTGAAATTCTATTTAAATCCTAGTTCACTCATACCTAAGAAAAGCACAGAACATTTTGTTGTTTTTAGGTGAAGCTATTGATTATCTGATTAGGAATGCATTCACTGAATCTGCTGGAGCAAGAAAAGGCACTCCTAAAATAGCAATCATCATTACCGACGGAAAATCTCAAGATGAAGTTGAAATTCCTGCAAGAGAGCTTCGCAACCTAGGAGTTGAAGTCTTCTCCTTGGGTATATCAGTTATTCATTAATTATTGTTACTATTTAATATTGTGGGTAAATTTAATGCTAATTAAAGTGTGGCATTAACATTCTAATAGCACTAGCTTGATTCATGCATTTTACAGGCTAGGGGTGTTCAATGCATGGTACCTGAGACTGGCCCTTTGGTCTCTCCTGAACAGAGAGTCCCAGCTGTGCCAAACTGTGTGGTAATTTTTCTAACGTGTCCAGATGGAGACTAGGATGTGACTGACAAACTCAGTTTGACATATGACCTCATTAAGTAAAAGTCTACTGCATTAACCCACAGCTTTAATTAAGTTTTAGTAATTAAGTTGTTAGTAATTACAGAGCTTAACCTGCATCAGCTTTATTCCAAGATGCTTTAAAATTTTAAAAATACACTTACAAAGATCTAAATGTTATACACATAATATGGTCTCATCTCTCATAACTTTTAGGAGTCAAAGCAGCAGATGCAAAAGAACTGAAACTAATGGCATCTCAGCCATCCTTGAAGCATGTTTTTAACGTGGCAAATTTTGACGGAATAGTGGATATACAGAATGAAATAATCTCACAAGTGTGCTCAGGTGTTGATGAACAGCTGGGTGAATTGATTAGTGGAGAAGAAGGTGAGACCTTTTACAAAAGTTTATTGTTAACTGGAATGTACCTGATATGTGTTTTTAATGTGATGATCCATGCTTATTTTGATAGTTCCATCAATTTTATAATCTGCCATTAGTATATGGAAGACATGTTTCCAGCTGTATAGATTTAAACAGCAGCAGATTAGAACACATGCGGTTGACTGGATTTGAAATATCCCATTGAAGTCCATAACTCCAAATAGTTATGTTGCCTCTAGGGTTATCAAATCCTGAGAACATAACACTTTAGACCACATGGTGGAAAATATGTTGAAGGGAGAATTCACTTGAAAAAACACACATGTGAAGGGCATGAATCATGCCCTATTGTCTCACTGGTTATGCAGGGCAAGGCAGCTTGGGTTAAGGGGCAGAAGATATGGTTTGGCAAGGATCCATGGGTAAAGACTGAAGACTGTTGAAACCAAATAGTTCGCAAGCTATAACCTTGCACTTTCTATGCCCCTTCAAGATTCCAAAAACTGCCCCTTCTAGACAATGACAGAGTAGACTGTTCTATTTCTGTGGTTTCCTGCAGATGCCTTTATTCATTCAAACCTTCTGATGTGTTTCCGGGAAATAGAGAGGGAAAGGGAAAGGGAAAAAATCTGCTCATTATTGTATTTGATTTTGATTTTTTTGGATTTGTTTTTAATTTTTCAGCTGTGGAGCCTCCTTCAAACCTAGTGGCTGCCCAAATCTCATCAAAATCGATTAGAGTCACTTGGGATCCATCAGCTAGCCAAATAACAGGCTACAGGGTGCAATTCTTTCCAATGATAGCAGGAGCCAAACAGCACGTGTTGAGTGTTGGTCCTCAAACTACTGCTTTAAATGTCCGAGATCTTTCTCCAGAAACAGAGTACCAGATTAATGTATATGCAATGAAAGGATTGGCACCCAGTGAGCCAATTACGATAATGGAAAAAACACAGCCAGTCAAAGTTCAAGTGGGTAAGTTATCGATATGGTTCTGATATTGTAGCTCTTTTTTTATACTTCTAAATATCTCTCTTAATAAAAGGCCTTCAGTTACTGGAAGACATAGTTTTAGTTAATGGAATTAGTTTAACCAAAGACCAGCATCGTTTAGTGTTTATAAGTGATGAGTCAGCTGATTACAGATGCAGCTGCAATAGAAGTGCCTTGACTATTGGCTTTTATACTGGTAATTTTTTCTCTTTACAGAATGCTCCCGTGGTGTGGATGTAAAAGCTGATATTGTGCTTTTAGTGGATGGCTCCTACAGCATTGGTATCGCCAATTTTGTTAAAGTAAGAGCCTTTTTGGAAGTGTTAGTTAAAAGCTTTGAGGTTTCACCTCAAAAAGTACAAATAAGTCTTGTCCAGTACAGCAGGGATCCCTATACGGAGTTTTATTTGAACAGATACAACAAAATTGAAGATGTAATTCAGGCTATTAACACCTTCCCCTACAGAGGTGGATCTACAAACACAGGCAAAGCGATGACCTATGTGAGGGAGAAAGTATTTGTTATCAACAGAGGATCAAGACCAAATGTACCAAGGGTCATGATTCTTATTACTGATGGAAAATCGTCAGATGCCTTTAAAGAGCCAGCCATAAAATTGAGGGAGTCAGATGTAGAGATATTTGCAGTTGGTGTTAAGGATGCAGTACGTACAGAATTGGAAGCAATTGCTTCACTGCCTGCTGAAACCCATGTGTACACAGTGGAAGATTTTGATGCTTTCCAAAGAATATCATTTGAACTTACACAGTCTGTCTGCCTACGAATTGAGCAGGAACTGGCTGCTATAAGGAAGAAAAGTAAGTAATTATCAATACTTAGAGAAATCTTAAAAAAAAAAAGCAATGAAAATAGTCTGAGCCAAATTTGATTCTCAGTTACGTTTATTTAACTCCCTTGTTGTCAATGAAAATGTCCAGGTATAAATGAGGGCATAATCTGTTTGTGTTTTTAGCTTAAGTGATACAATCAAAACATAAAATAACTCCAAATAATTAGCTAAGTGGACTTGATTTTTCACTTCATTACACCATTGGCTTCCATGGAACAATGCTGATTTAAAGTAATTTAGGATTTGACCGATTATTTTAAACTTAATTAAAAACACTGGGAAAAAACCAATTATTTTATGAAAAGAAGAAAATTAACTGGGAAATACGTTCCCCTCTTCCCCCACCCCCGCAGATGTTTAAGATGACATTAAAGTTGGAGGGCCAGATTTACAATGATGTAAATCTAGAATGACTTCAGTGGAGTTACTTTGCTTTTACACAGGAGTCACAGAGTTTAAAATATGTCCTCAGGAGTAAAAAATTACTTGCCATTGTCACTGTAAATTCTTCTGTGGTTATATTTAAAAGAGTTTAGAAAGTCACCAGCTTCACAAATTTCAGGGTAAGAGTGAGAAATCCTTCATGACATTAACCTGGCTCACAGCATTCAAAAACCTGAAGGAATTTTTCATCTGCTGCTACATCCTGTGCCTTACAATTTTTGTATTTCAAAGGGACACTGAAGGTGGATAAGCCCAGCATATGAAAACCCCAGACTCTTTAAAAATAAGCCTTTGTTTCAGAATACCTTTGAGATCATGAAACTTTTACGTTGGAGGGCTCAAACCCCTAACAGCCCCACTGGTAGGCTAGCTAAGCCAACCAAAACTAGCTGAGGACTTCAGGTTTATGTTTCTGCCTCAGGTCATTTCATTTACTCCCCTTTCAGGATCCATTCTTGTAAGAGTGTTGAAATTCTGTTAATTTAATTTGTGTGATAGTGCGCCGATAAAGTGAGGATGCACTGTTGTCCCTGAGGGAACACGAGAGAGAAAGAAAGAACCCAGCTTGATTCTCAGATTTCACCTTAAGTTTTCAGGGCTGGCAGTAACAAATGTCAACTTTTTAATTGAACCTAGGACACCTGAGGTGGAAAACATCAAGTTGGTGTTGTCATATTGTTTAAGACAACTCAGAGATCATCATAGAATTTTATGTATTCATGAGTGAGAATGACAAACAAGCATAGATGCATATCAGAAAATATTTATTGAATCAAAGAAATCAGCTGACTGCAGGAAATGTTTTTGAGTGATTTTGAAGGCGTTTTTAAGTATTTTATTGTAACGTGTGGCTTTTTTAAAAAACAGGTTATTTACCTGCCCGTAATTTGGCCTTTTCTGAGGTAAAGTCCAACAGTTTCAAAGTGAATTGGTCTCCAGCTGGACCTGAGGTTTTGTCCTATCTTATTAAATATAAAGTAGCTGCTGGTGGAGAAGAATTCCTTGTTTCAGTGCCGGCTTCAAGTACTAGCTCAGTTCTCACCCATTTACTTCCTGAAACTCCTTATGCAGTGAGTGTGATTGCAGAGTATGAAGATGGTGATGGTCCTTCCTTGGATGGGGAAGAAACGACTTTAGAAGGTACTCTTCCTATTATGCTCAGCCAGAAACATGTTATGTATTTAAGTAACAATCTGCTTTATTGAGAGAACTTGTGTATGTGGAATACCAACCTAATGCTGAGAGATGGCACTGGTATGTGGGATGAGAATGGGCATTATTGTTTCCCAGTGCCTTGACTAAAGGTGTAAAATTCCAATACAGGACAACTATTAGATTTAAGATTGTGTTTTATTTCCCTTAAGTTTGCTGGATACTGTGTTTTCTCTGACGTTCAGAGGCTGCTTTTCCAATAGAGTATGGTGGTATCAATAAATTAAATAACAAAAAAAGTATAACGTGAACACACACTAGTTAAGTTTTGGAGTAGCAGCCGTGTTAGTCTGTATCCGCAAAAAAAAAGGAGTACTTGCGGCACCTTAGCGACTAACAATCCGATCCAGCAAATTCATTGGGACTACTCACATGCTTAAAGTTAAGCATATACTTAAGTGGTTTGCTGCATCTAGGTCTTTTAACTTGGGTTTATAGAAAAAAGGTTATATGGCTAGAATAAACAACTCTATTCTCCAGATGGGAACTTCTTAATAGCAGGACTTAATGGGCCTGACACCATATTAGACTATTGTGGGAGTTTTCTGTGAGAACCGTCTGCAAGATTTCGCCTATTTTAAGGAGTAACATTACAGTTAATTAATTTTTTTTACCCCTATAGTTAGTTATTCAATTCAATCTAATCTAGCTAGGCTATTAAGCTGTACTCATTACTTTCCATTATTTCTAGTTCACCCTATAATCTTCGACCTCGTATTCCAGAAGATTCTAGGGTGAACTACACGAACAAAGGAAATAGCTTTAATAGTCTGTTGATGTATTTTCCTTAGTATTGATTAAAATATGTGTTTATTTATAAAATGGCTTGGATTGAGGGAACAGTCCAATTCGGACGATTTTGGCCCACATCCTCAAATGTATTTAGACACCTAACTTAATTTGAGATGAATGGGAGTTGAGGATCTGCACTTTCATCCTTTATGTGTTTGTATACATAATCTCACTGTACCTGCACAGATCATAATGTTTTAGCCACATGTAACTCTCCCTTAGGAAATCATCTGCTTCAAATGGCTGCTTGGCTGATACTATCCACAGTTCATAAATCATAGAAATGTAGGGCTGAAATGTGAAGAACTGGGGAAACAGCAGCTTTAACAAAAATTTCAGACATGTCAGAAATACACTCCATATTGTGACTGATAGTGCATTTTAAAATATTCATCATTTTGATCTGATAAAATCCTGCCATTTTTGAGAAGCCACTAATGCCATGTAAATGCAAATAGTTCTGCATGCTGAGTTGCTAGCAGCTTGGGTTGAACAGCTGGTTTCTTGATAGCTGATTTGGGCTTTAGGCTGCTACAGAGTTTTAAATCCTATACTGTATTTATGGTCAATTGAAAAAATAAGGTTTTTTTTTTTAAAGGAAATGTTTTTTGTTCAACTTTCAAACAGATCTTTAATTGAATAACAAAGAACAATATTTCTGGTGTAATGATGTTCAAATTTGTTGAGGAAGTTTACCTTCATATGGTTAGTGAACACTCAAGAGCAAATGTTGTCCTCAAATGCATGTGAATAAACTCCCATTGACTGCTGGGCAACATATGATACAATTTGGCCCAAAGTATGTGGCAAAGGATTAAATTCTGCCCTGTTTCATCTAGCCAAACCAGCTGAATGGTCTCAGCGGAAGCCATAATTTTCGTCAGGAGCAGGCTAAGTTAAAAAGCAGGCCTTAGTTTTTCTTATCTTCCAGGATAACGAGTGATTTTCTGTCTTGAGGGGAGCAGCCTAATTCATAAACATTTTAAATCGTCAATAAATGAAAAATTCATATAAATGCTGAGAATTTAGCTTATAAGAGCTCCAATATTTTCAATATTTTTCCTGATTACTACATTAGATGGCTTTTCAAAATCTGGTGTGTGCATATGTGTAGTTAAGTGCATCTGACACTCATCAGTGAATGGGGATGGCACAGAAGTAAATACCCACAATCAGTGAAATGTGTGCAGAAAAAAAATCTTTATTAGGCAACCTGTTGTTTTAAAAAAATGTCCCAGAGTATACCTAAATGTACTGAGTACAGCTCTACTCTACCTTTATTAGAAGGCTACTTCTGTTCAACAGCTACTTTGGCAGATCCTTGAGTGGTTACATAAATCAGCAAACATTGATGCAGTTTAAGTTGTAGCTCTGGTTCTAAATTTTCAAAAGCAACTCATAATTTTGGCTGCCTGACTTGATAAGACCGTAAGAATGGCCATACTGCATCAGACCAATGGTCCATCTATGCCAGTATCCTGTCTTTCGACTGTGGACAGTGCCAGATGCTTCGGAGGGAATGAACAGAACAGGGCAATTTACTGAGCGATCCATCCCCTGTTTTCCTGTCGCCTTGTGGCAGTCAGAGGAAGATACACATTAAAGGGGCCTGATTTTCAGAAAGTGCTGTGTACTAGTTCTCTGAAACACCAAGTCCTTGTAAGGTGTCTCAAATTGGCCATCCAAAATTAGAAGCATAGAAAAATAACTAGTCACTTTTTGAAAATGTAGGCCCTGGTCTTGGTAAGTGGGATGAACTAATGAAGTTGGTTCTCTGATTGAAGGCAAATGTTTGCAAATTATATTTGTGTTTGTTTGCAGTTATAGGGGCTCCTCGAAACTTAATGATAACAGATGAAACTACTGATAGCTTTAAGGTTGGCTGGACGCCAGCTCCAGGAAATGTTCTAAGGTATAGGGTTGCATACAGGCCAGTGACTGGAAGAGAGAGGAAACAAGTAACTGTCCCAGCAAATGAAAGATCAACTACGTTACTGAACTTGACTCCTGATACAAGATATGAAGTTTATGTTATTCCTGAGTATCTGTCTGGGCCTGGAAATTCATTGAATGGATATGCAAAAACTGAAGAAGGTATGTAATAAATAACAGGCTTGTAGTGTGGCTTGAGAAGAAGGTTGTGCACGTTGATATCTTTTTTATTTTCAGTATGTGTAACTTGGATGTTCCTTTCTCTTTTTTCTTGTTACAGCAGGATGAATGGGGTGTTTTAGAATCATGCAAGTTTAATTGAGAAACAATTTAATATAACAACATCCCAAATTCTAATCAAGAACCTTTGGATTTTGCCTTTTGTACACATTTTTGAATCTGTAACTCCTAAACATGTTGATGTGCCTTGGGCAAAATGCCCACGTATGTGTCAGGCAAAGAAAATAAGACTTCTGAATTGTCTGTTACAAAAATGTTTCAACTTGAAAGGTTTAAACTCAAACGAAGTATGTATAAACCTAAAAATTGTTCATGTAATATCCTTATAGGTGACACATCTTTTATCTACTGTCAGCAAGTTGCTTATTTAGGGATTAATCCAGCATCCATTAAAATCAGTGATAGTCTTTACATTGAATTCAAGAACTGTTGGATTGGGCTCTTAATGTTTATGCAACGTTAAAACGTTACAAAAATAAAGATCAAATTTTGATTGCTGAATGGAAACTGGCTTATGACTGGTTAATTGTTACTGTAGGCCTCTATATTGTCAGTGTTTTGGATTTTTTCAGCTGTAGACTGTCTGTCAACTGAAGCTCCAAAAGCTCAATTTCAATGTAAAACTTTAATTTCAGGCACAATTTGCAGTTTATTCTTAATGAGAAGCAAAGAACTGATGAGCTAAGCTACCAATATCTCTAGCTGAGCCCCTTGTGCCTAGACATAGTAGCACATATGATCTACTAATAGAGTTTCACAACATCAGATGATGATGCTACATAATCAAGGTGGTTCCTTTGTAAATTTTAATGCCCTAATACAAGTGATTATAAATTCTCCAGGGCACAGATTATTTTTTACTCTCTGATGGTATGTCACCTTGCTCAATGATGCCCTGATTCTTACTGGAACCTCTAATTAATACAAATTATAAATAACAATAACTACAGGTGAACAAAATCAGTCCATCTTTATGCTTACCTTGTATTGTGGAAGTCAGTATTTTTGAGGGGTACTTAAAGTGTCTCAAAGGGTTGTTGGACTTTTTCATAGCGAACCATATGTGCTCCTGTGCCTATGGTTACCACAAAAATAATTTTGCACTGTTACCTCACATTTTCATTGCTTTTATAAATTTTGTGCATCAACCTGAAAGTTATTTTAATGTAGTTTCTGTGCCATATAATATAGATACTAAAAAAAGATGCACATGGTGACTTATGGAGTTAAACAGTTCTTCCTTGTCTCTCTGTTTTTTCTTTCTGTTTTTTGTTTTGTTTTCTGTTACTAATAGTCTTAGATTTGATTTTGTAGGGGCCTATTTACATGCTTAAAATTAAGCACATGCTCAAGTGATTTCCTGGATCAGTTCCAGAGTGCTCAGCAAATTCCAGTATTGGATCCTGAATATTTGTAGTAGAAAGTGAGAACTGTGAGTCCACAGGCTACACCCGGCCTAATGGACATCTGTGTCCATGGGAAATGGGAAAAAATGTTATCATGGTACGAAAAGTTGGACTATATCATGGATGTTTATTATATCATGGTCATTTCAAAAACACTTGAAAATATCAAAAAGCACTAATTTGCCTCAGGGAATAACTTCTTGTGAAGTTATATTTAAAAAATCTCCTTCAGGTCTTAGTTCAACTCTCTGGGCTGAATCCTGGAATTTGCTGAGCAGTCTGGAAGTGATCCAGCAAATCACTTAAGCATGTATGCTATCTCTCTTATAATGATCTGAAAATAAATAAAGAAATCAGGCTTGTTTTTATGATATGCTTTCAATGTCTTTTAACATGTATAGTCCTAGGGACTCCAAGAAATTTGAGAGTTTCTGATGCTACTACATCCACAATGAAGTTATCTTGGGGTGCAGCACCTGGCAAAGTCCAGCGATACCTTCTAACATATACTCCAGTGGCCGGAGGTGAAACCAAGGAGGTAACCATAAGGGGTGATACGACCACTACTGTGCTGAGAGATTTAGAACAGGGCACCAGATACGCACTGTCTGTGACTGCCTTGTATGCATCTGGAGCAGGGGATGCCCTCCCTGGGCAAGGAGAAACACTTGAAGGTAATTATTTATATATATTATGTATAATTATTCATTTATTTGGTTACATTTTAGGTGCTTTAAATTGCACCATGTTCCTGAAGTTTCTACTGAAGTAAAACTCTGAGTAAAAAAAACTCCCTTCTTTCCTTTGTGACCATCCTTGTAAATCAAGCACAGTTGCCATCCCTCTACTCACAGCACAAGGACTATCTAAGGCTAGCATCCACCAGAGAGGACAGGTAGAGGTGGGGAATGTTCACTGGACATGAGCATCCCACTGTGCCTCCTGGAAAAGTGTGTTGCATTGGCAATATATCCTGTGGGCTCCTGGAAGCTTTGGACTAAGTCAGCCTCAGTGACTCGCACAGCTAGGGCTGTGCGCCTCCAAAGCAACCTCAGTATAGGTTTTTGCCTTACAGGATGCAGCCAGCTGTGAATTCGGGAATAGTTTGGCGACAGATCATTTTTATTATCTTGGTGTTAAAAAGTCTTGTCTAATTGAAAATGTGGGCAGAGCTTTAACCTGTATTGAAACTCTGGTTGGAAATGATGTTTGCTCTAAATGTAAGACATTAAGAGTCCCATAAAATGAGCAACATATAGCCTCTGCACAGAGAGAATGGAACACGGCTGTTTGTGACTAAGAAGAGCTAGAGCCTGGAAATGAATGCTAACAGAACGCTGGCAGGAATAAGCAGGAGCCAGAGGTTTCCTTATATGGATGGTAGGATGATGTCTCTCCGCCTTGCTGTGGAGAACTTCCCAGACATAGATGTTGCTACTTGCTGTCTGAACATTCTCATTATCATCCAATAATTGTCAATGTGTGGGACAACTTTGCCACTAGGCTATGAAAGGAAACATGGCTATGTTCTGTGCTGGTCAGGGGTGTATCTTGATGCCCATAGGAGGTAAAATAACAGCAAATGAATGTAGCTCACATCCATAAAATAAACTAAAAGGGAATTGTTAATCTCACCCTTGAATATGTTAAGGGCTTGCTTCTCATTTACACTTAGTCCCTTTTACACTGTGAGAGCATTATGAAGGGCTCTTAAGGCAGATGAAAATAGGGCCCTGAAACAAGGCACTTCTAAGACATACTGTGAGATAAAGTTCCAAATACTAAGAGGAGTATGGAAAACAGCAGAAACCAAAATATAAACTACATAGTCACCAGAAGATCAAAGTTTAATCTCAGAAGTAAAAGAGGGCTAAGGAGTTTAGATTACCGTTGTGTTTGTATATTTCCTAGCAATGAAGGGCCCCATTCTGAGTCAGGCCTTTGTGCACTACAGCAATGTAAATGAATAAGGATAAGAAGAATATGAAAAAAAAACTGGTTGTGGTTGAGAATATAAGAATTTCAAATTGATAAATGGGACTTCTCTCGGGGTGGTTTTATATAAAAGCACCCAATCCAGATTTTAAGATCACTGTTTTGCCAGTGCAGGAACAAAAGGAAAGGAGTAAATGTGACATAATGTAATAAATCTCACTAATGTAATAAATGAATGGGGTTTTTTTGTGCCCCATTCATACTGGAGCCCATTGACAAGCTTAAGTGATTTGCTGGATTAGTTCAAGAGTGCTCAGCAAATTTCAGGATTCACCCCTGAATTACTGTAGTAGAAAGTGAGAATTTAGAGTCCACAGACTACGTCCTAACAGACATGTGTGCCCAAGGGAGATGGGGAAGAGAGCATGTTATCATGATGGTACCAAAAGCTTTACTATATCATGAATGTTCAATAATGATTTATCAAAATTAAGTATTATATCGTGGTAATTTCAAAAACACTTTCAATGTCTTTTAACATGTGAAGCCCGAGGAAGTCCAAGAAATTTGAGAGTTTCTGATGCTACAACATCCACAATGAAGTTATCTTGGAGTGCAGCACCTGGCAAAGTCCAGCAATACCGTATAACGTATGCTCCAGTGGCTGGAGGTGAAGCCAAGGAGGTAACCATAAGGGGTGATACGACCACTACTGTGCTGAGAGATTTAGAACAGGGCACCAGATATGCGCTGTCCGTGACTGCCTTGTATGCGTCTGGAGCAGGGGATGCCCTCCCTGGGCAAGGAGAAACACTTGAAGGTAATTATTTTTAGATATTATATAATCTTTCATTTATTTGGTTACATTTTAGGTGCTTTAAATTGCACCAGGTTCCTGAAGTTTCTGCAGAAGTGAAAATATGAGTCATGCCGATGTGCACTACTGCCATGTAAATGAATAAGGATAAGAAGAATATGAAAAAGAAACTGGTTGCGGTTTAGAATTTAAGAATTTCAAATTGATAAACGGGCCTTATCCCAGGGGTGGTTTTATATAAAAGCATTGAGCCCAGATTTTAAGATCACTGTTTTGCCAGTGCAGGGACAATAGGAAAAGAGTAAATGTGTGTAATGTAATAAATCTCATTACTCAGCTCTAGTACCCTTTTATTTATCTCAGTTTCTCAAATAAGAGAAAACCAAACCAAAAATAATAATACTATATTGTGACATGAAATCTATGAGATTGAAATTAATGTTCAGCTTCCTAGACGAGTCAGCCAGATTGGAAAATCCTTTCGGAGTTCAATCAGGAAATGTGCGTACCAAAGCTTTGTACTGAAATACATTAAACTAGTCTTGCAGACTAAATTTTAGTCAGAGAAACTCACAGCAAGGCAGTTATTATGAGATGCAAGGTAAAAATAGCATGTAAATGTAGGTATCAGTTGCATAACAGTGGAGGCCCCATGTGGTAACATGGACATATTGATAAGAAAGTGTGGTAGTACCAAACTTCAGGGAACACACATATTGCATTTCTATAAGTGGCATATCAACAGTTATCTAGAGTAACAAAATGAACTTTTCACACAATTAAGTCTCAAACTAGGGCAGGACACTTTGGCCAGAACCTTTTGGTCTGTCAACAAAATTGCATAATTCATGGTATAAAAATATTCCAAAAATCTATAAAGATTGACATCAGGCATCTGTTCACTGTATTTTATTTAAAATAGTAAATTGAAAATTTGTGGATATTTGGACAAATCCTACACAGGTAAAGAAAATAAGAATAAGAGCACAACAGTTTTGGAGACAAATGAAAATATATTTTGGCTCTAAGACTAGAAGTGCACTTAACATTAGGTCATGTTGCCCATGAATTTAAGATGAAAATAGTAGGATGTAGCTGAACTATTACATAAATCATATCAACTTCTGAAATGAGGTGAAAATTTAACTAGGGGCATACTTGGATGGCTTGACTATCTGCTTGGTGCTAAAATTGGCAAAGACTCCTGGAGAAATCAATGCTTCCCCACACCTCCGGTGCTCCACCATCAAAATAAATAAAGTATTTGCTATACGGGTTGAATGTTTGGAAAAGTGTTCCAAATTTGTTTTTTCCCCTGATCATTACAAAGAAATAAAATGGTTAGTCCAAGGAGAGAAAGTTGAGAAATAATAAGAAAAATAAATAAGGCTATTGAGAAAAGGTATAGCTAGAGAAACAAGAGTGGATAAAACAATCTGAAAATGTATCTCCTGCTATTGTTTAATCTTGGTGTAAGGAAACAAAAGGAAAATCCAAACTCTCCAGTGCCTCAATGTAATTCTAATGAATAGGCAATAGGGCCTTTTGGGTACATCTACACTGGAATAAGAGACCCACGGCTGGCCTGGGTCAACTGAGTTGCGCTCTCTGGTCTCAAGCTACAGGGCTAAAAATTGCTGCCCCCTCCTGGGTTCCCAGAATTTGAGCTCCAGCCTGAGCCCAAACATTTACAAAGGGGTTTTACAGCCCTGTAGCTTGAGCCTCGCTAGCCCGGGTCAGCTGATCTGGGCCAGCCACAGGTGTTTGATTGCTGCATAGTCGTAGGGACTTAAGGCAAAGCCTTCTTTTTCTTGAGGTCTCTCCAAAGTATAATGTTGCATTTATTAATCCCGCTTCCCTGTTCTTTCAAATCCGTCCTTTTCCTCCCAACTGCAACACATAAATGTTCTATAGTGTGTTCAGCCTTGTGGGACAGGCTTGTCCTTTCTAGGAGTCTCCCTCAGGAACCTACCTCCCCAACCCCCCCCCCCAAAAAAAATTAAGTTGCTGTTCTAGTTGAAGTCCTTGTTTACCATTTGGGATCTTCCTGTTTTCCCTTGCCTTCCCTTTTATCTTTCCCAGGACTTGGTCTGCACTTGCCTCATGTTTGCTCCTTCTAAAAGAATTCAGGTGCAAAGTTTTCCAAAGAACTCCAGATAATCTCAGCTATATAAAATGTTTGCATAGCTATCTGATCCAGCCCAAGGATAAACACATTCCAGAGGCCCAGTGTTTTATAAACTGTTTGAAGACGGTAGAGAAGGAAGTATTTAGCACATGAGAAATTAGAAATGGAGGGTGATATTCCATACTATGGAAGTTATTCCTGTGTAGAGGACATGGGTTTCTTCCTTACTGGTTTTGGGGATCGGGTGAGGAGGTGGCTTTCCCCACCCCATGGAATAAGCAGGGTTTTTTTGGTGCCCCATTCATACTGCTGTCCATTGACATGCTGGATCAGTTCAGGAGTGCTCAGCAAATTCTATGAGTGAGCCCTGAGTCTTTGTAGTAGGAAGTGAGAACTTAGAGTCCTCAGGCTACATCCTAATGGACATGTGTGCCCACGGGAGACAAGGAAGGGAGTATGTTATCGTGATGGTACTAAAAGCTTCACTGTATCATGGATGTTCAATAGAGTTTTATCAAAATTAAGTATTATATCATGGTCATTTCAAAACCATTTTAAAATATCCAAAAGCACTAATTTAAGTTAGGGAATAACTTCTTGTGAAGTTGTATTTAAACAATTCCTTTTAGGTCTTAGAGCAATGCTCTGGGCTGAATCCTGGAATTTGCTGAGCAGTCTGGAAGTGATCCAGGAAATCACTTAAGCATGTATGCTACTCTCTCTTATAATGATCTTTAAAAGAAAGAAAGAAAGAAAGAAAGAAAGAAGGCTTGATTCATGATATGCTTTCAATGTCTTTTAAAATGTTTAGCCCGAGGGAGTCCAAGAAATTTGAGAGTTTCTGATACTACAACATCCACAATGAAGTTATCTTGGAGTGCAGCACCTGGCAAAGTCCAGCGGTACCGTATAACATATACTCCAGCGGCTGGAGGTGAAGCCAAGGAGGTAACCATAAGGGGTGATACTACCACTACTGTGCTGAGAGATTTAGAACAGGGCACCAGATACGCACTGTCCGTGACTGCCTTGTATGCGTCTGGAGAAGGGGACGCCCTCCCTGGGCAAGGAGAAACACTTGAAGGTAATTATTTATATATATTATATATAATTATTCATTTATTTGGTTACATTTTAGGTGCTTTAAATTGCACCATGTTCCTGAAGTTTCTGCAGAAGTGAAAATATGAGTCATGCCTATGTGTACTACCGCAATGTAAATGATTAGGAATAAGAAGAATATGAAAAAAATCTGATTGTGGTTTAGAATTTAAGAATTTCAAATTGATAAACGGGCCTTATCTCAGGGGTAGTTTTATATAAAAGGACCAAGTCCAGATTTTAAGATCACTGTTTTGCCAGTGCAGGAACAAAAGGAAAAGAGTAAATGTGTGTAATGTAATAAATCTCATTACTTAGCTCTAGAACCTTTGGAAGATGACAGTGGCCAAGTAAAACCTATAATAGTGAAGTCATCTTGTAATAAATGTGAATATCAGTAAACTCAGTGCCCCTTTATTTATCTCAGTTTCTTAAATAAGGGAAAGCCACATGAAAAATAACAATACTATATTGTGACATGAAAGCTATGTGATTCAAATTGTCACAGACCTTAACTCCTGGAGAAACCAATGCCGCCCCAAGACACCCCCCACCCGCCATTAAAATAAATAAAGTCTTTGCTATCTGGGTTTAATGTTTGGAATGGTGTTTCAAATATGTTTTTTTCCCTGATCAGTACCAAGAAATAAAATGGTTCGTCCGTGGAGGGAAGGCTGAGAAATAATAAGAAAAATAAATAAGGCTATTGAGAAAAAAGGTAAAGCTAGAGAAACAAGAGTGGATAAAACAGTCTGAAAATGTAACTCCTGCTATTGTTTAATCATGATGTAAGGAAACAAAAGGAAAATTCAGACTCTCCAGTGCCTCAGTGTAATTCTAATGAATCGGCAATAGGGCCCTTTGGGTACATCTACGCTGGAATAAAAGACCCACGGCTGGCCTGGGTCAACTGAGTTGTGCTCTCTGGTCTCAAGATGTGGGTCTAAAAATAGTCACCCCCCCATGTGATCCCAGAATTTGAGCTCCAGCCTGAGCCCAAACGTTTATAAAAGGGTTTTACAACCCTGTAGCCTGAGCCTCGCTAGCCTGGGTCAGCTGATCTGGGCTGGCCGCAGGTGTTTGATTGCTGTGCAGTCGTAGAGACTTAAGGGAATGCCTTCTTTTTCTTGAGGTCTCTCCAAAGTATATTGTTGCATTTACTAATCCCGCTTCCCTGTTCTTTCAAATCCGTCCTTTTCCTCCCAACTGCAACACATAAATGTTCTATAGTGTGTTCAGCCTTGTGGGACAGGCTTGTCCTTTCTTGGAATCTCCCTCAGGAAAAAAACCCACAAAACATTCAGTTGCTGTTCTAGTTGAAGTCCTTGTTTATCATTTGGGATCTCTTCTTGTTTTCTCTTCCCTTCCCTTTTTATCTTTCCCAGGACTTGGTCTGCACTTACCTCATCTTTTCTCCTTCTAAAAGAATTCAGGTGCAAAGTTTTCCAAAGAACTCCAGATAATCTTAGCTATATAAAATGTTTGCATAGCTATCTGATCCATCCAGCCTAAGGATAAACACATTCCAGAGGCCCAGTGTTTTATAAACTGTTCAAAGGCAGTAGAGAAGAAAGAAGTAAGCACATGAGAAATTAGAAATGGAGGGCCATATTCCATATTATGGAAGTTATTCCTATGTATGGGACATGGGTTTCTTCCTTACTGTTTTGTTGGGGATGGGGTGGGGAGGTGGCTTTCCCTACGCCATGGAATAAGCAGGTTTTTTTCATGCCCCATTCATACAGATCTGAGAAGGCTGACAGTAGTCCTGGGGCTGTTTTTAGAGCATAGGTATTTAGCCTCTTTTAGCCATTGGCTGAGTGCACCTGTTGGTGAGGAGTAGCAGTCAGAGGAAAGTTTGTGGAGGATAAAAATGCTTAAACTGCATCAGCTCTTAACTGGATAGCTGCAGGCTCCAGAGGTGAGAATGCTGCAGAAGATGCTCCATACACATCCTCTCTCTAAAATATATGGGCCTGACACCACAAAGCTCTGGTTGGAGGGCATTGGTAGATTTCAAGGGGGTGAGCCATCCCTCTTTCCCCAGCCAGGATCTGGCCGCTTTGGCTTCCCTTCCATTCACAGAGGTGGCTGGTGGAAGGTTTCCCTTACCTGCTGCTAAATAGAATTGTATTGGAGTTTAAATGTGACAGAACTGAAACTGCGAAAAGAAAAAGAAAATTAAACCAACCACAGAATTCAGCTAGTGAAACAGGACTTGTGGCAGTGGAGGCACCTAAGCAGGGCCATCTTGTTTTTATGCAACTCTAACAGTATTCTTCATTATTTGTGGTGATTAGAACCGGGTGAGGCTCCTCCTAGCCTATCTTTCTCTGCGTACACAGACCACATGGAGACTCTTTGCTTGTAAACCCCACATGTGGCTTATTTACAGTGGTTCCCCACCATCTTCACAGCATTGTGCAGCACCTGTTCTACAATAGCATATCATCTTCAGCCCCTTAGACCAGGAGTAGGAGAGGTTGAAGAGCTTGCCCTCAGAGAGATTTCTCATGGGACTGACTCTGAGAGCCTGCCTCTTTCTGGTTCTCTCTCCACCTTGGCACTTCCTTCCAGTGCCTTTCCTACGTTCTTGGCTAATGTGTTAGTTAGCCTTGTAGCTCTCTCCGGCCTATTCCCAGTCTCTCAGTTAGGCACAGCTATCATTGTCAGATTTACTCCCAGGCAACTAATTGGAGTTACAGTGCCCAGAGAGCTACTTCTGCTGCTGTTCTCCAGCTCTCTGTCCCAGTGACACAACACAAATCACAAGTAGATGTACAGATGAGACTTAAGAAAACCCACAGAAAGATTCCCTCAGAAATACATTGAGTTGTCCATTTTATTGTTTTGTTACATCAACTCAGCCAAACCCACAAGTCATACCCCAGAAATAGGATATAACGGTGAACACAGTGAGTAGAAATCCAGTCCTAAGCTAACGATCAACTGTTTCTGAGAGCTACTGTTTTTCTAATCTGTTTTCCCCTGGGAAAGGGGGTGGTAAGAGCAGGCCTGCAAGAGTTTCCTTTTCTGCCGAGAGGCATATTGTCAGATAACAAGAATATACTGTACACAGGCTGTTTAATAGCTTAACTTGAACGGATAATAGTTTGCAGTTTTTAAAGAAAAACAAATTTCTCTCTAGGTCAGGCAGTCTATACAGGTATGTTTAGTCCTAATCCACGTCTCCATGCTTTGGAAGATGAAAATCTATTTTATGAGCACCCTGTTGCTGGAAGCTAGGATTTTTTAGAACTGCTAGTGCTGGTCAGGGTGAGTGCATCAGATGTCTAAAAGCAGAGTTGTTCATTACCATTTTAAATATGAACTTGAGAACAATGTCACCAAAAAAAAAGCATTTATAGCTGTTTATCAGAACAAGATACAGTGGGCCCCATTCTGACCTTGCTTGCACCACAGTAATTCCAGAGCAACTCCACTTATGTTAGAGAAGTTACTGGGCCAGAATCTCTGCAGGTGTAAATTGACATAACTTGATTGAAGTAAATGAGCTGTGCCAGGTTTTATGTCAGTAGAGGGTTCAGCCCATCATGCTTTAAACCTCAGTGAAGCTGAGATCAGAATCTGACCCAATACTTATAATGTAGATTAGTGTAATGTAAACACAAGAACTGCATATTTTACTCTACACAGGAGATAGTCTTCATTGGGGATTAAATAATGGTCTTCCCCCCCTTAGAATGAAAGTCTTTCTATTTAAATGTTATAGGGCCCAGTTCTGCCATTCCTTTTAATGTTGTGAGAATTGGGATGTGAGGATTCATCATAGTTCAGTGGTTCTCAAACTTTTGTACTGGTGACCCCTTTCACATAGCAAGCCTCTGAGTGCGACCCTCCTTATCATTTAAAACATATTAACACCATTATAAATGCTGGAGGAAAAGTGGGGTTTAGGGTGGAGGCTGACAGCTCGCGACCCCCCCAAGTCATAACCTTGTGACCCCCTGAGGGTCCTGACCCCAAGTTTGAGAACCCCTGTCATAGTTGATGCACTTTCTAGTTTCAGGGACTCTTCTGCTGTATACATTTCTCAGAGCTTGGATTTTTTTTGCCAGGAAATGAATAGTGGTTTCTTATTAGATATATGTTGTTGGTTTTTTGCTGTTTCTATAGCAACATAAGAATGTTTTAGAAACGAATGACCTCCTACAGACTGAATGGGTCTAACTCAAGTGACATTTCGTGACAATGAAGTTTTTAGCTTATCATTGGAACTTTCCGTAATGTTTGAATTACGTAGTTCTTCTCCATACAGACCGAAACAAGGACTCAGTGTCTTTCAAAGAGATTTAGTGCTGTCTCATGCATTTTTTTCAATGATACATTCCAAGATTTTTTACCCTGACATTTGCAAGTGACTTTTGATAACCATCGAGCAATCATTTGAATTTTCTTGTCTGGGGAAGTAGAAAAATTGAACTGATTTCCTACATATATATATATATATATATATATATATATATATATATATAACTAATTAGTTGCTGGGTAACTAACTAATTGCTGGAATAGATAGATAGGGTAGATTTTCCAGGGGTTGATTATGATCTCATATCCGTTTTATGCTGGTGTAACTCCGGTGGGCCAGATCCAGGGCTCCTTGATTCAGCCTCCTGTGCAAAACAGCCAGCAACCTGGCCTAAAAGGGCAAGTGAGGACTCCCCTTATGTAGAGGAATCCTCCACTAGCAGACAGCTGGTACAGGAAGCTCTCTTCCATCCCCTTCCAATTTCCCAAGCATAGCGGGTTATGTCACATGACAAGAGGTGTGGCCAGAGTGCTCTGCACTCCAACATATTCAGCTGCATAATGGCCCCTAGGGAGACATTACCAGCCAACATAAGTGGCTGTCCTATCTTACGCTAGAGGCCAATTTGATCATCAGCAGGGCCTGGATCAGGAGTAGTGTTAAGGTAGCCGCCTGTGTCCCATCCAACACACACACACACACACACACACACATCCTACTCTGAGATGAACTTGGATGGATGTGAGGATCTGGCCTTCTGACTTCAGTGGAGATACTCATGATTTACACTGTTGTAAATAAGAAAGGAATCAGGCCGTAAAAGTTCAGTGTGTGCATGGCATGAGGGGGTTTGTTTCCTTCGTTGATTAAATTCTGACCGCTTAGGATATTGGCTCAGATCTAATTTACATTTAATCTAAGTGAAATATGGATCAATGTGAGATTTACGGTTACATATTAATCTTGAAAACTAGCTTCAGTACATGTATAGAAAATGTATACATTTGGGCTTGATAGAGGTGTGTATCTTCCACTGCAATCAGAGGGAACTGTGGGTATGTAACTGAGGACAGAATAAGGGCATTTATTTTTTTTGACTGTTAAGGTTTTTACCTTTAGGCTATGTCCACACTTCGAAGGAGGGATGTGATTCCTTTGCTGGTGTACATACATTTGTGGTGGTGCTGATCAAGCTTGAGTAGAAGCAGCGGAGGCCGAGCCCAGCCATGCAGCGTACAGACCCAGCGGTTTTAATTGGGCTTGTCTCGGCATGGCTCAGCCATGCCTCTGCTACAGCTTCCCATGCTACTGCAGCTTCACTGGTGTTTTTACTCGCACCCCTAACTAGTAGTGTAGGTGTAGCCTTCACTGATTCAGTCATGTGTTCAGGAGCAAAAATGATTGCGGGAGAGCTCAGGAGACAAGAGCCAAGCAAGTATAGGAAACTTACTTCAATCGGATATTGTGTCTCTGGCTCAGCATGGTGGAAAGCCTTGATATGGAAAGTGAAGACTTGCGGAGATTCAGAGCTGGAAGGAAGAGCCCCTGTTTTCTATCTGAGGGTGTGTCTGTGCTAAGTGAGGAAACTGTTGTAGAGACATTGAGAACCTGAGCCAAAGCCTGTTGAAGTCAAAGGGAGTCTTCAGTACTACAGTGGGCTTTGGATCTGGCCCTGATGGCAGGAAATGGTTGCTTGCCTTGCTTGCCCTTGCAATGGTTTGACATGTCCACACAGCAGCACTGGTTTAATGCTTATAGACACAGCAAGGCTTCAACTGTGCTTGTACCAGTGAATTCTGGGACTCTTGAATACCATAGTGTCTAGCACAGTAACTGGGGGCAGGAGCTTTTGGGTAATTTTCAAAACCAGAGCACTTCATCGTGTGATGGTGATACTGGGACTGGATGAAAAAGTGGAGCTGTGATGCCTGGGGCATCCATTCCAAACAGGGGAGAAAAGAGAGAGGACTATGCCGATTCTGTTGGCTCTGAGCCAAACCCACCACCACCAGCCAGTACAACCACCATCTGCTTCACCACCATGCCCTTACCCTACCTTATTGTGAACAGTCTTTCTACATTCTCTGGCTAGCCTGTTGTTGTAAGCAGCAGAGATATTAAGGTGTAGGAGAATCCTTCTTGTTGGAGCATTTAGCTATTAAGATTCTTGACCATTTAAACAGAAGATCAGAATAATTGCTCAGATACGTTAGTGTTAGGCAGCAGTGCAAACCCCTATGACAGATAAATAGTAGATAAGCAGAATTACCGTGTGATCTGCATACTTCTACTTCTCCAACAAACTAAACATGGCTAATAGGTATAATTGTATGCCTACTAGCCATTACATTATACTGGTAATGTTACTGAACTTAAGTATATTTCTAAACTCCCAACGTAGCAGCTTAGTTAATGGAATCTTAATAATTTAGGACTTTGCACCACATCCTAAACACAGCTGCTTCTCTCTCCCACCTCCAGGCCCATAGACACTCATAGGGTAGCTTCTTGTGAAAATAAGATCTGCCTACAAATTAGCTCGCACATGAGGTGCAAATCAAATTAGTGTGTTATTTTAGATAAATGTTCTCAGTTGCAGTATAACATATTAAAAGTCTAATTTCCCTTAGTTGGTAAGATGTCTTGTCAGCAGTTTCCAGCTATTGAAGTCAAATTTTTCCATTTAGGCCTGGCGGATTGGTAAGAAGCCCAAAGTTTATTTTTATTCAACAAAAAATGGTACTTTAGTTCCATATGATTTCTGTTTTCTTTCCAGAGCTAACAGTCTCGGTAGCTGGGCTTGATTACACTCCATTGCAAAAAAATTATTTTCTTCTGCTATTTAGTGGCACATATAATAATTTAATAATTGGTTTAAATATGCAATGACTGTTGCAGTGTCTCCAACACATCATTAGCCATACTGTCCCAGAGTTATTTGCTGAGAATTGTGTGGTGGTAGCAGATAGTTTAATTCTGAAATCATATTGTGGCAGAGACTTGATTTGAAGTAGTCAATATAAAGTGACTTGTATATTTATATTACATTAAAAATATGGAAAGAGAGCTTTTTACTGTGAAACATCTGTGCATTCTATCATGTTGGGTTTTCCATAATATTTCCATTTGGATTATATTCAGATTTTTTTATTGAATGAAAAAGCCAAGGGTTGGGAGCAGAAACTTTAGAGTAGACAGAAAATTGGTGTAATTTACTTTTGAAGACAAATCTTTTTTCAGTCTTCCAGGAAAGTTACTCTTTGGGATCCAAATTCTGCCCTACTTAATGGACTGAAATCAGTGAGTTTGCATGGAGTGTATATTAGGATGAATCTGGCCCTTTTAGCATAACGGGATAAAGTTACACTGAAAGATGCAATAGTGTAGTTATTTTTCCTTATGACAGTAAATAATTCAATATTAACAAAAAGCTGGATCTTAAAATGTTATTTATGCAATCAAGAGTGCCTGTGTGTGTGTGTCAGATTTAGAGTGGCAGTCTAGAAGGATTGAAGGAATTTGTGGTGAAGTTTGGGTGGGAAAACCAGTGGTCGCCAGAGAAAGGTGATGAGATAGCCAAGGGACCCTTGTCTGGATCACATACTAGCAATGGGTTGGGGTTAGAAAAATAAGATTGTACAAGTGTATTCTGTTTATTAAAGATATAACCACTAACAACATTTTAATAAAATCCTAGCAACTGTGTCCTTTCATCAATAAGCCAAAATGTAATAATTGTTTCACTGATTCAGAATTAATGGGAGACCATGTTTATTTAATCCATTGATTATTGCTACAACAATATCATTCAAACCTTCAGCCTTTATACAAGTAGTCTTACCAACTCCAATGGGATTCAGCTCCCTCCATACATCTGAAGACGTGGGTTTTTTATCCACGAAAGCTTATGCCTAAATAAATCTGTTAGTCTTTAAGGTGCCACCGTTGTTTTTGTGGCTACAAACTAACACGGCTACCCCTCTGATATCCAATGGGATTGTGTGTCTCGGATCAGGGTTTAAATAAAGACAGATGCATAGCAATATTAAACAATGGTATATAAATTGGGACCAATTTGAAAACCCTTCCAGGCACAGTTCTGCATTGAAATCAGATCACAATTATAAACCCCTTGCCTGATAGTATTTGCAAAGATGAGCGTGCTCTGTGAAGGTTGGATTAGGGTTGAAACTTCCCCAGCATTCAACAAAGTTTGATTCTGGTACTATGGCTCTTGGTCAATCTCAAGTATATTAGTGGGTACTTGTCATTGTGGGTAAAACTTATCTGTGGTGTAGAGGGCTGGCTCAAGGCCATCCTCACTGCTTAAGCCATGAACAGCGATTGGTTTGGGGGAATCTCTTGCTAAGCAGCCACTCAAGGGAGCCATTGCAGCCCTGCTCACTGCAGGAAGGCCTTAGGGAGATCAGTAAGGAATTCCACATAGAGTACACATCAAAGTAGGCACTGCATCTGCGCGTGTAGGGATTTTTTGTTTATAGCTACAACTTTGCCATTGCATAAAGAAAAGAAAAAACAAAAACAAAAAAACCCTAGGGCTCTAGCCATTCCAGTAGCATATTTTAGCTCACATTAATAAGTATACCCAGATGTCACACTGAACTCAGCAAACTCCATAGACCTAATCCTCTGGGCTGTTTCATCAGTTTTAAACCAGTGAGCTCTATGAAAGTCAACAGAGTTATATGGGCATGAAACTGGTGTACTAAAGTGAGCATCAGGCCTCTCAGCTTACACCTTCTTGATTATACAGACTAAGGAGCTGTTTAGTGTGCTCCAAGAAATGTGAGGAGAACCAGCTATGAAGAATAATACTACAGGAGGCTGGCAAAACTTAGTACAGAAAAGACAGTGCCTCCAGCCTACAATTACTACACTTTATGTTGTAAATACATGACATATTAGTTGTAAATAGATACAGTGGGGGAAGTTGACAGGTGTATTCTCCACCATTCAGGAAGATGGGTGCTGGTAGCAATGATAGCAGCCAAATCTATAATTCTCAGGCACAGGAAAGAGAAAAGGGCTGAAAACAATGACAGACATTTCCTAAATGGGGACAACCTGTGTGCAGTTCTTAACCTATTACTTTAATAAAGAGGTTATGGAAATGGAAAGATACAACAAAGAAGAACTGGAATAATAGAGGGACATGATTATCCCGCCTGAAGCTTTAGGTGAGCCATGGGTCCAAGTCACACAGGTGTAAATTCCATTGACTACAGTTGGACCCATAATGTTTCCTGAAAAACAAGCAAACAAAAACTCTTAAGTGTCTGAATTAATCATTCAGTGGAAAGTGATTTATTTCTGGTAAATCCAATAAATGCTACTTGCATAAATGCCCTTGCATCAGTGGCAGAATAGACTTCTAAGAAGGGATATCGTTGCAGTATACAGACTTATAAAAGGAAGTGAGAGAATAGCTGTTTGGAGGCAGTGTCAAATATAAGGGTAAGGGACATGAACAAGTAAAGAAAGGGTGAAGGACTCAAGAAATTTAGAAGGATTTTTTTTCACACAGATTTAACATCAGGAAAAAATTACCCTATTTCATTATTTGCCTATAAATGAGTTACGTGAGCTTTTGGGATGAAGATGGATTGTAAGGCATAATTGCTAGTTTGGAAGACAAAACTACCCTAGATTAACTGCAAAGAGTAATTCCATCCCTGTTCAGCGAAGTATTCAAGATCGAGTGTCTTGCTGAGTAGGGTTGGGATTGCTCATGTATTTAAAGTTAACCCTGTTCTTAAGTGGTTTGCTGAACAAAGGCCTTAATCCTCCTCATAAAAGAATGACTGTATTTCATTTGAGCTGGTGTTCTTGTGAACATTTTAATTTTATTCTATGAGCATTTTATTTTTCTGTTCCTATTTCGCTGTAATATTCGGTAGCTGTGTCTCGGTCATAGTCCCTCTCTTATGACTTCCTTTCTTGCAGACCGTGGCTCACCTCGTGATTTGGTTATTAGAGACATAACTGACACTACAGCGGGACTATCTTGGACAGCAGCTCCAGGAGCAGTTCGTCGTTATAGAATAGTATGGAAATCGCTCTATGATGGTCAGACTGGGGAGAGCACAGTTCCTGGAAATGTAATAAATACTGTGCTGGAAAATTTACAGCCAGAGACTAAATATAAGATTTCAGTCTTCGCTTCCTATAGCAGTGGAGACGGAGCTCCTCTAGAAGGAGAGGCTACTACTGAAGGTAAGTGCAGTACAGCATAGCCACCCCAAAGAGCAGCCTAAATTCTGACCTGGGGATATTGTGACATTATTATCCCACGCATAAACTCTTGATACTCCTATTAATGCAACTTACATTGACAAGAGATTAGACCTTATTAACCCCTGCCTTAAAAAAACCCAGCCAAACCCTTGCCCCTCTCAACTCAATGAAGTACCACCCCCTCCTTTTTTTTTTCTGAGCTATGATTATTTATAATCATAAGTCATTTATATCTCATGGAACCATATTCAGCTACTTTTATTCACGTTAAATTATACCCTACTCTGCAAGGAATCTCATTGAAATTAACGGGGTTACTTAGAGAGTAAATTACAGTTCAATGTGAGTCAGTGTGGCAGAGTCTGGGGATAGTTCCTGGGGCTTTGTGGGTTGGAGGGTGTGGTTGTTGGGGGAGAAACAGGAGGAACAAAGTGGCCAGGGTAGAGAGAGAAGTCAGAGTTAATTCCATTGGGGTTAGTTAATTTTCCTGCCCTGTGATTTCCTCCTCCCAGGCTCAGGTGAGTGGGTTTGAAGTTGGCTGCATCTCTTACTCACAGTTCTAGATTTTTCTTAAGTGACAAACACTGCATAGTATTAATCTTCCTAATGTTACAGCTGTTTGAAAATGAACAGACCAGAATGGAAAGACTAGATGAGCCTTGCGGTCCCTTCTAAGCCTATGGTTCTATGATTCTATGACCAGTTCCAAATGCTGAGAGAGGTTATTCTAGCATTCTGTGGAATACCTCTCAGTGAAGTGAAAACTGACTCTGACTCTGGCGTGCCAAGAAGGCTCTGCCTTGTCAAAACCTAGGGTGGCATGCCCAGCTGACAGCCAGCGCCAGACATGCCTTCCATTTCACTTCAGGTTTTTTATTTGACAGTGTTTGCTACAAGGCAGGAACATGACTTAAGAAGCCTGGGTGTTATTGCCTGGAGAGTGAAACTGAAGTGCTTTATAAGACATCCACACTTTTCAGAACTGTTACTGCCTTAAGATTAGTGGTGGGAGGCTCACAAAAGATTGGGCTGGTCTGTTTGTTTGGAGGTAACCACCTAATAGTTTGGATGCTTGTCAGTACCTTATCAGAACTATCTGAACCAATTTGGTCTGAAAAAGTGGGCTTCACAGGGAGTTTTGCCCAAATAAAAAAATCCCCCTCCCCCCCAAAAATCCCCCCAAAACATACAAGTCATGTCTGCAGGATTTGGCCCTTTTTCACTAGCATTTGGAAGCTGAACTCATTATTTAAACAATAAGTTACCAAAAATGATGTTTTACTATGTAGAACTCCTTTATTATGCTGGATTGCTGTGTTACATGAATTGCTCATTTTTTTGCTCTGTGCTGGAAAGCATAGTTATCTAAGTACAGCTGTTGTGTTAATTTACTCCAGTGAGATCAGAAAGTTTTCATGGTAGGCTCTTAGAAATGCAAATGAACTCCTATTTAATGATATGCTGTAATATGGAAGGACAAATCACAGATGATATCTGTAGTGCTGAATGAATGTGTAGATATCTCTGTGCATGTTTTTATGTGACAAAATAAATATTTATCCATATTTTTACATTGAAAAGTGTCACCAAATGCCAGGAGGGTGAGAGTAAACGAAGAGACAGAGAATTCAATGAGAGTTACATGGCAGCCTGCACCTGGGAAAGTTGTGAGCTATCGTGTAGTTTACCGACCAGTCAGTGGAGGAAGGCAGGTGGTTGCAAAAGTACCAGCTACTTCCACAACTACAGTGTTAAAACGACTTCAGCCTTTAACTAAATACAACATCTCTATTATTCCAATGTATAAATCTGGGGAAGGAAAACACAGGCAAGGAGAAGGAACAACAGGTATGTATTATATATAATTAAATTTGAATAAATAGTAAAAAGCTTATGATTAAAGGTATTGATTGTAGGGGGGTAGAAAAGCAATTGTACAGTAAGTAGACAAAGTGTTAGCTTATTTGTGATCTGCCAAATCTCCAAGAACAGGAATTAACAAAAAATTGCTAAAGGATTGGCTTGGAGTTGGGACTGTTGAAAATGTTACCTGTGTCATGGCCTGACTGTTGCCTCCTGCTATTTGAGGTTGGGGTATACCACTTTTGTTAGAGCAGCAGACCTGTTCTGGTGGCTGGTCCTCAGAAGTCAATGGGAAATAAGTGTTTCTGGACAGTTCTGTGAGAGAATGTTGTTCCTTCAACAGACCACTTCTCAGTGGTTTGTTAGGACTCTGTAATTTGTCTTTGGTTCTCAGGTATTCTTTAAGTGGTTGCTAGGTATCTTATTCCTTGGCATTGTCCTCATGGGTCTTCTTCTTCATATGGCTGACATAAATATAGAGCAACAACTATACATGTACATTTAGATGGTTACGTCAAATAATTGCATCTGAAGTAGCAGGGTGGTGATGTCTCCTTAGTATTCACGAATCGGGCATTGAGTGTTATATGTTGCATAATCTGTTCTGGGTGACCACAGTCACACTCTGGAGAGTCTTTAATTTTCCATTTGTGCAGCAAGTATCTGCATCTGCCATGGTTTGTGCAGGTGTGATGTAGGATTGCCCATGAGCTTTGTGGGAGATTGAAGCCAGGGATCTTCTGCGTCAGGTCTTTCACAAAGTGTTTGTTTGTGACTTCTTGTGAACTGTATTGGGCTTTCCAAGTTTCATCTGGGTTGAAGTTGCATTGTTGAAGGTTAAATGCATGGGTCCATGAGGCTTACATGATTTCAAGCAGTGGTAAGGGGCGTTGTTAAGGCCCTGGTGGATGGGAAGATGTTCATTTTCCATGATCCTCTGGAATTCCCAAAGGGTCACGGTATCATGGTGAATGGATAGGGGAGCAATGTGTGACAGCACTTGCAGCCAAGGTTCCGGGGTTGACTTGAGAGTTCCAGTGATGCACCACACTGCAGTGTTCAGCTGGACATCAACAAGTTGAGTATGGCTACTTCTGGTCCATACCATTGCACAGTACTCAGATACAGAATACCCATGGGCCATCGCTGATGTCCTTAACACTGATGCTGATGGTCCCCAGCTTGTGGTTGCCAGTTGCTGTACGAGGTTGACCCTTATCTTTGTCTTGGCAGCTCCCTTCGTGGAAGGTTAGTATGCGATCTAGTGTCACTCTGAGAAAGGTCAGCGTGGAGTCATATCACTCAGTGTTGCTGCAGAAGGTCACTTTCAGGGTGTGCTTAGTGTTCCTGTTATCAAGATAGAATGCAGTGACTTGTTTTGTGAGGATTTGGCCTCATCAGTGACCATGGTTTACAATGATCTGCAGTAGCTAAAACAGGAGGGAAAGTGACTAGAGGACTATCCATGGAACTCTGGCCAGGGATAAAGTAGTCTGTTGAAGGAACAATATTTTCTCTCAGAGCCCTTTAAAATCAACACACCATGTATTAAGCCTTGGTAAGGGGATTTGTTTTGAGTAGTGGAGAGCCTCATTAATCTGATCTGCCCTCTTTCTGATACAAGTGCTTCCTTTTGCAAGGCAATTGTCTGGTGCTTTGCAGAGAAAATCAAATGGATTTGGATTTAATTGTGTTCTGCCGTGGATGTAGGGCAATATCTGAGAGATACAAATGTTACAACTTCTCTGCTTCAATTGCGGCCAGTGTGGCTCACTGGGGTACTAGAGTCATTGTGAGCACATTGTGCCACAACGTGCACTTTGGACCCATCTCATGCTTAGCTGGTGGTGCTCAGGGACGAAGAAATGTGTCCATTATTGGTGAAGATTGTGAAAATTTTGGTTAGGAAAGGCAGGTTGCTGGCTTTTATTAAGAAAGTGCTTGTAAGGCTGTCGCTTAACACTAGTTAGCTATTGTCAAATGTCTAGCTTGTAAGCCTTGGTTATGGTTATTGGGAAAGTTGAGGTGAGATAACTCTCAGATATCCAGCTGCCTAAGATCTCCATGGTCTGTGTTAATTGTGGTACAGACAAGGCTATGACACAGAGACTGCACAGGCATTGTAATAGGTGATCTCCTCCTGGTGGTGGAATATCTATCTGACTTACCTGTGAACTCAAGTGAGAGTAAACAGATCTTCCCTCTCAGTTTTTAAATGGTTCTGCATAATAGCTCTTCTGCTTCAAGGACTGCCTCATGGGATTCTGGACAGCTCCATCTTGTCCCTCTTCTTCTTCCACATGTGTATGAGGTTTATTAATATAAAATAAAAGGTAAATAAAACACAAAATCCCAAAACAAAGTCCATTCATAAATCCACACAACCCAAGGTTTCTCCTTCTCCTTTCCCAGGCCTTTCTGCTAGGGATCATTGCATTCCCTCCCCTGCTTGGCCAGGGTCTCTCCATGCCTGGGGAGTTTTCCTCACTCTCTGCATACCGTGCCACAGATTCCTGCGCTTTCCCCCCTCTTTATACTGGAATCACCTGATTCCTCTCAGGTGGGGCTCATCCTGTAATCAAGGTTGACTTAGCCCCAGGCTCTTCAGCTCATGGGCAAGCCAGCCTGTTACCTATCTGATTAAGGCTTTCTGCTGAGCACCTTACCCAATGCTTGGTAATGACTGGGGTATGAACAGCTAGATAGCTGAGGCTCCAGCTGGACAAGGCAGGTGTCATTTGGCTAGGATGAGGAAGTAACTGGAAGAGGTGACAAGGTTATTCATGATCCCTTAAGCGAGGGGGACCACCATTCGTTAGCTCCTGCCTTACATGGTGATATCCCCAGCAAGCCACATGGCCAAATAGACAGGAGCTCGTGCCTGTGCTTTGCTTTCTGTTCAAGAGCTATGACCATGTATTGCCAGCAGTTATAAGTTATCACACAGCTCCTTCTAAGCAAGCACATTTATTGTTAAGGTAAAAGCATTTCAGAGAAAATGTATTAAAACAATACAAGAACCTACACACATTCTAAAAAGCTTACCAGAGGTCAACCCCGATTCCAAACTAAGATGCGGTTGGTGTCAGTTCTTCAAGACCCACAACTGGGTGTTTCCTGTGGTTGCAAGTTCATCCATCATAGATCCTGAGCCAGAATGAAAGTTGGGCAGATCAGCCATTTCTTTGTACAGCTTGGGCCTTGATCTTGGCCTTTGGTAACAAATAGTCAGCAGAAAATGACCTTCTCCTCAGTGTGTAGCTTCAAACAGCTGGGTTAGTGTATAATTGGAATTGGGGAATTCTCATGAACAAATTGGAGAAAGTCCAGAGAAGAGCAACAAAAATTATTAAAGGTCTAGAAAACATGACCTATGAGAGAGGATTGAAAAAATTGGGCTTGTTTAGTCTGGAGAAAAGATGACTGAGAGGGGACATAATAGCAGTTTTCAAGTACATAAAAGGTTGTTACAAGGAAGAGGGAGAAAAATTGTTCTTTTTAACTGCTGATGAAAGGACAAGAAGCAATGGGCTTAAATTGCATCAAGGGAAGTTTAGTTTGGACATTAGGAAAAACTTCCTAACTGTCATGGTGGTTAAGCACTGGAATAAATTGCCCAGGGAGGTTGTGGAATCTCAATCATTGGAGATTTTTAAGACAAACACCTGTCAGGGATGGTCTAGATAATACTTAGTCCTGGCATGAGTGCAGGGGACAGGACTAGATGACCTCTCAAGGTCCCTTCAAGTCCTATGATTCTATAATTCGCTGATTAACCTCTCCCTAGGGATTCCCCAGGAAATCCACTGAACACTTACTGTCCCCAAAGTCCATACTTGTCTGGCACATTTTTAGTATAATTTTTTAATTCCCTCATCTCACATCTGTCCCATCTCCCCCCCCCCCCAGAGGTTACATAGTTTCCTCGTCCACAATAACACACAAACTTAATACAATAAGGTCTTTCAAGGACTATGCAAGAAATTGCCATGTCTGTCACTAATGGGACCACTTGTTTGCTAAGCAGTGTCTCTTGCCCAGGAGCACACGACACCAGTACACTCTGATCTGAACTGGCTGCCTGTTAGTTTAGAAATAGTAAATCTCTAAATGGCTTAAGACCTTCACCTACATGAGACACTGGCTCTCTCCCCTGTGCCACATTGCCTTCTGAGTATAAAAGGAGGGGTCTGCTGGCAGGGTATTTTTTATGAAGGGCCTCAACTTTGGATTTTATTCCCCTCCTTGGTGTGACTCAAATAGATTTGTTAGTCTCTAAGGTGCCACAAGTATTCCTTTTCTTTTTGCGAATACAGACTAACACGGCTGCTACTCTGAAACCTGAATCTTTTGACCTTCAGGACATGCTGCAAGGCCTGCCTCTTTACCCTGAAGGAGGAAGAGGCCTGAGAAGGGCTGGTGGTATTTGTGGGTGAGGGCTGTTGGGCTTGTTTTAATGTCTGGTTGGTAATTTTCTTATTTTCTGGTTTTGGATTGAGAGGAAGCATATGATCTTGCCTCTCATGGCTTGGTACTAGTGCTTATGCCAAGCAAAGCCAGCGTGAGCCCGGAATAGGTATTTTTAAAATATTGTTTTAAATTGAAAAATACACATACAATTAATAACCAATGGCAGTTGTACATGGGTTTTTTGCAGTAGTATTTATTAATATTTTTCATATACATAAGTGATCTAAATTATGGCTTTTTCCACTTTGATCCTTGCAGCCTCTCCATATAAACCACCCCGAAACCTGAAAACGTCTGATTCCACTATGTCAAGTTTCAGAGTAACTTGGGAGCCAGCCCCTGGGGAAGTGAGAGGTTACAAAATAACTTTCCATCCGACAGGAGAAGATAGACTTGGAGAACTAATCGTTGGGCCATATGACAATACAGTTGTATTGGAAGAGCTTAGGTATGGCTAATAATTCTTTTAAATTTGGTGTTAATAGTTTAATCATTAGAAATAAAATGGCTCAGGTTATGAACAGTTCTACCATCCCTTCTTTACAGCAATGTGTTTATGAAAAAAGTATGTATTTTTTCACAAAGATACCCCCTTTTCCTTAGTTTTAATGCTATTGTAGGTAAGGCTGCATTAAGGCCACAATGATACAGAGGCTGGCAGGTAGGACAGAGTCAAACATAAGTAAGAAAAACCTTTAAGGGCCATGGGCTTCCAGGGCATTGTTATTCAACCTCAGAAAGGCATCTGTAAGCATGGATTCCGATGTTCTGTCTGTGATCTCACTGGGGCATGAGAGAGAGAAAGATGGTGTGCTTGGTACTAGGAGCAGTTTTTTCTAAAGAAATTTGAAGGTAAAACTGTTGCAGTCTAGTTCAGTTCTGGATAGAGCTCTATGTGCATTATGGGGAAGAGCCAGAGATTTAAAGATACAATTCTGAGCATGTCATACTCCTACATCAGCGCTGGGAATTGCATGGGAGCATCAGGAATTGTATTTGTGTCAGTTGGGCGTGCTCAGAGTGGCACCATTAAAAATCTGACCTCAAATGAACAAACTATGGTATATAGTTACAGATCTGGAACCAGATACCCAGCGGGTATAAGGCGGGAGAGCTCCATTGGCTTCAATGGAATTACACCACATTATATCAGTTGAGGTACTCAGGGCTTTACATTTCTGGACCTTCTCCTCTATAGAAAAAAACTGAGTAGTTATCTTTAATGTAACGAAGGGCCAAATCATGAATTCCTTAGTTCCTCACTCAGATGCTGCCTTAAGGAAAACTCTCACTGAAGTTCGGAGGTATGTAAGCAAACACAGACATATGGATTTAGAATATGTACTATACCATATAGCATAATATAATAATAGTCACTATAGAAACTGTGATCATGCTTCACATGTGAGATATCTAAAAAGCAATCAAATCCACTTTAAAAGGTCTAGTTTATTTATTGGTGAAACATTAGCATTTAGCTGACCAAATTGATTTGACATATCCATGTTTTGTTTTTTTTTACTCTTGTAGGGCAGGCACTACCTATAAGGTAAATGTTTTTGGGATGTTTGAAGGAGGGGAGAGTGCACCACTGGTTGGCCAAGAAATGACCACCCTTTCAGATGCTACTGTGATGCCATTCTTATCCGGAGGTAAACCTGATCACATTGAGGCAAATGGAATAGCTGTCTTTTGTTTTTTAATGTTTCACATAGTTTTAGCATTTCCCTGTCACTTTTATCATAAGATACCGCAATACATTTAACTAACAAACATTTATTTACAGGGTTTGATGAATAGTAAAATCTGTATCCTCAGGTATGCCAAAATTCATGAGTACAGTTCTCCTCCACTTTTATTAAAAGGTCACTTCTGTTAAGCAGCGCTGATTAGTCGAGACTAGGTTCACTGTATTTAGAAGCCATACATACTTATGTTCACTCATACAGGGCCAAATGCTTGAGAATGCTGCCCTCATAAGTGAGTTGTGCGCACAGGGTGAAATACACCTCTGCACAGAGAGCCAGGACAGGGCCTATCCACCACTTAGCATCCTTAAAATAGGTCTTAAGTGGGCATAGGCCTTTTGTTAGTTGTCTGCGCAGGGGTGAATTTCACCCTGGGGTATTGTACACAGGACTGAGGAACAATGCATGTAATGGCCAAGGGAGCTACTCTCCCTGTGTGTGGTATTGGGCCTGTGTATCTGGATTGACTCATATTGTCCACCGTTCCCCATCTATGCCCCTGGAATCATGCGTGCTGGGGGTGCTGCTGCACCCCCTGGCTTGAAGTGGTTTCTATTATATACAGGGTTTATGGTTTGGTTCAGTGGCTCTCAGGACCCCCACTATAAAAATTGTTCCATTGCCCCTGCTTGGAGTTGAGCTCCAGTTTGTATAAAGAGTGACAATCAGTTTGCGAGGGACCTCTGCTTCCCTTTACCCTACTGTGCTTGTGCGAGCCATGGCATTTCTTCTCCATTTCAGGCCTGGCATGCCCCGCAGAGAGGGACAGAGGGTTTGGCCCTAAGTATCTACTGTAGAAGTCTATCCTAACCTCTGTCAAAGGTCTCTCAGAAATGAATTTGATAAAAACCTACTTTAGGCTGCCAAACATGATGTTCAGACAAAGATAAATTCTTTTTTTCCCTAGCCTTTAAAGATACTTTTTTTATTCAGTGCCCTCTTTGAGCACCATGTTATGGAAAAATAATACTTATTTATAGAACATTTATCAACAGCAGTTAGAAAATGCAGATGATGTCCTTCAGTAAGTAGGTTTTAAACTATTTTTGGATTGCCAAAAATTGAAGTACACAGCTCCCTTTTTTTGTAACAGGTAGGCAGAAAACCCTAATCTGTTTGCAATTACAAATGTTATTTACAACATAGCAGTGGCTGCTGGATTTGAAGAGGTGTTTACCTATGTGGAACTAGAAAAATGGTATGCCTGAAATATAGTGCCTAAGGGAATTTACTGACCTTGGCCAGAAACTCTATCTAATACTAGAGGGTAAAATTGAGAAAGGTGGCACAGCAGCATGCTACCAGTGAAACGGGAGACAAACTAGTAATTCTGGCAGAAAAATAATTACACCAGGCATATTTTATGATGTTTATATTACTGCAGCCACCATTCCTTCCTACAATGTTATATACTGTAAGCTAAAATGTTTTTGTAGTGCGTGGACTAAAGTCATGGTTACTGGGAAAAATGAAATTTGTAGCTGGGAAAGTAAATTCTGTGTGCAGTGATATCCTGTATATTTGTTTAAATAACAAAAATTAATAAAGATATAGTGCCTTTGCTAGACTTTTCAGGTGTGGGATTATGGGATTTGGAAGAAAAGTAAAAAACAAAGAAATTTAATTGGTTAAAAGTACATGAAGCTTCATTGGTGAACATATGCATGCACAGTTTTGATCTAACAAGATTTTACTTAAACTCTACTCCACAAACTATTTGTATTGTCCTGATTAAAGACTAGATCTATATTTTCTATGCAGAAGAGGATCATGCTTTTAAACCCTCAGGTACATCGAGTAGTTAGGAGTCTACAGTATTGGATCAATTATGTGGAACATGTGAAATCACAATATCTTTCAACTGTGATGAGTTTGGCTGATTTTTCTCAATGGGATTTCTTCCATATAAAGACCAGAAGCTATGATGGCAAGAAGCCAGAAAATGTGCAGCTGGTAACTCAATCTCCAAGAAAAGAGAGAGAACAAGTGTTTTTTTTCTCTTTCAAATGACTGATAATAAGATCATTTAAATACTTGTATCTTTCTGCTTTGTATAAACGTTCTGTGATTTCCAATATGATGAAACTGAAATTATTCATATTTTTATTCCATAGTTTGTAAACTGAGGGTATCTGAGATAACTTTCTTCCTTTTCAAAACGTTGCAGCTTTGTATAAATGTTTGTTTTTGTCATTTCTATATCTCTTGACTTGTGTATTTGTTTGCATATCTTCTTCTAAGTTATGTTCTCTCTTTCTTGTTTTACATGTGCAAACTTCTGCACCATCTATATTAATTTATTTTATTTCACTAAAAGTTGAGTGATGTTGCTTACCTGAATAAGTTAATGATATATACTAATTATTCCATTGTATAATTGAAAACAGGACATTAGGTTAGCCCCTGATTCTAGACTAAAATAATGTAAATCTGGATCATTTGAAAATGCTCACATATTTTAATTTTTGCGTTTAGTTCATTCAAAATATAGGGCTATACCACTACCAGATTAGTCATTATCTTAAACTTCTATTCCCTCAGGAATCTGAAATAAATTTATTTTCTATGAATAAAGATCAAGTGAGGTAAAGCCTATCATAGTAGGGAAAAACATTTTCATTAATTTTGACACGTTAGAAGAGGTCCCTCTAGGAGGGATGTGTGTATGAGGAAATGAATAAATCTTGTACCATGGAAATAATTCATGAATAGTGGATCAGTAGCTAGTATTGACAGGCCACAGCGCATTAGTGGATAACACTAGAAGTACTTCAGTCAGTAACTCAATTCAATGTACATCATGTAGTGTAGAAGAGGGCAGGAGAAAATAAAGTACCTGCATGGATTAATATGGATAACATGGTTTTTTTCTGGTTGGTGTGGCAGGCTTGGAGTGTATTACCAGAGCAGAAGCTGATATTGTGTTGCTGGTGGATGGTTCATGGAGTATCGGGAGACCAAATTTTAAAACAGTCAGGAACTTCATTGCTCGTATTGTTGAAGTCTTTGATATTGGTCCTGACAAAGTGCAGATTGGTAAGTCTTGCAGATATAAAAGGGGTCTGGACACATAACTGTTCCATGACAATGTAGTAACCGAGTGATAATGGCTTTTTCAGCTCTTGCTCAGTATAGTGGAGACCCCAGAACAGAATGGCACCTAAATACTTACGGTTCCAAACAGAGTTTACTAGATGCGGTGGCCAACTTACCATACAAAGGAGGCAATACTCTAACAGGTACATTACATTCCCTTAGTTTTCCTTAAGCTATATTTAAAAATGTTCTAGTAATTGCCATAAATCATCTGGTCAGTATTATCAATGAGCTCAGCACTGTGCATCATAAAATATTCCCTGCCCAAAGATGCTTCCAGTCTAGTTTGGACATGACTAAAACTGTTCAGACGTACTATAATACGGAAGGTGATGGCACAAGCTTGAAGTGTTGGGAAAGTCTTGCTGAGGTTAGCATCCAAAGGCAAGGGTTCTCTGCAGAAGTGTGTTTTAAGGAGGGATTTGGTGGAGGAGAATTTGGGTGGATAAGGAATGTGATGGATGAAATAATTTGGCCTATGAAAAAAGAGGGGAAGGCAATTCAGTGCACAAGGGGCAGCATGAAGACAAGTGTGGGGATAAAAAGGGGTGGTGTGGTGGGGATTTTGGCAGGAGGGAAGGGTATAAAAGGGAGAGGAGGAAGAATGGGGAGCAGAGATATTGACAAGGGCAGAGGTGGTGCAGGACTTGGTTGGGGAGGATGAGAAGCTTGAATTTGATGTGGAAGATGATGGACAGCCCTTGAAAGGATGTAAAGAGGGGAGTTATGTGGTCAGTGATGGCTATGGTGAAATACATTTGTTTGCCAATAAGGTATATTTTTAATAGTGTACTGTGCTCACCAGTTGCCTCTTTATGTCACATTAGGAATGGCTTTGAGTTTCATCCTAAAAGACAATTTCAAACCAGAAGTCGGATTGAGGCCTAGAGCTCACAAAATCGGTGTTCTCATCACTGATGGCAAATCACAAGACGATATAGTGGCTCCTTCAAAGAGACTCAGGGATGAGGGAGTGGAACTTTATGCGATTGGTAAGTATTGTATGAAGAAATATTGAATGTAGAGATGAGTTTTAAAAGATCATAATAGGTCAATAGTAATGCACTTGAATCCATTGAATGCGATAGAAATGATGTGTTTCGGTGCGGGAGGCTTAGCAATATTACACTTCATTTAAGTCTTGTTTATGTGTCATGTATTTAAGGTATTAAAAATGCGGATGAAAATGAGTTGAAGCAGATTGCAACAGATCCAGATGATACCCATGTTTACAACGTTGCTGATTTCTCCTTCCTCGTTAATATTGTTGATGACTTAACGATTAATCTGTGTAATAGTGTAAAAGGCCCAGGTATGTCTTTCTTTTCAATCAAATTCATCCTCTCCCAGTTTATGTGCTTTAAAATTGGCCTAAAATTCCTTCATTGCTAACTGGGAACTGTCAAGGCAATCTGCTTTTTCAGCTACTGGCCTAAAGAAGCTGTGCAAGCCACCTGGGATAACAACCATGTTTTTCCTTCACCAGCATTACGCGGCTGTCTAAGCCTGCTTTATTCCCGGGGTCAGGCACATGGGAAAGATGTTGTTTGATGTGTCTCCCCTTATATGGGGAGGGGGCGGGGGAAGGTTCTTTCCTGGCTGACTGTTACTCAACCCAGGAAGAGTTTTAACAGGACTGCACTGTTGAAATGTGAAATCTGGCTGGCTTACAGCTCAGAAGCAAAGCTTAGCCTGGTAAAGAGCCCCTCAAGATTAGAGTTCTCCATATCAAATGTTAATGTTCAGGGTGGGGTAGGAAGGAGACGGAACTTGCATAGGTCTGTTAGGAAGGCTACTGCCCACAGAGCCACGTAATGATGTGGTGCTGGGCTATCATTGTCATTGCTGTTGTAAGGGCTCCCCCGGTGAAGTGAGGCTTCATTTCAGAAATACCACCAAAGAGCAGCAGTAAATGTTTTTTCAAAGCAGTTGAACTTGTGTATTATTCTGAGTTTCATTCCCATCACTGGTGAACTTCCTCATTAATGAGCATCTCCCTTTATTTGTTTCAATGCTATAGGTAGTTTGTCGCCTCCCTCCAATCTGGTGACTTCTGAGGTGACACCTCGTTCTTTCAGAGTGACATGGACTGCACCCGTTGACAGCGTTGATAGATACAGGGTTGAATACTACCCTGTTTCTGGAGGCCCACCTCAGCAGGTTAGTACCTGGAGTCTCTGTTCTGATTTTATCTATATGAACAGACTTTTGTATATTGAAGTTTCTCTCATCTAGATTCTGCCAAGACAGCATTGTACCAATTTAAGATTTGTGTTAATCTGAAAGAATGTTGGTTATTTGTGGAGTGACATGAGGTGGGAAAGGACTTCTGTCTCAAAGAGCATGGAGGCATCTTACAAAAGGGGTATATTCCTGGCCACAATAGCAAGTTACATTATTTTTGCTGAGTGTTTCAAAAACCTGACAGAAATGAGGTTCTTACTATAGATGATCTTGGATATTTTAAAATTATGAAACTTGGAGTTTAATATACCTTAGAAAATACTTGTCTATGTTTCCTAGTAATGCCCACTGGTTCATATGTCCACAATCAGATGTTCCTTTAATCAAGTCCGTTCATGAAAACTCTCTGACCATATCATCAACTAGGAGTAGTGGCCCTTTAGTACACCTTATTCTGGGTCATGGTTAAAGCAAAAGGTATGGTGGGCTCTACAGATTGTGAGATAGTATTTAGGTTAGTGTCAGAGGGTGGCATCTTGGAGCAAGACTGTTAAATCCATACTCAGATCTGACTCAGGCTTTACTCGGCCAAAACTAGCACTTTCTTCAGGATTTGTTCTTTGGTTAGGGCAAGTGCAGCCGTTCTGGCACATATTGACTTTATACCTTGCTTGTCCAATGGCATTTTATTCTGAAGACATTTTGCTTCTTTTTGGTTGATTCTTGTTGCTAATGTCACTGGGTACAGTACATGTGCTCTACAGGTCTCGATTTTCTGTGGTGCCATACTGTCTAAATTCTATGTCCAAAAACAGGGAAGAAGAATTTGAATATTAAATTTCCAAGCATGTTCCCCATTCAACCGAATAATGTGTAGCACAGGGGTTCTCAAACTGGGGGTTGGGACCCTCAGAGGGTCACAAGGTTATTACATGGAGGGGTCACGAGCTGTCAGCCTCCACCCCAAACCCCGCTTTGCCTCCAGCATTTATAATGGTGTTAAATATGTAAAAAAGTGTTTTTAATGTATAAGGGGGAGGGTCACACTCAGAGGCTTATTGTCTGAAAGGGGTCACCATTACAAAAGTTTGAGAGCCATTGGTGTAGCATAAATGCCAACTATGATAGTAGGGAGTCATTTAAATCTAATTGTACACTGTTACACATGTGTAACCTTATTGAAAACATATGTCTGCCTAAATCCCTACAACTTGCTTTTTCAAACATAATGGGGGCAGAATACTGAAAAGCTAAACATGCAGAAGACTAAGGGATGAATTTATTTATAGTGCAACTCCACTGATGCAAGAGTAATATGCAGCAGGACTGAAGATGACTTTGGTAAATTAAATTAACATTGCTTTTGTTTTTATGTAGTTTTATGTAAATAGAGCGGAAACTACTACAGTTCTGAGAAACCTGAAACCTGAAACAGAATATGTTGTTAAAGTGTTCTCTGTGGTAGAAGATGAAAGCAGTGAACCTCTAAGTGGCACAGAAACAACTGGTAAGTTAGAATTCCAGTGTGAACAATGTGTTTAACAAGTTGCTGTGACACCAATGATAGTCCTTCAGTAGAACACTTATTATTGCAATAATTCTTGACAACATAAAATGGTAGTTTGGTCCTTGAGTTGCCCATATAACCATTCCTGGAAAGTTGTGGCCATAAGAGACAGCTGCAGGGTGGAAATTGTCTGCCCTGACTCTGGCTTCCTTCCAAACTCATAAAGACACTGCTCTACTAGTCCTCTTTGGCCAGAGCCCTGGAGAAACATTCCAGTAAACGATTTATAATCTCAGGGAATATGGTCCAGAAATTGTCAAATACATGCCTTCATTCCATCTGTGCACCTCTATATTACACAGATCATTCTTGCTACAGGCAGCCAAAATGTTGTCTCAAATTGACTCTGATTTTAGAGCATTAATATGTGCCTGGTTCAGAGCAATTACATCAGTTTTGTGCGTATGGGCATAGATTGGCTCATGTTTCCATTATCAGCTGTTCAAATGATTGATAATATGTATGTTGTTACTGAATGCAAGATAGAGTGACATCCTGAGCCTGTCAACATGTTGATCATTAGCAATTCACTTCTGTCATATGTGATTGCTCTACATTAGGCAGGTTATAAATTCCAAATTAATTTATTCACATTAGTGCTTTAAAATTTGAGGTGCTTTTTTACTGTTTATGTAGTTTTTTACAGAGTAAGAAAACTGTATAACAGAGTAAAGAAAATAGATACAAAAATGTTCCCTTTATATGTACATATCCAGAAGCCAGTTACATTTGGGTTTGATAATCAACATTTAATATTAATTGAGGTAGAACTTTAGAATATTCAAGAATCTTAATATACACTTCAAAATGCAGCTTTGTCCTTTTGGAACAGAATGTTAAAATTTTGAAAATTAGTGTTATAACAGAAAATCCCTGGAAACATTAAAAAAGATATGACTGTTACTAATTCTTTAAGTTAATCACCACTTACAACAACAAAATCTATGGGTTCCTTATTTCACTAACCCTATACCTCCTTATTCCCAAGTGACCTATTCTCTGTAGTACTGCTGGATGGTGTATAATGCTAAAAGGCCGTGGAGTAGGCAGAAAAGTAATAAATAAAGTGATTGAATAAAATGAATAATTTCATATTTTCACAGTGCCAATCCCTACAGTCAGAAACCTGAATGCTTATGACATTGGCTCGACTTCCATGAGAGTGAGATGGGAACCTCTCAGGGGAGCTACTGGTTATCGGTTATTGTATGAACCTCTCAATGCCACAATACCAGCTGTAGAAAAAGAGGTGTGGAAAGTTACCTTTACTTCTCTGTAACTTGTCTCTCCCCTCCGGGTCCCCACAAAAAGCTGTTAATTTTCAAGGGTATCCCATAATAGTGAGAAATGTCTGGCAGGTATTTATGAAGAGCAGCACATTTACTGGAGTATTATATACAATGACATCAGTCAGGAAGTTGTAAATGTAGTGTAAATCTTGGAAACAAAGTTTTCTCTTTTAATTAAACCATTGTTTGCTTTTTCTTTCTGCTTTCTTTTATTTTTCAACACCTTGCATCTTTCTTTCACGTACAGATGCAAGTTGGGTCATCAGTAAATGATGTTCAGCTGGTAGACCTCATCCCCAATACTGCCTACACTTTAACTATTCATGCAGAGTTCGGCGATCTCAGCGGTGACCCACTCACCACTCAGGAAGTGACATGTAAGGGCTTCTTGAATTCTTGCTTTGTTTTATGTTGTATCAGTAATATATAACTTACATTATATTTTAGGAGCGATGGGTGGGTGGGAGGAGCGGGGCATTTATTTTGTCACTTTCTGTAGTTTTTTTTCTCTAAGTATGGATTTTTCATCGTTGCAAATGTTCTGAAGGGTCATAAAGCCACTTTAACTGAAAATGAACTAAATAAAAAAAAAAAACAATATGGCTTCCCGTATTGAGCTCATGAGAGCTTGATAAAGGAAGGGCAATTTGGCTAACAACTTGCAAACAGCAGATTACAGTGGATTTATTTTATTGTGAGCCTACTTATACCTCTTTTCAAAAAGATTTAGTATTTTAACAATTAAAGTGGAAGATGGCTAAAGGTAAAGGAAAAGTTGGACTATCTCACATTACCTGTAGCTACTAAGGGCTAAATTCTGCTTGATTTACTCACATCATTGAGTTCAGTGGGACTGTTCACCTAAATATAGTAACTAGGATTTGGGTGCCAAAAGGCTTATTTAAAAGCAATAAACACATTTGAAATGGTATTTATTTAAAAAGGCGTTACCTGTATTTTCTAATTAAACCAACCTCCTTTAAATGGCATTGAAATTATGTTTATAAGAAGGAGCTCTAGCCCTTTTCCAGCCAATTGAGTAATTTTGAAATCGCCAACATGAGCAGAGTACAGTTCTTCAACTATTGTGGTGGCTGGATAATTTGTTGAAATGACTCATCAAGTGGCCAAAACAGGGATTCCCTTTGTTACGTTTTTGGCTTTTTTTTTTTTTTTTAACAAAAAAAGATGCAAGAAGAGTTTCCTTTCCACTTTGAGAATAGTAGTTGTATATTATTATTCCTATTTTACAGTACCTTTAGCTGGAGCCAAAAGCTTGAGGGTTAGAGACATTACTCACAGCAGCATGAATGTCATTTGGGATCCTGCCCCAGGAAAAGTCCGCAAATACCTATTGAGATACAAAACAACTTTGGGAGACGAACCAAAAGAGGTAGGTGGAAAGCATTTTAGCAACTAACTGAAGATTGTTTTACTGTAAGAAGCTTAAATATAATATTAGAAACAGGTAGTAAAAACAGAGAACATCAGCTGTTGGCAGCTGCAATATCATTAAAAGGGTACTGACATCTTGGGAGCTTTACAAACTTGGGTTGGAATTCTCCCCCTGATCCCCTTGATTCTACATAGGGACTGGAAAAGCTCCTTAGCTGGCCAAAGGAAAATTCCTGTGCAGCAAGCACTGGACACTCTGCGTGGCTCTGCTGCCCAGAGACAGCCAAAGATGGGCCGAGGTAACTTAACCAATCCAGGCTTTCTAAGTGTGGCTACACAACCCTTGGAACACCTCAAAGTCAGGAGGGCACGAAGGTGGCTTCAAGCCATTTTAGCCCCTGTGGCCCTGGACTGCAGCTGCATATGCTGCTCTTCCAGGAGGCACAGCACACAATTGCACCCCTAGAGCCGTTTGTGCTGAGTGATATACAGGTTGTGCATATTTGTACTGAGGGATCATAACTCAGTGTAATGACTTAGCTGTTCCTGGAAATCTGACAATAAAGTACGTTGTCAAAAGGGCCGAGGTTCTTTTTGCAGGTGCAATTTGCGTCTGCATTTTTGTACATGGATAATCATAGAATCGTAGGACTGGAAGGAACCTCGAGAGGTCTTCTAGTCCAGTCCCCTGCACTCAAGGAAGGACTAAGTGTTATCTAGACCATGCCTGACAAGTGTTTGTCTAGGCTGCTCTTAGAAATCCCCAATGATGGAGATTCTACAGCCTCCCTATGCAATTTATTCCAATGTTTAACCACCCCGACAGTTAGGAAGCTTTTCCTAATGAGCAACCTAAACCGCCCTTGCTGCAATTTAATCCCATTGCTTCTTCTCCTATTCTCAGAGGTTTAAGACAACAATATTCCTCCCTCCTCTTTCTAACCACCTTTTATGTATTGAAAATGCATATCATGACCCTTCTCAGTCTTTTCTTCTCCAGTCTAAACAAACCCAATTTTTTCAATCTTCCGCCACAGGTCATGTTTTCTAGACCTTTAATCATTTTTGTTGCTCTTCTCTAGACTTTCTCCAATTTGTCCACATTTTTCCTGAAATGTGGTACCCAGAACTGGACACAGTACTCCAGTTGAGGCCTAATCAGCACAAAGTAGAGTGGAAGAATTACTTCTTGTGTCTTGCTTACAGCACTCCTGCTAATATATCCCAGAATGACGTATGCTTTTTTTGCCACAGTGTTACACTGTTGACTCATATTTAGCTTGTGATCCACTATGACCCCTCAGGTCCCTTTCTGCAGTACTCCTTCCTAGGCACATTTTGTATGTGTGCAACTGATTGTTCCCTCCTAAGTGGAGTACTTTGCATTTGTCCTTATTGAATTTCATCCTATTTATTTCAGACCATTTCTTCAGTTGGTCCAGATCATTTTTAATTTTAAATCTATCCTCCAAAGCACTTGCAACCCCTCCTTGCTTGGTATCATCCACAAACTTTATAAGTGTACTCTCTCTATGCCATTATCTAAATCATTGATGAAGGTATTGATCAGAACCAGACTCAGAACTGATCCCTGCAGGACCTCTCTTGATATGCCCTTCCAGCTTGACTGTGAACCACTGATAACTACTTTCCCACCAATTATGCACCCACCTTATAGTAGCTATATATAGGTTGTATTTCCCTAGTTTTTTTATGAGGTCATGTGAAACAGTATGAAAAGCCTTACTAAAGTCAAGATATACCACATCTACTGCTTCCCCCCATTCACAAGCTTGTTATCCTGTCAAAGAAAGCTATTGGTTTGACATGATTTGTTCTTGACAAATCCATGCTCACTTTTACTTATCTTATTATCTTCCAGGTGTTTGCAAAGTAATTGCTTAATTATTTGCTCCATTATCTTTCTGGGTACTGAAGTTAAGCTGACTGATCTGTAATTCCCTGGGCTGTCCTTATTCCACTTTTTATAGATTGTCACTATATTTGCCCTTTTCCAGTCCTCTGGAATCTCTCCTGTCTTCCATGACTTTTGAAGATAATTGCTAATGGCTTAGATATTGCCTCTGTCAGCTCCTTGAGAATTCTATGATGTATTTCATCAGGCCCTGGTGACCTGAAGTTAACTCTAGGTGCCAGTTACAGTACTTGGTGCAAAACAAGTCGTTTGAGCAGCTACAGTCAGGTAGTCAGAGGTATGAGTACCCAGATTTGTACCCACAGTTCAAGTGCAGGTGCAACAATGTAGGTACAAATTGCACCCCGAAAAGGAGTGCAAAATTATCCCAGAATATCTTGGTCTTTTTTGTTGTAGCAATGACTACAATATATTAATGTGCATGTATAGGGACAGAAACTTAACTGTGTGTCAATTTACAATTCTGCTGCCTTTATTTTTGTTTCTAGGTGGAAGTTGATAAATCAAAAACGAGCACAGTCCTTTCTAGTCTTCTCTCACAAACTCCGTATGATATACAACTCGTTGCAGTATATGATGAAGGAGAATCTATCCCAGTAGCTGCTAAAGCTACCACTTGTAAGTTGTGGGAATATTTAATTTAACTCTGCTATTAAATATGTTTTCTTAGATTCTGTTTAAGCAAAATGTGCTGCATTTTATTGTAGAATTTAGGCAGCAATATCATGTAATCCATTTCTTAAACCTTCACTTTGAGAATTCTAAATTCTTCTTATTAAGTAAAATGCTTAGAGGGCAGAATTCTGCTCTCTGGGACCTATGCAACTTCTGAAGCTGTCTAGTGGATAAGGCATAGCATTAGGAATCAGGACATGTGGGTTCTGTTCCCAGTTGTGTCATTGATAAACTGTGTGGCCTCGCATAAGCCACTGTTTGTCTCAGTTTCCTCATCTGTAAAATGGGAATAGCCCTCTGCCCTTTTATAAAATACTCAGATCCTACACAAGGAAAAGAAGGCTGATACTGAAAAGTTTTTGAACCTAGCAGATTTTTTGTCAGTGATAGAAAAAACAGCTCATCAAGGAAAGTGTTCAGCCACAAGATATTGGGTTCAGTGCAGGAATTCTTGGGTGAAGTTCTAAGGATTATTTATGCAGGAGGTCAGACTAGATGGTCTAATTATACCTTCTGGGAAATCTATGTACCAGAACTTCAGCTGCTATGAATCGGTGTAGTTCTACTGAAGTCAATGGAGCTGTGCCAGTTTATATTAGCTGAGGACCTGGCCGTATGAAAGACAAATTGCTCTGTATAAGCGCTGAGTAACACTACAATTTACTATTAAAGTCATTGGAAATGTGTCTGGGAGCATACTCTGTTGCATAGAAAGTTGTTTATTAATGGAGCTTTGTGATTGTGATTATTCTTAGTTTATAGGCTGTATCTTTTGTTTGTTTGTTTTGAGAAGTATTTTTCCTTCTTCATAATAGTGCCTGTACCAGCACCAGTCAATCTCAGACTCACAGAAGTAACAAAGCAAAGTTTCAGAGGCACTTGGGACCATGGAGCTCCAGATGTGGCTCTCTATAGAATCACCTGGGGACCCTATGGTGGAACAGAAAAGCAGGAGGTAGGAATGAATAGTCAACATGCAGTTTTCTTTAGGACACTCTCAGAGCACTATTTTTTATCTGAAATTAAATTTGTGAATGGCCTCAATCTTGGAAACCCTTCGGTGGGAATTGTATGTGGAGAGGTTTTCAGGATCTGATCCAATATTTGCAGCCAACTAAAATGTCACAATGTGAAGAAAAATGCTCTGTTATCTCCTTTCTTTCCTCCCACGACCAGACCATCCTAAATGGCGATGAAAATACTCTGGTTTTCGAAAATCTGAACCCAGACACCCTATATGATGTCTCAGTTACTGCCATCTATCCTGATGAATCCGAAAGTGATGACTTGATTGGCAGTGAGCGGACATGTAAGTAATCAATTCCCTAAAAGGGATAATGTGTATTATTAATTATTATTATTATTATTAGGGCTGCCAAGTGATTAAAAATTTTATTGTGATTAATCACACGATTAATCGTACTGTTAAACAATAATAGAATGCACTTATTTAAATCTTTTTGGATGTTTTGTAGATTTTCAAATATATAGATTTCAATTACAACACAGAATACAAAGTGTACAGTGCTCTTTATACTTATTTTTATTACAAGTATTTGAACTGTAAAAAACAAAAGAAATAGTATTTTTCAATTCACCTAATACAAGTACTGTAGTGCAATCTCTTTATCATGAAAGTTGAACTTGCAAATGTAGAATTACATACAAAAAACTGCATTCAAAAATAAAAATGTAAAATTTTAGAGCCTACAAGTCCACTCAGTCTTACTTCTTGTTCAGTCAATCGCTCAGACAAACAAGTTTGTTTACATTTTCAGGAGATAATGCTGCCCACTTCTTGTTTAAACTGAGAACAGGCATTTGCATGGCACTGTTGTAGCCAGTGTCGCAAGATATTTACCTGCCAGATATGCTAAAGATTCATATGTTCCTTCGTGCTTCAACCACCATTCCAGGTGACACACATTGTTGCTGATGATGGGTTCTATTCGATAACAATCCAAAGCACTGCAGACCAACGCATGTTATTTTCATTATCTGAGTCAGATGCCGTTAGCAGAAGGTTGATTTTCTTTTTTGGTGGTTCAGGTTCTGTAGTTTTCACATTGGAGTGTTGCTCTTTTAAGATTTCTGAAAGCATGCTCCACACCTCCTCCCTCTCAGATTTTGTTAGGCAGTTCAGATTTTTAAACCTAGGGTTGAATGCTGTAACTATCTTTACAAATCTCACACTGGTACCTTCTCTGCATTTTGTCAAATCTATGGTGAAAGTGTTCTTAAAATTAACATGTGCTGGGTCATCATCCAAGACTGCTATAACATGAAATATATGGCAGAATGTGGGTAAAACAGAGGAAGGGACATACAATTCTCCCCCAAGGAGTTCAGTCACAAATTTAATTAATGCATGTCCCCTGCAATGGTGGCCGAAGCATGAAGGGGCATATGAATGTTTAGCATATCTGGCACGTAAATACCTTGCAATGCTGCTACAAAAGTGCCATACAAATGCCTGCTCTCACTTTCTGGTGACATTGTAAATAAGAAGAGGACAGCATTATCTCCTGTAAATGTAAACAAACTTGTCTGTCTTAGCGATTGGCTGAACAAGAAGTAGGACTGAGTGGACTTGTAGGCTCTGAAGTTTTACATTGTTTTGTTTTTGAGTGCAGTTATGTAACAAAAAAAAATTCTACATTTGTAAGATGCACTTGCAGAATGAAGAGATTGCACTACAGTAATTGTATGAGGTGAACTGAAAAATATTATTTCTTTTATCATTTTTACAGTGCAAATATTTATAATAAAAATAATATACACTTTGATTTCAATTACAACACAGAATACAATATATATGAAAATGTAGAAAAACATCCAAAATATTTAATACATTTCAATTGGTATTCTATTGTTTAACAGTGTGATTAAAACTGTGATTAGTTTTTTTAATTGTGATTAATTTTTTTGAGTTAATCGTGTGAGTTAACTGCCTAATTATTATTATTATTATTATTATTATTAGCTATTAAATTAGAATTAAAGGCATATATGCAATACTTCTCAAAAATTCTTGTGCTTTTTCCTAGTACCTGCAATACGTCCAACAACACAAGGTAAGAACCTGAATTCTCAGGTTTCATGTTATTTAAAGAAGTCATAATTCCCATTTAAAACTGAATAGTGTATTTACGATGATCTCAGCTTATTAATAAATATAATTTTGTATTTGGAATGATACTAAACATATGGTTAACACATGCTTTATTATTTTACTAACATTCCAGTTAAATTCTCTTCTTTGTTGTATTCTGAAAACTTTGGGCCAAATTCTTCACATGCCTGGCTCAGTGAAGCCAGTGGCATCCTGGCACACATCTGAGTACAGAATCTGACCCTTTGTTTGAACTGTGTGCTTAACCTGTGCTTCAATAACTTCAGCACCAAAGAGCGGCCCACGAAACCTTCAGGTGTACAATGCGACTTCCAATAGCCTGACTGTAAAGTGGGATCCAGCCAGTGGCCGAGTGCAGAGATACAGGATCACTTACCAGCGTACAACTGGGGATGGCGCTGAACAATCGGTAACTAATTTTTAAGCACTATAATTATTAGACCATGAAAAACAAATTTGATCATGTAGTTCTTAAGATTAGTGTGTGAGAACAATTAAGTTTCAAATCAGAGCAGTGCAGATATTAATCAGGGGCATTTTTAGATGAAAATTTATGGTCAAAATAAATATGGTATTTATGTATTAAATATAAATTTCCAAACTAATATGTTCTCTATGGGGAAAAAAGTGGCCATGTGGAAAATCAATTTTCTTGAGATGGTCTTGCATCCCATTATCTGTACAGATCAGATAATAAAGTAAAACTAGCTATATTTCTACCTTAAATATGTACAAATCAAATAAAAATATCAAAACATAAGTCCTAGAGAACTGTGATTCACAAACGTCTTCCAGTCCAGGGCTTGTCTGAGATTTTCACTGTGTGGTTCACATGCTAATAGAGGGACTGTGTCATGATGACTAATTCAAGATAGTGTGGACCACCGGCTGTTCCAGTAGTGAATGCGTAACAGCTCTATGGAACTACAGCAACTGCTTAGGAGAGAAAGTAATATTAGGAAAACATTGAAGGTCGTTTAGCTTCTTTTAATGTGATTCAGGTGCTGTAAACAAGGAGGACAGTCAGCACCATGTGACCAGCTTCTCACAGACCACCAGCTAGTGCTCTGTACACCACTGGTCGTCCATACAGCACAGTTTGGCAACCACTGATCCAGCCCCTCCGCTTGTCACCCAGTTTACCTGAAATGTATGCTACTAATAACAAAACCAAATCCTATTGATTAATAACATGGCCAGTTGATTGTCTACCCTTTTGGTTCATTATGAAAAATGTTCAAAATAACCAGACTTAGCCAGTTCTATTGCTAAAAATCAGTAACAGTACAGGAAAGAGTTATTAGGTTACCAATCCTTTTAGGAAGCTGTTTTTTGCATTGTGTCTGTTCACAGTATGGTATTTACTTTAGATTTGGCTGGATGTTTTCACATTCAAGTTTACTTTTCTATGAACAGCATATATTTGAATTGAAATGTGAAATATGTGATTCTTCAAAAATCCAAACCCATGTCAATAAGCAGCAACGTATGTTAGAAAGGCCTAGAAATATCTGTGAGGAATTAACAAAAAGGGAGTGTGTTTTCAACAGTCAGTGCAGTGAAAGTGAAAAGTCAGTAAACAAGAGAGAACAGTGATAAGGTCAATTAAACAGGGAATGAGTTGCCAAGAGGGGCTGTGATCTGTAACTGATGGTTTTCAAGTGAGACAGGGAAAGAAGAGGCATTCTGTAGAAATCTATGAATACTCTGTCTTCCAGTGATACAGGGGATGGACTAGATCAATTATTCTCACCCACCTAGGGAGCAGATCTGTAGTGGACTGGGAGAAGAAATAATCCATGAGGAGACTTCCTCCTAGAGAGTGTTCCTCAGAACAAAAATGTTGAGAACCATTGGACTAGTGATCACCCAGGTGGCCATTTCCAAGCCTCACATTTATATTATATAATACATTATATATATTTTTTGGATTCATGGTATATTGATCAACAAAATCAATATTTGCTAATCATTACCAGCCATATGATGGTAATTTATTGACTACCTTTTTGGTGTAGGTATTTTATTAAACTGCTGGTACTACTGGATTATATCAGTACCTCATCGAAAACTTTCAAAGCCAAATTTTCAAAAAGGGGCTGTAGGTTGCTTTGAGAGACTGGTCGGGCGCCCAACAGCTCCATGACCAGGGAAGAGAAAGGTGGCTTAAAGCCACACCCCAGGATCTGGGCAAATACTAGTGACTTTGGACCAGATTTGTAAAGGTATTTAGGCACCTAAAGAGGGTATTTTCAAAAGCACCTGGCTGCCTTACTTCCAACAGGAGTTAGGCAGGCACTTAGGAACCTACCTAATCACCTTTAAAACTCTGGCCCTTAGTAACTGTATACAGATAACAAGGATTTAAACCCATTTATTTGAGTTTCTTGTTTTGTTAGCATATGCTAAAGGTTGTTCTGCTAAAGACTGTAGATTACTCTGAAATTTAGAATATGTCAGTGGATGGGCACTAGGTTAAAAACATCTGGACTCCAGTAAAATGTCCAGATGTCTAAATGCTTACTCATTTTGGGAGTTCTCCATTTTCAACAGATTCTAATTGCTGTGGCATAAACATCTGAATTCAGTAGACTGTTAAAATGTACAAATTGTATAAGAAGATTGTTAGGCTACTTTGAGCGATGTATAAAAACACCGATTTCACATAATGAAAGAAAATTGAGCCTGCTAGAGTGGTGCCATTCTCACATCACTATAAATCTTTACTTATGTGATCTGATAAGGGCTGAAGTCACATGGTTAACTGTCTAAGTATAATTGAAGTAGAAGATTTATTGTACTTTTTGGATTAAAGCAAAAATGTTTAGGACATTTCTAGAATCAACATGCAACGAAATGTGTGAAAGTGAGGCTAGAATTCCATGATTTTAATATTATACAACTATTTATGTTTTAGAGCTCTACAAAGTGTTATAATCATTTATTGAAATACACCTGAGCAATGGCCATGATATGCCTGCTCCAAAGCTCTTCGAAAATTAATGGAAAGATTCCCATTGATTTTGATGGGCTATGGATCAGGACCCGTCTGGGAAGAAATTCCTTTACATTGCCGCTAAAAAGATTGAAGGTCTATATTTAATTGTTATATATAGATTTGGAAATCTTTTAACAAATGCTGTCTTTGTATTACTGTAGTCTTTTAAAACCAGCCTTAATGAATATGCCACACTGAACTGAATATAATTACTGTTTAATTTATTAGTGAGCTTTCTGATCATGACAGGAGCAATGCCCCATGTAGTCTATACAGGATTCTGTTGTGTGTATCGAATACTTACATTTTTTACTAGAGCAGTAAGACTTAGTAAATAAGTGATTTTAATGGTTCATTTTTGTTTTACTCCAGACCATGGTAGGAGGGAGGCAGAACAGTGTCGTACTACAGAAGCTGCAACCCGACACGCCATACACTATTACTGTATCGTCTATGTATGTGGATGGGGAAGGAGGACGGATGACAGGCAGGGGCAAGACCAGTAAGTAAAAGAACTGTCTGTGGTGTCTCCATTAGCAAATGGCTGTGAAACCATTTATACCTTGCGCTGGAGATCAGCAGATCGATTAGTTTTGCGGGAGGGGGTGAGGGGGTAGGTCTCATAGTGTGGACCTTCTGGAGTATAATCCACCTCATTTTGTCCCTACCCCACAACTTGAAAACATCAGAAATCTTTTCCCCTCCCTTCATAGTACGTGTGCTTCATTCTCTGTGTTAATTGTAGTGCATTTGCCTGAGAGGGAGTGTGATTTCAGCAGTCTGACAGGGCTTTCAATGTATTTCAGAGCCACTCAACACAGTAAAGAACCTCCGGGTGTATGATCCAACCACCAGCACGCTGAGTGTACGATGGGATCATGCTGAAGGAAGTCCTCGCCAGTATAAAGTATATTATGTGCCAACAACAGGTGGTGCAGAGGAAATGGTAATCATTCTTGTGGGTCTTATTAGTTGTCCCAGATAAGTTGCAGTATAACCCCCTGAACAAAAATTGACAATGATGAGTGCCTCACCCCAATACAAGGATATATATAGACCTTGTGCAAATTCTGTTCTCTGCTACACTGGTATAAATTCAGAGTAGTTCCATGGAAGTCAGTGAGCTCATGACTTAATACCACTTTTTAAATGTAATATATTAAGAAGCAAATCTTCAGCGATTAGATGTTAGCACATGGGAGCAACTGTATTCCACAGCAACTCCTGCACTCCTCCTTCTGAAGGCAAAATATATGGGCATGAATGTTGTCATAAGGGGATGGGCTAGTGGATAACGACTTAGGAGATCTCATTTCTGTTCCCATCTTTGCCACCGATAGTATGACATTATTCAAGTAACTTTGGGTAACATTTTCAAAAACACCTCAGTGATTTAGGTGCCTACATCACACCTTGTAAAAGGAAATTAGGAGCCTAATCACTTTTGAAAATCTTACCATTCACCTCTTTGTACCTCAGTTTTCCCACCAGTAAAATAATGATAGTGCCACTTATCTGTCTTTCAGAGAGCACTGATCTATTGATGAGAAGCTCTATATAAGTGCTAAGTGGTATTACTGTATTAACCTGAGATGTTTGTTACTACCTGCCTTTACAAGTATGTAATGTTACTTATTTATGTGATATTATTAGTACTGAACTCTAAAAATAACTGAGTTGAGATATAGCGCTATGAGCCAAATCCTTGTCTTAAACCAATCCTTGCGGGTTTTGGAGTTGATACCAGTGGGATCTGGTCCTAAGTCCACCATTAGTCCAGGTCAGTTCCAAGGGAATGTGTAGCATAGCAAATAACAATCACTGCTGGGAATGGAATATAAATCTTAAATACAGAGTTTTATCAGGCCTGTGGAACAAACTCCTTCAGGAACTAAGGACTATCACAAACCTCACCCCCTTCCACTCCTAAGTTCAAGGCACACTTCTTTGACCTACTTCCTCTAACAGAAACACACACAGCAGCGGGTGCACACTTAAAAATAATAAACAGTCAACAGCACAAAACCCCTGCTACCACAGCAAAACACTCCACTGCACCCACATTTCCCTGCCTGGAGAGAGAATGAGAGAGAGAACAAATTAGATGTGACAGATGTTAGCTACGTTACTCAATGCACTGGTGGAAGGTGCTCAGATAGTACAATGATGAGGGAAGTATAAAAACCTGTGTAGAATAGAATAAATAGAATGAAAGTAATTCTGAAGGAGTAATAAACATTAAATTAAAAGTTAAATTAAATAATAACTTTCCCTTTAACTATTTGACTTTTAAATTGACAAAGCACTATTAGTCCTTTGCATTGGTTTTGCCTAAGATACTCTCCTCTACCCAGAAAACTGCTATTTTGCTTCAGAGTTCCAGTATCCATATAAATAGCTTTTCATAAGGAGAAGAAAGTTTCTTCAGCTGGCATCTTGTATTTCCAGCCATCACTCATAATTTGTGTGTAAATTGGGTGGAATATGGACATTTATCTTTACATTATCCAGCCAAATGTTTCTTTCTTTGGCTGAGTTTCAGTTTCAAGTTTCTCCTGTGTTCCAATTTTGGAAAAGATAGTGTCACTTCCTTTTTAACAGATGACCCTAGGAAGCACACAGAGGTCCTTGACATCAGAAGCAGGCTTCTAAACCAACGTGCAGTTGCAGTCTGTCATGTTAAGTTGCACAGATGTGGCTGTAGCTATGCCTTTAAGTAAAAAGAAAATGTGCTTTTGAATATAATTTGTAATAATTACTAGGTCAGATACCTTGAGCTGATATAAATCAGAGTAGCCCCACTGACTTCATTTGTAGATTCCTTTTTGGGATCATTAAGAAAATGTAAAATAGTTTAAACTGACATCTGCAGTAACAGTCGGACTTGAAATGCTCAATTGTTTCATCCTTTATTTAAATACCTCACCACTTTTTTTAAACCAACAGACAACAGTACCAGGGAACACAAATTATATCATCCTGAGATCTCTCCAGCCTGACACACCTTACAAAATAACTGTGGTTCCAGCTTACCCGGAAGGGGATGGTGGACGTGTATCTGACATTGGGAGAACTTGTAAGTGAAGTGGTCTTATTCATAACATCTTAGGATTTATATATAAATAATTCAAAATTATAGATGTTGTATAGTCCTAATTTACTTTACATTTCCTCTGCAAATTTCCTGATCCTGAGTTAATTGTAGGGCAGGTACATAAGAATGATGTTCACGTGTATCATTGATCATGATATGAGTGTATCATGATTCACTTTCACAACGTACTCAATCTTCATTGCTTTCTGTAAGGAAGGCTTTCAGTCTGCTTTTGCTGACAGGAAGCATGTTCCAATGATTAGGATGTTAGCCTGTGACTTGGGACACATGAGTTCAATTCCCTGCTTCATCACTGACTTTCTGTATGCCCTTGGGTAATTCACTAGTCTACCTGTACCTCTGCTTTCCATCTATAAAAATGGAGACCAGAGCACTTGCATACCTGATATGGGTGTTTGTGAGGATAAACACATTAGACTGTGAGATGCTCAGATACTGTGGTAATGAAGGCCATATAAGTACCTTAGACAGATGAACTGTTATCTTAGCACCTTTTTGTGCTACTATGTGTGTCCGGACAGAACAGAGTTATTCTTGTGTACTCATCTCTGTAACACTTATTTAAAATATCCTTGGCTTAGTGGTGAGAGGAGCGGCAAGAAACATACAAGTTTACAACCCTACACCGAACACCCTGAATGTCCGATGGGAACCTGCACCGGGTCCAGTACAACAGTATAGAGTTGTCTACGCTCCGCTGGTTGGCCCAAGGCCATCAGAGTCTGTAAGTTATTCAGCCTCCTGAGTATTCCTCAGAGAAGCTCTGAGGATGTCACCTCCAATGATCACTGACTTGTAGTAACAAAACAGTTGTAACCAGGGGTGCGAGCAGAATTCTCCTAAGCAGAAGGCCCAGAACTCTCCCTTCCCTGCTCTGCACCATACTCTTTGCCCCACATTCTTCCCCTGCACCCAACCCCACACAGTATCCATACCTCCGCTGCCCCTGCTCCCAGCCCTGAGTTCTCATTCGCTGTTGCTGCACCCAGATCCATGTTCCCCATCTAGCACCCTACTCTACACGCACTCCCCTCCCGTTGTACCCCATCTAGCCCCATGCTCTTCCCCCACAGAACCAGCTCCAAGCTTTCCCCCCACACCTAGCCCCATGGTCTCCTCTCCCCTCACTCAGCCCTGAGCTATTACCCAGAGGGGTGGTCAGGCTGAAGAGCATCATCCCCACCAGAGGCCAGGCAGTTCTGGGACCACTAGACCCCATCTTCCTGCTGCATCTCTGCTTCTCCAAGAAACACCAAAAGCCTGGATTCAATCCTCCCACCCTCTTGGAGATTCCTGGTGCCGTCTACTTCACTTTCCCCTGGGGCTGGGGGTGCCCAGTGCCCCCGTTCCCCCCTCATTGTGCCATGGATTGTAATCTATCTGCATGCGGCATCTCTGCTGAAAACCCCATTTCCATATGAATTTAATGTGCTGTATGTAATCGCACCATTCAGTGGAGTAAAAGAATAAAAGCCCCACCCATTTTAAATTTGCTATTGAGAATCCTTTATTGTATTGCCAACAAAAGGAAATTAAATTGGAATATTGATTTTTAAACATAAGAAATACAAAGCAAAGACTATTTATGTGTATGTGGGAATGGCTTCAGGGCTCTCTTGGGATATAAAATTAGGACTTTATATATGCATTGATTTGGATAAGAAGTTTTAGGGGTACCTGAGCCCTTGTATGTGTAGACTGTCACCCACACTCTACAGATACAAATATGTGCACTATGAACAGTTCAACGTCTGTGTGAACCTGTCAGAATTTGTAATGTATTGTTGGCATCTGTCAAGTGTGAGTACTTATAACTGCGCAAACGTGTGAGACCTAATAGAGGCCCTTTTGAAAATGTATCCTTAGCATATGTCACTAAACCACAATGGAGCAATATTTTGCTCTGGATTTCTGCATGTCTCTATCTTTACCAGTCACAACTTTTTCATGAACATTTCATGTTCAAAATACGTACAATAATTATGGTTTTAAACTATCAGCATTTTAGAAAAAAAGTCATTTTGCAGAATGAGAACTTCTGTATTCTACTGCCACATAATTGCATCTCCTGCTGTTGAGTTTTGTGTTAGGCAAGCAGTACTGGCTGGTTCCTATAAAATTGCATTATTGTAGTTGGAAAATACACAACAGGATCAGGCTCCCAAATTTCCTCCTTTCAATATAAATGACTGATAATTAATTTGAATAATAATAATTTTACAAGGCGTTAGCTGTATTAGGATGTTGTATGGACCTGTCACTCTCACTTCACCCTCTTTTCCCTCCCAGATTGTGGTTCCAGCAAACACTCACAATGTTGTGCTGGAGCGCCTGACCCCTGACACTCCTTACTCTGTGAACGTTGTGGCTCTGTATGCCGATGGAGAGGGAAATCAAAGCTCTGGGCAAGGGAGAACAAGTAAGAGGCAAAATTATGTTTGTTTACTGCTATCTTAGCGTCTCTATTTGCTGCTTATATGAGTGAGGTATTGCCTACAAACAAATGTCATGTATGCTTTCCAGTGTAGGTCTGCCAGTTCACCTGAGTAATGGCTTTTTTGATTTTCGACCTCCCTGGAACAACAGCTCCCAATTAGGCCAGATTATCTGTTGGTTGTAATGCAGATAAATTCTTACTAGGGACCAGACTAGACTGACACTTGTGATGTAAGCGTAAATTGAACCTAGGTCTTTAGCAGTAAAAAAGTCCTTTGGCCTGTAACATTCAGTTACAGCTACACTAAATTGGTTAGTCTCTAAGGTGCCACAAGTACTCCTTTTCTTTTTGCGAATACAGACTAACACGGCTGTTACTCTGAAACTCCTAACTCTGTCTCTCTCTCCAAAACAAAGAGCACATTAAAATGGACAGTTTACTGCCAAAACAGAGGCATAAATTTCAGCTTGAATTCTGGGTCTTGTCTGCCATAATAATTACATGAGTACAACCCAGGGCCAGATTTAGGGGCAGGTGACCTAGGCTTGGGTGCTGTTTTTGTTGTTAGTGACAAAAGGGAACATGTTTGAAGTAACATGTTTCAGGTATTCCGTATGTGGATTCATTTTTACTCACCTCCTAGAATATTCAAGACCTTTGTAGAATCTCATGGAATCTTCCAGACTTTCTGAGAACTACATTTTCCTCAAACCTCCTAGAATGTTGTTAGCCATGCCCTTGCGGGTATATTATGGTCGGGATGTGACCTGTCAAACAGTAAGATATAAATATAGATTTATAGATCCTAGTTTGCAAATTTATTGTCTTATATGACAGGGACAAATCATGCATGAAAATCGTGCATCAAAGTCGTGAAATGGGCTACAAATGCAATAAAAAATAAGGTATTCGAAATGCTAACAAATGGGGGTGGGGAGGCACTGAAGATGCTCCTTGTCTGCGGTGCCATTTGGTTTAGGGCCAGCCGTGGTACAGCCCATTGTAGGCAGCCCACGAAAATCCCCCCCAACCCCATTATCTGAAATAGCAAAACCTGTCTGTTATTACCTAATGAGCTGAGAGCACAAGGCCTTCTGTAAGAGGGTAGACAGCAGGGATTTCCCAGATGAATAAACCTACAGTGAACCTGGCTTATTCCAGCCTTGTGCTTGTAACTAGATGGAGGAACTTGCCTGTGGCTGCAACATGCCAACCCTTGCTCTGTGTGTACCCTTTTCTCTACTGTTTGCCCAGATTTATATAAAATCTGCAAAGGTGACAATCTGTCAATTGTTTTGCCTGCCCGAGTTTGGGCAGAAATCTGTAATGGATGCGGATGCTCACATTTCAAGCTTCAGTTACTAACTTTCCCTCCCTTCCACAGAGCCAGAATTCTGGTCAGTTGGGCCCCACTCCTGATGTGGCCTCTGGATAATGCCGTGATATTATCATCTATATTTGCCTGTACATGTACATGCAGGGGTCAGTGGGAGTCCTTGATGTGCACTCCAGGGCAACATCTGACCCACTGAGACAGCTCTATATCCCAGGGTATCATAATGTGAAAGGACTTCTGTCTTTGCTCCACTTCATTGGTCCTTATACATATTCCCCTTTTAGTACCTCGCAGTGGGCCAAGGAACTTGAAGGTGTTTGGTCCAACAACAAACAGCCTGTCTGTACAATGGGACCATGCTGATGGGCCAGTTCAGCAGTACAGAATCATTTATTCACCCACTGTTGGAGATCCCATAGATGAATATGTAAGTGCCTATATATATAATTCATATATAATATATAAATACATAATCATTCGTTAATAATCATTTAAATATCCTCTGATATGTAGAAAAACAAAAATATCTGATATTTGGATATTGTACATTTTGGTTGCTGAAGGGATGAATTGTTTGGGCATTATTATATAGGGCAGTGTTAAGGGGCGCACTTAAGCAGCTGGGTCTTAGTCTCTTGAGTGAAACAGTCAGTTCCACAGAGTAGTTGCATACGTAAAATACAGAAAGGCACCAAGGCCTTGAAAGCAATGCATATTATAGTGTTAAAGTTGAGATCAAGGAGAAGATTCTGAGCTGAGCTTGTCACAGCATGCTTAGTTCAAGCCATTGTGCTCTGGTAAATAGCCATGTGCTGCTTCACATACTATGTATTATCATGCTTGGACTCCTGGTAACCACAGCACCATACAGTATATGGGGCAATCAGTAGGTAGAATGAGCTGCGTTAAGGAAGCTGGGTTAACTTGAATTCAAATTTTATAGTACTTGCTTTTGTGGGGTTTTGTCTGAATTGTAACAGTTCGTGCCTTAACTTTCTGCTGCTTCACATCAAGTTCCATGGCACAAAGATTTGGTCTATAGAGCACTATATAACTGCCTGTTATTGTTTATTTATTATTGCTGAATAGGGCTGGTTGAAAATTAGCCCTTCAGAATTAGTTTTTGATGGGAAATTGTATTTTCAATTAAGCAATTTTTTTCTCAAAAAGTGTCTGCTTTCTGCAAAAAAAAAAATTGACTTTTTGTTAAAAAAACTAAACACTGAAAACCAAAATCATGCTGGTTTTCAGCCCAAAACAGAAAACATTTTGTCCAAAGACTCAAAATTTCAATTAGGAAATACCACGTCAGTGTCTCATGGGACTTGTAGTTCCTGTGCCTTGTGCTCTCATTCTCCTCTCCACCATTTGGACTACATCTCCCATGATACTTTGTGGACATGGCACTCCCATGGGGCACCAAAGTGTCTCTACAAAAGGAGAAACCATGATGCGTTGCTGCAGCAGGAAACAAGTGGGGGTAACAGATTGTATAATTTAGGCAAAATTTTGCAAATCAAAATAATTATTGTTGACATCTCATAAAACATTGATATGGCAATGTGGAATATTGTGTACAGTTTTGGTTGCCAAGTTGAAAAGCAGGATTTCTAGCTTCTAGGTAGGGAGCGGAGGAGGGTAACGGGATTGAGTAATTGTGTGGATGGTTCTCTCTGAAAAGGAAAGGTTAAATGTGTTTAGTATGGAGAAAAAAAGGAGACTGAGAGGGAATCTTAGTATGGCTTTTCAGCTTTTAAAGGGGATGTAGAAGGATCCAGGACATTATTTGGTCCAACTACTGAACAAAGAATGTGGAAAATATGTGGTCATGAAGAGAAGCTGCAGATTGTTAAGGTTTAAACCAGATACTGAAAAGAGCACTTACTTCTCATGAAGAGTTTTTGGACAATGAAACAGCTGAGGGAGCAGATGGCACAAATTTGTTTTTTTTTTTTTTAAGGAAAAATCCAGCTGTTTTATAGGAAAGGTTGATTAGACAGATAAATGTATTAAAATAATAACTAGTATTTCTTACTTTCAAATTTTAAATGTTAATGTTAAGGAACATTTATGGAGGTTTCACCTTTTCTATGGCTGTGGGTGGCTCTGACTTTATATTCTGGAGGCTGATATATATCTTGGCCCAAATTCATATCTGGTTTAACTGCAATGGCTCAGTGGAGATACACTATGAATTAATATAGCTAATCTGTGACAGGTAGCAAAATGTCTTTATCTCATCCCCCTCTGCATATAGCTCCACCAGATGTCATTCCATTATCATAGCCCCACCACATGTCATTCCATAGCTTCTCCTTCCCGAACCAGCCTGACCACATCTATGGACTTCGGACAGTCTCCAGGCCCAGTTCACACCTACTTTTCCCTTCTGTGTGTGTCCTTTCCATTTCTCTTTACCCTGCTTTTCTGGCCCTGTGCCCCGGAGAAGGTGACCGTGGTGTTTGTGGGTACTCTGCCTTTTCTGTACTCCACACTCTCACAACAGAAACACACCAGCAAGGTTATCTTCTCTCTCCCCTCCTCCCTTCAGTAGCTTTATCTTCTCTTGTTTATTCTCTCTCCAAAAACCCACAACAATAACTTGTCCTCTCTCCATGTATGGAGGAAACAAACCTTTTGTAAAAAGAAAAGGAGGACTTGTGGCACCTTAGAGACTAACCAATTTATTTGAGCATAAGCTTTCGTGAGCTACAGCTCACATGCATCCGCTGAAGTGAGCTGTAGCTCACGAAAGCTTATGCTCAAATAAATTGGTTAGTCTCTAAGGTGCCACAAGTCCTCCTTTTCTTTTTGCGGATACAGACTCACACGGCTGCTACTCTGAAATCTTTTGTGGGTCTGTGTAGATGTTTAATTCCTGAATGAGGTCTGGACAAGCTGTGGAATATCACTCTGGTGTGGGGATAGCTACAATATTGTAAAGGGAAGGAGACGAGGAGTCCAGTTTTTTGACAAAAGCTACCAAGTTATACTTTAAAATAATTTAAACAGACAATACTGTTAATTTTAGGTAGGCTGAAATTGTTCTGAAATGGTAAAGTAGTGGAGTCTCCCTTTCAATAAAATGGATTTCTCCATAGCTGGATTAAAAAACCACAACTGGGTATTTGCAGTGAAATACATCCACAAATTCCACAAGGGTTGCTCATTTACAATTTATTACAATTATAATGTCAGGTAAAATATGACAAGATATTCATCTGTATTTCTCTCCTGATTTCTAGACAACAGTACCTGGAAGAAGAAATAATGTGATATTACAGCCACTGCAGTCAGACACACCATATAAAATTACTGTTGTGGCTGTGTATGATGATGGAGACGGTGGACAGCTGACAGGAAATGGACGAACTGGTAACTTAGCTTTAGCATTAAGTACTGTATTCTCATTTCTCCTCCTTATAACTTAATTATAAGTTCTGCTGCAGAAGTTCCAGAGGCCCCCATCTGTGTTGGGTTCCTGTTGTTCTAGGCACAATGCAAACATATCCAAAGACATGATTTCTTCTTCAGGGAGTTTACAGTTTACCTGTTATACAGCTTTAAAAGGCAGTTGCTACTATAATAACAATTCTAATGCTTATTCTTTCTTTTCAGTTGGGTTGCTTCCTCCTCAAAACATACATATTTC